>NC_041382.1:492695289-492731392 GCF_002162155.2 Triticum dicoccoides
ATATACGTGATCAGATCACATGTTGAACTCCTATTTACACATGTGCCTCACAAATCTATCTTCTTCTGGTGAAATGTTCAAAGAACAAGGCCAACCATATGAAAGTGAAATTCCAATAGACGGTCGGATCTCATAGCTATATTGCACACTATGAGGCTCCTGTAACTAGTTGTTGTTTCACTCTTTACGTTGTGCCATATTATCATATCTATATTGACTTGTTCCAACTATAGAGGAAAGCCCACAAGGACCAAAGAGTACCTGAACGAAATGTTGTGGAAATCTTCAAGGACTGTCACACCAGCAAGACGAAGGGCATGACTACACAAGTCAGAGCCGCTGTTGTAAGTCATTAATCCTCATGCCTTTTAACTACTACTTACTCTGACTTCTGCATTGAACTGAATGATTTGCAGTGAATTTCTATTACTCTTTTCAATTTTATACACAATTTTGTTAGCGTATCATTCCACCTTACAAGGTTTAAAAGAGAGGAGTGATGTTTCTTTGATCTTGATCTGTAATCTAGTTTCGTGTTGGACTCGCCCACACATCGTTACAATTGCATGTTTGTTTGTTCTCAGTTGTTTTATGATATGAATGATGTCCTAATAAAAGCGAAAGCTAGGAGAAATGAAAGTGTTCCTTCATTTACATTTTCATGTTGTACTGTCCCGCTAGCTTTTGGCCAAGTCAAATGGGACGGCCTTTGTAAGCTGAATGGGCCGCTGTTGGGCTGTGCCATGTGTGATGTGTCGACATACAATAGGTGCCTCTCTGTCCCAATGGCGAGTTGACACGTGGTTCCTGTAGCCAATGAGAATTTTACACGTGGAAAATCCCCATTGGTCTGGTCTGTTGACGGGTTATCGGATACAAACCGGAACCCGATTGCTTAACGGCGACCCGTTACGGTGGAAGCCACGTGTCGGGTACCCTTGACGAAAACACTTCCATGACGCGGCATTTATCGTCATGGAAGTGGACACTTCCATGATGATAATTTAAGTATTGCCATGAAACACTTCTACGGCAGCACAGGTATGGCCATCTTGATTCTGTCATAAAACCATCATGGATGTACATGCATGACAGAAAATGTGATCTACTGTGACAAAGACATATCATCACGGAAGTGTTTTTTTGTAGTGTAAGGACGTTAGTTAAATCTTCGACATTGGTGACTAGATGGGTGGTGGGTGGGGCAAAAATTTCAACCTCTCTTGGCTTCTCCCAGAGCTAATCATAAATCAAGTTTCGATTGTCTGAGATTGTAAGGTTTTACATTTGATCTACATCTCGTTCAGAAGATTCTTCTCGCTCTCACCCATGGCCCGATCAAAGGTCGGGTCCACAGAGAGTTTTCCCGGGATCCGATTTGATCTAGACTCATGTTCTTACCTCGGGGCCCGACTGGAGCACTACTCGAATTCTGACTCAAGGTCGGATCCGAGGCAGGAGTTTCGGCGTCACTAGATGCCTGGACTTACTCTAGGGTCTCGAGGGATGAGTTGTTAATCTCATCGGTTTGGTCTGACACCCAGCTCGACAAAGCAAGCTCGCCGAGGGAATCTACGGCATACTCCAGGTTGCCTGATCTCATGATCCGGCTAAGAGCAAAGTTCTCAACTTGGCCCAAGTGGCCGGTTGAATATGAGAAGATAGTGACACTACCAAAGAGAAAGATATTTCCTAGCAGAAAGGTCATGCCGCAACCGACTCCATCGTCGATCTGAAGGTGCGCCATCGAACCGCTCTGACTACTTAGAGCGACCTGCATGGGCCACCAATGATGGAGTCAAATCCAGTAGATCTCGAGTAGGGATCCTGAGCTGGTAGCCTTAGTGCGATGGTAACAAAGACATGGGTGTTTACCCAGGTTCGAACTCTCTCGAAGAGATAACACCTTACATCCTACTTTGGTTGTATTGATCGAGGGGGTGCAGAGTATAGGGAGATCTACCATGAGATCATGTATGAATGAGTTGGCATCTATGGTCCCACCTCTCAGTTTATATAGATACCAGGGGTACATACAGATAAATGCGCCGAAGATTGCATCTAAGTCTTGGAGTACACGCCAAGTCTTCGAAAGATTCTGTCTTGGTTCTCCATGGGTCCGACGAATGGGGCCCACGGGATGGTTATTTTGGGGGTCCTCGGCTCGGCCTATTTGCCCAAGAGCCAACGTGGGTAGCATCCCTTTATCCAGGACACCATCACCCATCAGTCCGACATGGCAGACGCGTCCGGACGTCCTCATTCCGCTGAGTTTAGGGGGTGTCGGATAACCCAAACTTTAGGACTGGATCTTGGGGGACCGTTGTAGATGTTATAACCGTGTTATGGGGAAATCAATCATCATGGAAAAACTGGATAGTTGTGAGTAAAACCCAAGGAGAAAATCCTTCAACATGGCACACACCTGGACATGAAGATCAAGACCCGCCGTCAGGCCGCTCACAAAACTTTACTGCTGGAAAAATCTGATAAAACTTCTGTTAATTTTTTAGATCAATAGGGAGGTCTCCCCGGCTCCATTGATAGAAGCCCGAAAAAACAAACAAGACTAGTTCACAGTCTGTATAAAGACCTAGTGAGAACAGGAAAAACTCCACATTTGGGCTAAGACCCGGAGAACCTAAAAACTAGCTGCTACATGTAGTACAATAGGCTGACATCTCGAGCCAGTCAAGACAACATTCAGTAACAGACATCTCTGCCAGCAAGAAAAACCACAAACGAAATGCGCTCAGAACAAGGTGTTAGCTTCTGGAACAGTCATCTTCACTCGCCGATCAAACTAGACTTGAAGCCTGGGCAGTACCGAAATTGGTGAGAAGACGCCTTCCAAAGTGGATGTTGGGCTTGCAGCAGTTTGGACGCCATGTGTGCGAAGTTTGTGAAGATACAGGGTCTCGTTGTCTTGACTCGCCCCCACTCTAGCTGCTCTATCCTCTGCACCGAAGCCTGAAGGTGCTGGTAGAATGAATATGTGGGTTCCATAATGTGCTCCTTGAAGATCAAGAGCCATCTTCTAATTGTTCTTAAAATAAGAGACCAAATCTATTTAAAAGATAGCCAAACGACACCATTAAACACCATGCTATTTCTGAACTTCCACAAAGCCCAGAGGGTAGCAGCTACAATCTCTACGGCAGGTTGCTGCTAACGCGACACTACGATTAGAGACCCTTCAATGAAACTGTGTGCGATGCCATAATCGCAAACGGTGGTGTAAAAAACCATCAAAAAAGGTGCAAAACGTTTGCGATGGAGGATGCGTCAAACACGGTTCAGATTTTCATTGCGTGTGCGGTACAGGGCATACGGTTCAGCTCAATTAACTGTTTGCGATGAGGAGGAACAAAAGAAACGGGCAGCCAGATGAAGGTGTGTGCGATATACAACATACGATTCACTCGGATGAACTGTTTATGATTAAGCAACACAAAAGAAATGGGCACCCGGATGAAGGTGTATGAGATATACGACATGCGGTTCACTCGGATGAATTGTTTGTGTTTAGACAAGAGAATAGAAACGGTTCAATATAAAAAGATGTGTGTGATACGCGGCAAACAGGTCTGTAATCAGAAATGTGTGCAAATACCGATAATAACATAAACGGTTCCCTAGTGTGGTCCGTGTTCATCTAATCATCATCTCCTTCTTGTGCTAGCTCGATGTTCCTTCTATGCTAAGTTTCCATTAATTGATGGTGTTTTATGAACACGCCACTGTTTCCCGCCATTTCCTCACATGTTTCCCGCCATCTAGCGATATTGCACACACGCGGTGCACGACGCACGGAGGCGACAAGCGCAGCCTGTAGCACATCCACCTTTTCTAAGCATGCCAACCCACCAAAGTGCCACCTCTACCATCAACCTCGTTAACGAGGAAAACGAGAAGGCGCCATAGCCCATCGAGGCTGAGGCGCTCCCCGGCAATGCGTGTAACATCCCAAATTTTCAATTTGGAATGTTATACATTAGATCATCATTGCATATCATATTTTATTTTGCTTTTTGGTTTGATCCTAGAAAATCTACGCAACTCAAGGACCTACGGAGAGAGTTTGGGATTTTGTTATTTTCATATTTGAGGTTTTCTTGAATTATGAAAAGAGGATCGTTTGATTTTAATTATTTTTTCTCTGAATTATTTCTTTTATTAAAAATGAAAGAGAGAGGACAAAATGACTTCCTCAAAATAAAGAAATATCAAAGATTTAATATTAAAATCAAATAAGGTTTTTATTTTGGAATTTTTCGTTGTTTTATTTGAATTTAGGAAAAATGCCCTTTTTCAAAATTGCAATTAGGCCCCAAATAAATGTTCACTTTTGTATGGCCTGATTTTAGAAGTCGGGGAAAATTTATTTCAGGATTTTTGGAGTCCGTTTAGTATTTCTTTTCTTTCTTTTTCTGCACATCATATTATTATAAAAAAAGGGTCGACCGACTTTGGGGCGTACTCGGCCAGGACTTCTCGGGCCAGACCTTTATAAGCCGCCGCCCCGAGGCCCATTACCGCCGCCCCACCCGAAACCGTAAACCTAGCCGCCACCCGCCACCGCCGCCCGCGCCGGAGCCCGCCGCCGCCGCCCGCGCTGCCACCCGCGCCGCCTCGCCGGAGCTCGCCGCCGCCCCGCCGGACCTCCCGCCGCCGCCGACTCGCCGGATCCCGCCGGAGTTCGAGGTAGCCGCCTGTTTTAAAAAAAAAACCCGATCAGTTTTATTTCGTAAACCCTAGATTCATTTTTTTCTAGATCTGGTTCGGTTTATTTTCTTCGGTTTAGTTATTTTGCGAACGACCGCCTTTACGTTCGTTTTTATGAATGATTTTCGTCGTTTAGCCGCAGACAGTGAACGTTCGTTCGTTAGCCTGTTCGTCGTTTTTCTTTTTCTCAGATTTTCCGCGATTATTTCTGATCGCGATTTCTGATCCGATTTTCGTTTTAGTTTAACTTTTCTCTCGTTTATCGGAATCAGGCGATTCAAGCGCCTAGAGTTTCGTCTCGAAACCCTCTTTCCGTTTAACCAACTCAAACAAGTTTTTGCTTCTGTAAAATTTGACTTAGGTCCAGATTAGTAAACGAAGCTTGTTTCTTTCGCCATTTTTCTTTCGTCGCTTCGTTTGATTTGTTTCTTTTTGCAAACCGGAGTTCTAAAGTTGAACTTTCTGGTTAGATCTCTTATTTGAGTTTTACCTGTGCCTTAGATGAGTACTTATTGTTTACTTGTTTGTTTTTTTGCGTTAGAGTACCCGGAGTGCGCCGCCTGCTACTTCGAATCTCTAGGTTTCGCGGATCATCAGCAAGGCAAGTAACACTTTGATCATACCTTTTATTACCTAGTTTTATTGCATTAGATTAATCCTCACACATTGCATGATTAGGATCTAATTAAATTGTGGGTTTTGGGAAGTAGATGAGGTAGTACCTATTATCTGTTTTATTATCAAACCCTTGGGATTTACCTCTACGTTTTCTTATATTGCCATGCTATGCTAGTAGACGTGGATTGGGTGAGTGTATCCATGACAGATGTGAGATTGTTAATTAACAGTTTATTTAAGGTGACAACTTTAACACACATCTGGGTGGATTGAGGCACCTGGGTATTCCAGCGATTGCCTGTTTTTTTATGGACCGCCACCCAGGCTCAAAGGGATCATGAGATTATTCATTCTAGAAACTTCCGTGTGCAGCCACAAGCTACTATGGGCTCTAGCATAGTTCATTAAGTCGTGCGAACTCTTACAGTGGTAGACTAGCAGATGTAGGGGAAAGTAGGTGTAACGGTCTACCCGATCGTAAGGTGCTAGCGCTTCTGAAAGACTATGTCTCGGTCATCCGTTTCTCAAACACCATGTAGTGCGAGAATCCCAATGGAGGAGATCGAGTCTTGTGGGGAAAAGTGCGCAAACCTCTGCAGAGTGTATAAACTAATCATGATTAGTCGTGTCCCCGGTTATGGACGTTTTGAGTATCTAGTACTTGGATAATCATGTGAATCTCATCATGTGACTTTAATTAATTTTGTTGGGTTTTTATGATGATGTTTAATTGGGATTGAGAGGATGTCTACGCTCTCAATGTTTAACAACTACCATGATAGTTAAATAAAATGTATTCCTTTGCAGTAGGGAAAAATTGGCTTTACGCAAAAGTGTAACCATAGAGCTTTCCACCAGCCATATATGCATGTAGTTTAGCCTATTTCTATTCATTACTCTCTGTGTGTTACTTTGCCAGCATATTCCATGTGCTGACCCATTTTCGGGCTGCAACGTTCATGTTGAAGACTTTTCAGACGACGAGTAAAGAGCTTTAGGTCATGGTTCTATACTCAGTGATGCTGTTGGAGTTGATGGACTCGCTTATCTTCCAAGCCTTCCGTTATTATCGTAATTAGATGGCCTTAAGCCATATTACTTGTAATAAGTTCTCTTTTGAGACACTCATTGTAATAAGTGTGTGATTGCTACTCTGTTATAAATCCTTCAAGTACTGTGTGTGTCAGCATTACTGATCCAGGGATGACACTGAAGCAGAGAGATCGGACCGTTTGAGGTCTGGTCACTACAATGAGATGGACGACGCCGTGATACACGTCATTGCCAGGGTTGAGCAGACCTTTGGCGCATGGCGCTTGAGCGCCGAAGATCAAGATAGGCATGTCAGCGCCAATAGGCTACAGCTCGCCACACAACATGATCGATGGCGCGCCGCAGAGAAAGCTAGGCATGTCTGCGTCGATAGGCTGCGGTTCGCCGCACGGCGAGACTGTTGGAGCGCCGCAGAGCGAGAGGCGCGGTGCGCCGCACAGCAACAGCGGATCCATTGGTGCTTGCCTGTTGTCGACACGGCATCGCAGCTGGGTACACGTCCAGTCTGTACCCCCATTCCTCACCAGGAGTGGGCAGAGGCCCTTAGCGTCATACTTTCACCAGAGGCCGGCCACGCTATACTTGCACCGGACGCCCGTCGCGCCGTTCGGATGGGTGCCGCCATTCGCCTTGTCCATGGCCCGCTGGATGCCAATGCACTGGTCCTTAGGCTCGACCGCCTCCTTGGCCCAGGTGTCCACCTGGGCGCAGTAGAGGAACATGGTTATCGCATCCTCGAGCTGGTGATCTCCGATGAAATAGCGAACTTGGATCTCGAGATCGCGCTCCAGATGTACCGCGAGCATGTCGACTGCTTGGACGAATGCCTAGATGAGTTCAGGCAGAGCCAAGAGCTACCGTAGGCAAGGGCTACTGGTCATGGTCTCATGGACGCATTTTATTTTGAAAAGTCGTTTCGGCGTGGACAGCTATGTATTCACAGCAATCATAGTATTGCTCTGTTTCAATGTGTGTACTCTATTTTCCATTCCTATATGTTCCGTTTCAATGTGTTTATATATGCTTTCCATTCTGTATATGTGGATGATAACAGCTAGATTCAAATTAGTATACAAAACAGATAGAAAATGGAATTCATAATACATATATTAATTGTTCATTAGTTCATCACAGAATATATATATATATATATATATATATATATATATATATAATATCATCACATATACATGATGATACTTCACTACTAGGTACAATTCATAAAATTGAAAACCAACAATACTAAAACGAATAATTCCTCCTGGGGCCAGTATTACGGCAGCCCCTCGCCAGCAGCTCCCTCGTGCGCGGCGTCTTCCCGGTGCAGAGGCAGTACTCCGCCTCCTCCGCCTCGCAGCGCTTGATGTACCGATCTGCCTCTTGCTAGCGGACGCGCGCGGTCGATCTTGGCATTTCGTTGGGCGCCCACCGGAGCTCCTTGTCGGTGGCACGCTGGAGCTTATCGGCCCACCTCCACAGAACGACGAGGCACCCAGCGCTTATGACCTTCCTCGTGAAGTACCGGTCTTCGTACACCTCCTCGGCACGACGATGCGCCCGCCCCCAAAGCTCTGCGCCTCCTTTTTCCAGGCGGCATCACGGGCTTCACAGGCCGCCTGGTACCTGCCTTCCTCCTCGCCCATCTCCTTTGTGAACGCCACATGCCTGGCTTTCTCAGGCAGCGAAAGCAACTTCCACAGACAAAGATTGTACTAGCCCCAGAACCAATCCAAAGTTGGGGGTCCGGCGCAACCTCGTCAGGCGGCGCGCAGGGGTCCTCATCGCTGCTAATCGAGTGAGCATCCTCGGGGGGCGGCGACTCCTCGTCGGCGCATGGGCAGACCGGCGGCACCATGGCAGAGATTTGAGAGAGAGGGCGAGCGAGGGGAAGATGAACATGAGAATGCATGTGGGACAACATGAGCAAGGTAGTATTTATTGGCAGCCGGATTCTAGATTGACGAGGACAGTACACACGCCGGTCGCCGGAATTTACAATTACTGTAGTTTGAATTACACACGATTCCCGTAGCAAAATCCGTGTGTGAACATAATAGCCAAAATCCGTGTGTGAACATAATAGCTGACGATTTCCAATGTTGAACCGTATCTGATTAATGATCCACGCCACTCACCTACCAAACCTCGAGCCATGAGATTGAGTGCCAATCGTGTGGGGCCGATAGTCTTGCCAGATCTTTACATTTTCTTTTTTGAACACCAGATATTTACATCGTCTAATGATTTTTTAACTCGCACACAAGTACACAAAAATATGATTTTTCCAACCGTTATGGTTAGACGTTGCATGTAGATGTAGTTTAAATTTGAATTACAGTCATTAAATGGTTAGAAAATCACTTAAATGTCTTTAAATGGTCAAATGACCCCTGAAATTTTCCAAATTTTCACATGATAGTTGTATTAGTGCACGTTAAACATAGAAAAAAATTTGAAGGCCGTAAGAGGAAGCTATCTCCCGTTCGTCATCAAACATGCATTGTTCCCTCTCGGAACCACGAGCCTTCTAGTGTGTTGCTCCGGTTTGTGAGGGGTGTGTGTCCAAACTTTCGTCAAACATGCCAATTTTTTACCACATCATCTTGGTGGCATGACATTAAATCAAGCAAGGTTTCATGTTTTCCTGATCATTTTTTAATTTTTTGGAATTAAAATGCCATGACACTCCATGCATGTGTGCCCATGCCTTGAGACCAATGTGTTTGAAATTTCCTTCTAATTTACCGCACATGGAATTAACTCGCACATAAGTACAATAAAATATGATTTTTCAAACCGTTATGGCTAGGCGTTGCATGTAGAAGTAGTTCAAATTTGAATTACGGTCATTAAATGGCTAGAAAATCACTTAAATGTCTTTAAAAGGTCAAATGGCCCCTGAAATTTTCAAAAATTTCACATGACAGTTGTATTAGTGCACATTAGACGTAGAAAAAAATTGAAGGCTGTAAAAGGAAGCTATCTCCCGTTCGTCATCAAACATGCATTGTTCCCTCTCGGAACCACGAACCTTCTAGTGAGTTGCTCCGGTTTGTGAGGGGTCAGTGTCCAAACTTTCATCAAACGGGACAATTTTTTTACCACATCATCTTGGTGGCATGACATTAAATCAACCAAGGTCTGAAGTTTTTCTGATCATTTTTAATTTTTTGGAATTATAATGCCATGTTACTCCATGCATACGTATGCATGTGTCCATGTCGTGAGACCAATATGTTAGAAAATTCTTTCTAATTTACTGCACATGGAATTAACTCGCACACAAGTACATAGATATGATTTTTCAAACCGTTTTGGTTAGGCATTGCATGTAGATTTAGTTCAAATTTGAATTACGGTCATTAAATGGCTAGAAAATGACTTATATGTCTTTAAAAGGTCAAATGACCCCTAGAATTTTCAAAAAATTCACATTACAGTTGTAGTAATGCATGTTAGACGTAAAAAAAATTGAAGGCCGTAAGAGGAAGCTATCTCCCGTTTGTCATCAAACATGCATTGTTCCCTCTCGGAACCATGAGTCTTCTAGTGTGTTGCTCCGGTTTGTGAGGGTGTGTGTCCAAACTTTCTTCAAACATGCCAATTTCTTTACCAAATCATCTTGGTGGCATGACATGACATCAACCAAGGTTTCATGTTTTTCTGATCATTTTTTAATTTTTTGGAATTAAAATGCTATGTCACTCCATGCATACGTATGCATGTGTCCATGTCATGAGACCAATATGTTTGAAAATACCTTCTAATTTACTGCACGTGGAATTAACTCGCACACAAGTACATAGATAGGATTTTTCAAACCATTTTGGTTAGAATTTGCATGTAGATGTAGTTCAAATTTAAATTACGATCATTAAATGGCTAGCAAATCACTTAAATGTC
The DNA here is from genome assembly GCF_002162155.2 of Triticum dicoccoides. Taxonomy (NCBI): domain Eukaryota; kingdom Viridiplantae; phylum Streptophyta; class Magnoliopsida; order Poales; family Poaceae; genus Triticum; species Triticum dicoccoides. The sequence continues at coordinate 492,705,589 of NC_041382.1, forward strand.
TTTAAAAGGTCAAATGACCCCTAGAATTTTCAAAAAAATTACATTATAGTTGTAGTAGTGCACGTTAGACGTAGAAAAAAATTGAAGGCCGTAAGAGGAAGCTATCTCCCGTTCGTCATCAAACATGCATAGTTCCCTCTCGGAACCACGAGCATTCTAGTGTGTTGCTCCGGTTTGTGAGGGTGTGTGTCCAAACTTTCGTCAAACATGCCAATTTCTTTACCACATCATCTTGGTGGCATCACATTACATCAACCAAGGTTTCATGTTTTTCTGATCATTTTTTATTTTTTGGAATTAAAATGCCATGTCACTCCATGCATACGTATGCATGTGCCCATGTTGCGAGACTAATATGTTTGAAAATTCCTTCTAGTTTATTGGACATGGAATTAACTCACACACAAGTACATAGATATAATTTTTCAAACCATTTGGGTTAGGATTTGCATGTAGATATAGTTCAAATTTGAATTACGGTCATTAAATGGCAAGAAAATCACTTAAATGTCTTTAAAAGGTCAAATGACCCCTAGAATTTTCAAAAAATTCACATTACAGTTGTAGTAGTGCATGTTAGACGTAGAAGAAAAATTGAAGGCCGTAAGAGGAAGCCATCTCCCGTTCGTCATCAAACATGCATTGTTCCCTCTCGGAGCCACAAGCCTTCTGGTGTGTTGCTCCGGTTTGTGAGGGGTGTGTGTCCAAACTTTCGTCAAACATGCCAATTTCTTTGCCACATCTTGGTGGCATGACATTACATCAACCAAGGTTACATGTTTTTCTAATCATTTTTTTTAATTTTTGGAATTAAAATGCCATGTCACTCCATGCATACGTATGCATGTGTCCATGTCGTGAGACCAATATGTATGAAAATTCCTTCTAATTTACTACACATGGAATTAACTCGCACACAAGTACATAGATATGATTTTTCAAACCGTTTTGGTTAGGCGTTGCATGTAGATGTAGTTCAAATTTGAATTACGGTCATTAAATGGCTAGAAAAATTCACTTAAAATTCTTTTAAAGGTCAAATGACCCCTAGAATTTTCAAAAATTTCACATTACAGTTGTAGTAGTGCACGTTAGACGTAGAAAAAAAATTTGAAGGTCGTAAGAGGAAGCTATCTCCCGTTCGTCATCAAACATGCATTGTTCCCTCTCGGAACCACAAGCCTTCTAGTGAGTTGCTCCGGTTTGTGAGGGTTGTGTGTCCAAACATGTGAATTTCTTTACCACATCATCTTGGTGGCATGACATTACATCGACCAAGGTTTCGTGTTTTTCTGATCATTTTTTTTATTTTTTGGAATTAAAATGCCATGTCACTCCATGCTTAATTGCGTCATAGCCGTTAGACCAATATGTTTGGAAATTCCTTCCAATTTACTGCACATGGAATTAAATCACACACAAGTACACAAAATATGAGTTTTCAAACCATTATGGTTAGCTATTGCATATACATGTAGTTCAAATTTCAATTACGGTCATTAAATGGTAGAAAATCACTTAAATGTCTTAAAAGGTCATATGACCCCTGTAATTTTCCAAATTTTGACATGGCAGTTGTATTAGTACTACAAATTTTCTCGAACATTTAAAACACCTTCTGTTGCCACTGTACTCCAAATTTGACTTTTACAGCTAATAAAAAATATCTACAACATCACACATAGTTGTTTTCTAGGAACCGTTTGCGATGAAAATATCTGGGTCTATTTAAGTCTCCCTCCTTAAGCTTCGTCGTCTCTTCTACTCCAATGCCGGTAACCCCCGAATCCACGAATCTCGACCCCCATTCCCGCACCCCCTTCTTGCAAAGATGACGCCGTGGAAACGCTTCATGAAGGCCCGTACGATGGCCGCGTCCCCCCCGAGCGCCGCCGCCTGCGCCAAGAGAGCCACCGCCTACGCCGAGAGTGTCCCCGCATCCGCATTGAGTGCGACTTCTTCCGCCGAGAGGGCGTCTGCAGCAGCCGACAGGGCAGCTGCTACTGCGATGGCGGCTGCAAACGCCTAGAGCGCTCGAGCTGTCGTCTATGTCGCCGATGTAGCCCTGGCCTGGGTCGAGGCCATCCATGCCAACATCAAGGATGCACACGCCAAGATATTCCAGGACACCTCGGACTCCAGCATGCAACCCACGTCTGAAAAGGCGGTGGTGGTCATGGAGCACCTGCTTCCTCATGAGGTCATCGAGCGGGAGCTAGAGATGCAGGAGGTGGCGGAGATTGAGGAGCGCCGGGAGGAGGAGTTGCGCACGGCCGAGGTCGAGGTAGAGAAGAGTCTGCCCGTCGAGGAATCGGCGGTGGAGTACCAACGTGAGCTCTGGCGCAGCCACTACTAGGACTACTACAACCTTTAGGGCGGCGTCAAGGACGAGGACGAGGACGTGGTCAACTTCAACAGGGGGGACGCGGAGTCCACCAACAGCGGCATGTCGCTAGGACAAGTCATCGATGTCTCATCTCACACCGACGATGCATAGGCCGGTGCGGCGGCCGATTTGTCAAAATTATGTGTACTTAGGCTTTGTTTTAATGTTGGTCTTTTGTTAGAGCAATGTTTAAGTCAATCGGCTCTGTTTAATTACTAAAATTGCTCAATTCAGTAAGTATGGTATGTCTGCTGTACGCTCTTTTGTGTGCCCAAATTAGCAAGCAATGTTAAATTATGGAATGACGTACCCGGTGAAATTTCCACCAAAATTTGAATTATCAAACTCATCCCATGCATGTAAAGCAGAAGAATCGTTTGCAATGCACACAATCGCTCAAAGTGAAAGGTCCGGCAGCACCGCGCGCAAAGTTTCCCTCCACATTTCCAAAATTTTGGCCTACCGCCAAAATATCTACCCCTGCCCCCTTTCCCACCCCGTTTTCTCCCCGACCACAAGTCACATTTCCCCTATTTCCTCTTTCCTTCCTTGCTAAGCTATAGCCGCTTCCTCGCTCTCGCCATCTCGCTTCCTACCACTGGGGTCACCATGGTCTTCTTCAAAGACCTCTCCAGCGGTTCCTCCTCCGGCGACGACTCCTTCACCACCCGAGTATGCCTCTTCTCTCTCTCGGGCTATGACTTGGAATGAATGATTTTTACCCGACGGTCGATTTGAGTCATTTCTTCCTCTTGTAGCTCCCTAGGACCATCAGTGGCAATGAATGGAGCATGGTGGCCGAAGATCTATCCGCTCGTTGTCACCATCAATCTCCATGCATGAAGCTAGTTGTGTTTGATTCTGTGGAGAGTGGGAGGAAGTTTCTGGCATGTGCAGAGAAGGTTAGACCTTCTTTCGTTGTTACAAATCATTTGTTACATGTGATTCAGACACTGTCACGGTCCCAACCCATTCATACCACACTTTCAACCAAACGCATCCTAAGACAGTGTCATAGTTTGTACCTAGTATCTTAAATTGTTGCCATCTCATCAACGGTGCCATTAGAAAAATATTTCGCACCGCTTCAGCGGTTTGTGCAGCCAACATTTGTCCACACATCCGAGCAGCCAAGCAGTAAAATACTAAATCTTTATGGCACGAAGGAACTGGGCATCGGAGCAACTACGTGCTCCGGTGTCCAGGTCCCTGTTTTTTTCCGCTGCATCAGCTTGCCAGTGCAGGGCACCGGTGCGAGATGTAGCAACAGTTGTTTTTACCCCACTTTTGGCATACATAGTGGACGGCCTTAGCGCTATTAGTTCTATGTTACTAAAATTGTGCATGTACACACCTGTTAGTATCAGTTTGATGATATCCAAACACTGTCGCTATGTTGTTGCAGTTATATTTACCTTCCTCATAAAATGTTCAATTTGTTATTTATTGTACATGAGTAAGAACTTGTAGTGTCGTTGTAGTTAATTATAGCTTCTGATGTTCCAGAATTTGCTTGTTGTCTTAGTACCAATTATTTCATTTGCACATTGATCTTTTTGAGAAGATATGTCATAATTAACATGTTTCTTCAGTTTTTCAAAATAAGCATTGTTGATATTCTATGTTGCTATAAACCCATTTCCCCTACAATTGTTACTAATCAAGTTTTAAATATTATAGGATGAACAGAAGTTTTCTTACTTGGAGTGGGTTGATTAAGAGTGGCCATAGTCTTTGAAGATGTGCCTAGCGAAGCTTTGGAGCATGTATGAGGAAGAGAACAGATGTAGGCTTAGAGAAACTATTGTCAACGCTGAAGAATATTTGAAGATGCGGGATAAAAAGTTGAAGGTGAAGAATGAGCAAAGATTTTTTAAATCAGACTTTGCTAAGATGGTGTTGGCGAAGGAGGAGGCACTTTCCCAGTTGGCCCGTGCAAAACAGTTTCTTACTAAACTGAAAGCAGAGGTGGATAAGACAAGCCTGGATGATCTCGATTAGGGAAACAAATATATTGTTCTTAAGAAGTTGAACTAGGTATATGTTGTACCGTGATGTTTTCATGTGGCTACTGTACTGTGATGTTATAATATATTTATGTGCCTGATATGAAATTGGCAAACAACTGTTCGGTATGAAATGTGAATTTACGTAATACTGGAATTATTAATTGTAAACTAATAAACCTGCTAAATGTGTCATGGACCTTTGCAAACGCTTCTAGCAGTAAAAGCGCTTGCGATGGATAGCCCAATGCCACGCAGTTTTCTTCATCAAATCGTGTGTGATATAGTTGATAAAAGAAAATAGTTAACTAAGGCAGACCGTGTGTGATAGTTAAACCTTTCACACACGAGCCTACAAATAAAACTGTGTGGGATGTACGTACGAACGAAAACATTTTCCCTGGATTGACTGTGTAGGATGTACATAATAACTGAAACGTATTCCTTGGATTGACTATGTGTGATATACATACGAACGGAATTTTTTTTCTGGGATTCCCCGTGTGGGATGTACATACCTATCGAAATGATTTTCTCGGATCACCGTCTGGGATGTACATACCTACGAAAATGATTGGGTTTCGATGCCTCGCCCGATCGCACACGGCCCCTGCCTGGGTCCCAGGAGGGCCTATACCAGACGATTTCTGGGTCATGTGGGAAGGACACCCTATAGCACACACTCACTTGGCGATGGTTCCAAATACCGTCGCAGAAAGGGGTTAAAACCATTTGTTTAGGACCGACGCGTACCAGTGAATGGTATTAAAGGCGTCAAGTCTTTTTCCTGCTACCTAGAATGAAGAAACAGATTCAACATTCGTGCCAACTGGTTTGGAAAGGAAGAGACTGACTTCTTTCTAAACCATCTTGGCAATCACACAATCAAATAGAAGGTGTTGAACACTTTCATTTTCAGAACATAAAACACAGTCCAATGGCTTGTTCATCATTTTCTTCTGCAAGTTATCTCTAGTCATGATCTTGTTGTACGAAACTAGCCAAAGGAAAATGTGAATCCTGGGGGGAACTAGTAGCTTCCTATAGCAGGAATAAAAACAGGTTTCACACCCCTATAATTAATGATAGCATAAATTGAGCTAGTAGTGTAAGTGCCTGAGGCAGTATATTGCCAAACAAGAGCATGAGTATCCTTAGAGTAAGTGATGCTCCTAGCCATAGCTTCTAGCTCACACCAATAATTCATCAGGGTAGGAGGGAAGTTTCTTCTAAAAGTGAGCTTCAAGCTCTCTCCATCCTAGTCCTGATGAATTGTTTTTCCTTCCTCTCTATAAATCACATATAGCTCACAGATCGGGACTGACTGAGGGAAGGATCCAAACCAACAATCCTCCCAAAACCTAAACTGCTTGCCATCCCCTAAAGACCACATGTAGCCAAACTTAACTACCTTAGAAGCGCAAATCACACCTTTCCAGAAGACAGAAGTCTCATAGCTTTGGCTATAGAATATGTTGGGAGCTGGACTATACTTATTATCTACAATAGTTTTCCAGATTTTGGCCTCGTCGCAACTATATCTCTTGATCCCTGCCCCTAGGAGGCAAGTATTAAGATCTTGGATATTTGGGATACCCAGCCCTCCAAACTCCTTTCTCATAGTAATCAACGGCCAATTTGCTAGATGGATCTTCTTGTGACCTTCATAGTCATTCCATAAGCAATTTTCCATTTGGGTATTAATCATATCTACTGCCCATTTTCGGAACTTGAAAAATTATAGAAGGTAAATGGGAATGCTTGCTAAACAAGATTTGATTAAAACAAGCCTAGCAGCTTAAGTAAGAAGCTTCCCTCTTCGACCTGCAATTATTTTCAGAATTTTGTCCGCTAAAGGTTGTATATCCTCCCTAGAGAGCTTGTCAAAACAAAGGGGGGTTCCTAAGTATTTTATGGGAAATTTACCTACAGGACATCCAAAAATATCAGTGAAAGAGTCAATCTCAGACTCATCTATATTCATAGGAATGATTTCACTCTTCAAGTAGTTGATCTTCATCCCAGAGACTTGTTCAAAACAAGTTAATACCCATTTGAGATTGGTAGCCATAGCAGGGTTACCATCCACACAGAGAATTGTGTCATCAGCATATTAAAGGCTGATGACACCTATAGGGAAAATATCATACCCTAGCCCTCTAATCAACTGTATATCAGAGGCTTTGACAAGCATCCTAGTCAGCACATCCACAACTAGATTAAAGAGCAAGGGGGACGTGGGGTCCCCCTGCCTTAATCCTTTACAAGTGAGAAAGAAATGACTTTCTACATTATTAATTTTGACTCCCATAGATCCTTTGTGAGTGATCTGGTCTATCCAGTGCACCCACCTATCATTAAATCCTATGAGCTTAAATACGTTAAGAAAGAAATATAGGTCTACCCTATCAAATGCCTTCTCATAATCAAGCTTCAAGATCACCCCTTTATTGTTAGATCTAGCTATGGAGTGAATCACCTCTTTTGTTGTCACCACACTCTCAAGAATGTATCTACATTTAATAAAGGCGGATTGATACTTAGAGACCAATCTATCCATGACTAGATCTAATAATTAGTAAGAACCTTAGTAAAAATCTTAAACACACAATTGAACAGGCTAATGGGTCTAAACTTAGACATGAAAGAAGCTTCAGGTTCCTTAGGGATTAGGGTAAGCATGGCAAAATTTAACCTATATATGTGAAGCTTCCCTAGAAAAAAAATCCTCAAACAGAGCCAGGAGGTCTGCCCTAATCAAATACCAGAACTTCTGATAGAAGAAGAAAGGAATGCCATCAAGGCCTGGAGCTCCATCTGAATAAGAATCAAAAACTGCTTTTTTATTCCAGCTTCAATAGAAGGAGCAGAGAGTAAATCATTTTCGTCAGTAGTAAATTTATCCTAGTCACTAAAGAAATCATCAGACATACTGAAGCTAGAGTTGTCTTCCTTACTAAGCAGATTCTTATAAAAGTTGGCTGCAATATCTAACATTTCTTGGGTGTCAGAGGTAGGTCCAGAGGTGCCTTGCAAGGAATTAATCCTAGTCTTCCTTCTCCTCTGGTTGGCCACTACAGTAAAGTAGGCAGTGTTCCTATCTCCCTCTTTAATTTCTCTATCCCTAGATCTCTGCTTGGCTTTAGTCTCCTCTTTAATCCAAATTTTGGTCATCTCATTTCTAATATGTTTAAGCCTATCTATTTCATCAGCTGTGAGATCCTCAGTTTCAGACTTGATATCTAAAGCATCCTATTCAGACATCATATCCTCTTATGCCTCCTAAGCTCAGCCTCAATATTAATACTCCAGCCTTTTGTAACTTTCCTAATATTTCTAGCCTTCGTTTGCCAGTTATCTAATGAGTGAGAGTTTTTGACAGGAATGTTTTATGCCTTTTCTACTACCTCTCTAAAATCTTCTCTAAACAACCACCATTTCTCAAACTTGAAGCTAGAGCTTCTGGGTTGGAGCCCAATCCAAGATTCCCAAAGAATCGGAGTGTGGCAACTTCCCAACCTGGGCAAGGCTTGGATAGATGCCAGAGTAAAAGTCTATATATGTCAGTAGAACAAAAAAACTATCAATTGTGGACATAATCAGATCAACCTGATTATTCACCCAAGTAAATTGTCTATTTCCTAGCTTAATCTCTAATAAACTCCAAATCTCTATCCAGGCATTAAACTTGTCACACCATTTATGGTCAACTTTGCCATTTTTCTTATCTACATTATACCTGACCAAGTTAAAATCCCTTCCAATTAAGGTAGGGGTATCACAATAAACAAAAAGGCTATGCATCTCAAAGATGAAGCTGACTTTCTCCTCTTCATAAGAGGTACCATATAATGTGATGATTCTATAGTTAACTCCTAAAATTTTAACTTTAACATGGCAGGTCACTGAGAATTGACCAATCTACCAACTAAGAACATCCCAAAGGTTAGAATGCACACCCACCAGGATGTTGGGGAACGTAGTAATTTCAAAAAAAATCCCACGCACACGCAAGATCATGGTGATGCATAGCAAAGAGAGGGGAGAGTGTCGTCCATGTACCCTCGTAGACCGCAAGCGGAAGCGTTATGAGAACGCGGTTGATGTAGTCGTAAGTCTTCACGATACGACCGATCCAAGTACCGAATGTACGGCACCTCCGAGTTCAACACATGTTCAGCTCGGTGACGTCCCACGAACTCCGATCCAGTGGAGCTTCGTGGGAGAGTTCCGTTGCACGACGGAATGATGACGGTGATGACGATGCTACCGATGCAGGGCTTCTCCTAAGCACTGCTACAATATGATCGAGGTGGATTATGGTGCAGGGGGCACCGCACACTGCTAAGAGATCAATGGATAACTTGTCTCTCTTGGGGTGCCCCCCTGCCCCCGTATATAAAGGAGCAAGGGGGAGGCCGGCTGGCCCTAGCAGGGCGTGCCAGGAGGAGGAGTCCTCCTCCTAGTGGGAGTAGGACTCCCCTTTCCTAGTCCCACTAGGAGGGGGAAGGAAGGAGGGGAAGGAAGGAGTGGGAGAGGGGGAAAGGCAAGGGGGGCGCTGCCCCCCCTTCCTTGTCCTATTCGGACTCAAGGGGTGGGGCGCGCGGCCCTTACCTGGCTGGCCCCTCTCTCTCCACTAGGCCCAACAAGGCCCATTAAGCCCTGGGGGGTTCCGGTAACCCCGCCCCACGGCACTCCGGTAAAATCCTGATTTCACCCGGAACCATTCCGATGTCCAAATGTAGGCTTCCAATATATCAATCTTTATGTTTCTACCATTTCGATACTCCTCTTCATGTTCGTGATCATATTCAGGACTCCGAACTACCTTCGGTACATCAAAACACATAAACTCATATTACCGATCGTCACCGAACTTTAAGCGTGCCGACCCTACGGGTTTGAGAACTATGTAGACATGACCAAGACTCGTCTCCGGTCAACAAGCAATAGCAGAACCGGGATGCTCATATTGGTTCCTACATATTCTACGAAGATCTTTATCGGTCAAACCGCATAACAACATATGTTGTTCCCTTTGTCATCGGTATGTTACTTGTCCGAGATTTGATCGTTGGTATCCTCATACCTACTTCAATCTCGTTACCGGCAAGTCTCTTTACTCGTTCCGTAATGCATCATCCCACAACTAACTCATTAGTCACAATGCTTGCAAGGCTTATAGTGATGTGCATTACCAAGAGGGCCCAGAGATACCTCTTCGACAATCGGAGTGACAAATCCTAATCTCGATCTATGCCAACTCAACAAGTACCATCAGAGACACCTGTAGAGCACCTTTATAATCACCCAGTTATGTTGTGACGTTTGGTAGCACACAAAGTGTTCCTCTGGTACTTGGGAGTTGCATAATCTCATAGGTATAGGAACATGTATAAGTCATGAAGAAAGCAATAGCAACAAACTAAACGATCATCGTGCTAAGCTAACGGATGGGTCAAATCAGTCACATCATTCTCTAATGATGTGATCTTGTTAATCAAATGACAACTCATGTCTATGGTTTAGGAAACATAACCATTATTGATTCAACGAGCTAGTCTAGTAGAGGCAAACTAGTGACACTCTGTTTGCCTATGTATTCACACATGTACTAAGTTTCCGGTTAATACAATTCTAGCATGAATAATAAACATTTATCATGATATAAGGAAATATAAATAACAACTTTATTATTGCCTCTAGGGCATATTTCCTTTAGTCTCCCACTTGCACTAGAGTCAATAATCTAGATTACACAGTAATGATTCTAACACCCATGGAGTCTTGGTGTTGATCATGTTTTGCTCGTGAGAGACGCTTAGTCAACGGGTCTGCAACATTCAGATCCATATGTATCTTACAAATCTCTATGTCTCCCTCCTTGACTTGATCGCGGATGGAATTGAAGCATATCTTGATGTGCTTGGTTCTTTTGTGAAATCTAGATTCCTTTGAGTCGGTGTCAAAACCGGCGGATCTCGGGTAGGGGGTCCCGAACTGTGCATCTAAGGTCGATGGTAACAGGAGACAAGGGACACAATGTTTACCTAGGTTCGGGCCCTCTCTACGGAAGTAATACCTTATGTCCTGCTTGATTGATATTGATGAATATGAGTATTACAAGAGTTTATCTACCTCGAGATCGTAATGGCTAAACCCTAGAGGTCTAGCCTGTATGGCTATGATAATGAATTCTCCCCCTCTCCGGACTAAGTCCTCTGGTTTATATAAGCACCGGGAGGATCTAGGGTTAGACAAGGTCGGTTACAAATAAAGGAATCTACATATCCAGTCACCAAGCTTGCCTTCCACGCCAAGGAGAGTCCCATCCGGACACGGGTGCAGTCTTCGGTCATCGTATCTTCACAGGCCATCAGTACGGCCCATGGCTAACAGGACGGACGCCTGAGGACCCCTTAGTCCATGACTCCCTCAATAGCCCCTAAACCTGGCTTCAAAGACAAGGTATCCGACGCGTAGATCTGTCTTCGGCATTGCAAGGCGGGTTCCTCCTTTCGAACTCCCAAACAGTCTTCGGATGTACCAATGTGTCCGGACCTGTAACTCACACCACACACAACCATAGAGAGAATATAATATTTCACAAATCCAATCTGCTGACCACTTTTTTATAACCTGACATCACGTATGCCCGGTTACTATATCGAACTGTTTTGTCTGCCATCCCGTATTTCGAGATGCGGTTTCCATTGGCACGTCTTGTCAAAGTAGAGATCATTCCCCTTATTGCGGGATTCTCATCAATACGGGCGTGGGTAACCCAACCATGCCGTTTACACAGCCCTTGGGAATAGGCGAGTTTTAAGGCGAGTAGGGAGGCGTTTGATATTCGTGGCCTTTATAAGGGGATAAGGATTTGTCCTCACTCACCCCTGCCTTCTCCTTCCTCTGCCCATCCATTCTTGAGCTCCAGTGACCAAGACCTAGCTTCCCCCGCCGGAGAAAACACTCCAACCATGTCCAGATCCGAAGCTGGTGGCAAGTGGATGGCTTCCTCTGTTAAGAAGAAAGCCATCAAGGAGCTTCAAGTGGCCGGATACCTGGCCAAGGAGATCATTCATCATCTCCCGGCCGAAGGACAAATCATCCTACCCCAGAGCCCCATGAGAGGGTTGTGTTTCTCACACATTTCTTCCGCGGGCTGGGATTCCCTCTCCACCCGTTTGTCCGCGGACTGATGTTTTACTACGGGCTGGACTTCCATGATCTAGCCCCCAATTTTATCCTCAACATCTCGGAATTTATAGTCATTTGCAAGGCTTTTCTCTGTATCCCGCCTCACTTCGGCCTATGGCTGAAGACTTTGAATGTAAAGCCGAAGGTGGTGAGAGGCCAACAAGCCGAGTGCGGAGGCGCCATGGTGGGCAAGATGCCCAATGTCACATGGCCCGAAGGCTCCTTTGTGGAGATGGTGAAGGGGTGGCAGTTGGGGTGGTTCTATATCACCGAGCCGCGCGACACCAACTAGGTGGCGGCCCCCAAATTTCGATCCGGAGCTCCGATGCAGCTTACCTCCTGGCAAGAGAAGGGCCTCGCCTGGGGCTCTTTGAGTGAGCTGACTGGGCTCCAAACGTGCGTTCAGAACATGATAACCAAGAGGATCAAACTCATCAACGTGATCCAGGTTATGCTCACTCGCCGGATCCTTCCGTGCCAACGCCGGACTTGCTATCTATTGGAGTTCAATCCGGCCAAGCACCAGACGCTACTAGAGCTCTTCGGCACAACGCATGATGATATCTAGGAAAGTGCTCTTCAAGGCCGGCGAGACACCACCGCCTGCGACCAAAGATCATGGGTTCAGCTTAAAATGCCAGGCCAATTTAGTAAGTTCTTTCATGTATTCAAGGTATAGCCTTTACTGGCATATTTTGAGGAGTCTAAGCCTTCCTATCAATTCTTAGGCCTAGATCGACATAGCATGGCGGATTAACTGTCCAGCTCCACTACCCGAAGATGAGGAAACCCCTCTCCTAATGGAGATGCTATTTTCGACGCCTTATGATGTGCTGGAGAAGACGGCCAAGAAAATGGCCAAAGGGAGCAGGAGTGGCCTTCGCCAAAAGGGTACTTCGGACATGTCGTCCGAGGACGAGACTGACTCTTCGGTCGCCGAAGACGACGGCGAGGAGGAGGAAGAAAGCGGCTTCCCCCTGGAGGGAGGAAATAAGAAAAGAGAGGCCTCCACGAACCTGGAGGTGAAGGCGCCCAAGAGGGGGAAGGGCTCCCTTGCGGATAACTCCCCATGGGATGTCAAAAGCAATCCGGAGCAAATGCCCCGGAGCAAGCCTCAGGCTGCCTCGTAAGTACCAAAACCCTACGCACCTCCCAATACTTGGCCTTTCCAGTTTATAATATTAATATGTTTAAACTATGCCATTACATTCCGGCCCGCGACGGCTCCCCACGATCCTCGACAGAGGGTTCGCTAGACTCAAAGGAGATGGCTAGCATGTCTTTGCCGCCCGCTCACTCTGCCTCACCCAAGGGTGATGACGAGGTGGCGTCCCAGAGGACCTTCCCAGACCAGGGGTGGTTCCAAAAATCGTTAAGGTGGTGCCCGAGGATGACTCCTCGGCTGCCGGACACATGGGGGAGAAAGCCCCCATGGGGACTGGCAATGGGGGCCAAGTTCCCTTGGGCCCTCAGCCGGATACCATTCCGGAGACCTACACGGCTCCGGAGTCCACCGGACGGCCTTCCCCGAAAGGAGGAGGTGTGCCTGTTCCACCGGTGACCTCTGTCCAACCAGAGGCACCGGATAATCTACTGGAAGCGTTGCGAGGCACCTCCATTGTGGATGAGCACCGTGTCCTTATGGGTACGGTGATCGAAAAGGTTCAGTCTGTCAAAAGCGGACTGACTGATGCCCGCGCTAGCCTTTTAACGGGCTTTGAGGTAACAATTGTAGAAAAAATATCACAATGTGGACAGTAGCCCCGGATGCTCTGTTCGGTGTCTGGAAAGGAAAAGACGAATAGGGGATCAAAATAATTTTCGCATGAGTCTAATATAAGATGTCTATGTGAATAAGCAGGCGTCGCTGCTAGCTGCTACCGCTCACACTGCGGAGGTCTCCGTACTGAAGCATAACCTGGAGCAGGCCGAGAAAGAGCTCGGCCTCGTGAAGAAGCAGCTGGAGGACAACAAAGGTATGCAGTAACCTGCGTGTATATTTAGGAAGGATGAATGGTTTGTGCTGACTAAAGTGCCACGAACTTTATTAGGGGCCACAACCGAGGTGGCGGCCCTCAAGAAGGCATTGGGAAGGCCGAGGACAAAGCAGCCAAGGAACGCACCGTGCGCGAGAAGCATGAGGCCTGGGTCAGCGAGGTTCCGCAAGAGCTCCAGGACACCGTCAAGAAGTATGACTCCTTGGAGCGTGATTCTTAAGGCGTAAGCGTCCGAACTTGCGAAGGCCCGCCGGAGCGCACAAGAGGCTCGAGCCGAAACCCGGAGCGCCCTTTAGGAAATCCAGGCGGCCCGGAAGATCGCGACGGGTATGGCTTTCATTATGCAAAGAAAGTCTATGAAGGAAGCCTTCCTTTTACTTACCCGAATTTGGAGCTCTCCAGGGGCGTTTATGGAGTTGCCGCGCAACGTATCAGACGCTACCGAGTTCTATCGAGCCAAGGAAGGGAGTTCTATAGAGAAGTTGTTCTAGTCTCAATATCTTGGACCCGAACATCCGGTGTCCTTCAGCGACCAGCTGAAATAGTTGGTCGAGCTGCAAAAGGCGGCCGAGCTAGCCATGAAGGAGCTGATAGTCCGACTATGTCCTACCATGCCGATACCTAGCAGCTACTTTGGATTTGTGAAGCGGCTTGTTGATGCCTGCCCCCGGCTTGAGGTTATAAAGCTGTCAGTCTGTATCGAAGGTGCATGGATGGCCTTTGCCCGCCTCAAAACGTAGTGGGCGAAGATGGATGCCAAGAAGCTAATGACCGAGGGGCCGCCTAAGGGAAAGGAGCATCGCCGACCCAAGTTGTATTTTGATGGTTTCCTAGAGGGATCCCACATTATTGCGGATCACTGTGCAAAAGACACTATCTTTGAATGAGTGTACTCAAGCTCCCTCTGCCTTGTATGATGAAACAAAGTGTTTATGCAATATAATGCTTGTTATGTTTTTAAATTTTTACTTCCTGTGCGACCGTGTTGGATGAAATCTGAGGGTTAACCGGTCGTCGGCTTCTACCCCCACGTAGGTAGTACGGGGGTGTTCGGGATGGAATCTAAACAATCTTGATCCAATTAAATGGTCCTTGAAGGAGTTGTTTAGTGCAACAAACCAGGCAACCAGACTATGCGGCTGTAACGCCCTCACTTAGACATAGGAGTGCGACAATAAAAACATGGGCGCAGCCCCTAGTATCCGAACTAGAGTGTTATAAGCGTATGATAGGGAAGTACCAATCCTTCGCGTAATGCGGAAGAAATCTCCAACGATTTGCGACCTCCGAACAGCTGACCGGCTCTCGCCGCATCATGACAGTCAGTTTCCGGCTTTCTCTACTGAGGTGCTCCTTTGGATAAACCAAGGCACAATCGCAGTAGTTCTCCCTTTACTACCATAGCCAATATAGCGGAATGTAAGGTAGCAAGCATAGGAGCCAGGCAACACAACTATTGACCAAAGACATGATTCAGAGCCAATGCAAATAATGCTAAATTCGGGGTGTCGAACTATACTTATAAAAAGTGTTCGGACTTTCGTTGCCGTAATGTGGGGTGGTATGAAGCCCCCGACAAACATCAAGCGTAACAAAGTGTACGGGTGCTACCTGATAGGGTTATCCATAGGGGAGCTGAAAAATAGAAAGAAAACAGAAAAGGTACGAAGGTAAAAAGTTGGGGCCCTAAAGCTCCAGCCGCAAACTATTCTCATTGTAATTTAATTAGTACGTCAAGGCACATTGATACAGGTAGTGCGATAATCAATAGGCTACTTGACATGCCGAAACCAAGGGAGAGCTATCGTTAATGGAATCACCTAAAAAGTCCCCCATATGTCTGTGTTTCTCGTCATCTTGGTGTGTTTATCCTTCAAGAGGACCGATGACCAGACCACCAGATGGTGCCTGTGGGATTGAGACCTGCAAAGGAAACAAGTAAGAGTGAAAGTATGTGTGTATCCGATGTTGGTTGAGCCGTACTATGGACCAAAAGCTAGCTATGCCTCCGTCGATGCCCATGGGATTTTGAGTGCGTAGTTATGTACGCGCGGCACGAATGCCACCACTTGATCGGGACTAAAACGGAGGCCGGATTGCTAGTCGAGCTCCTGACGAGCCGAGCTCTCCTGCTGCAGCGTAGTTCGGACCCTCTTAATGGTGTCCATGGGCTCGGCAGCTGAATTAAGGTTATGCTTGAGAAGGCCGCTCTGTACTTCTGCTGCTAAGGCAGCTGTGTGCTCTTCTGTACGGAGGGAGCGTTCCGTGTTTCCATTGACTGTTATGACGCTGCGTGGACCGGGTATCTTTAGCTTGAGATAAGCATAGTGTGGTACTGCATTGAATCGACCAAACGCAGTTCGTCCGAGCAGTGAGTGATAGCCGCTGCGGAAGGGGACGATATCGAAGATTAATTCCTCGCTTCGGAAGTTGTCCGGAGATCCGAAGACAACCTCTAGTGTGATTGAGCCCGTACAGCGGGCCTCTACACCTGGTATGACTCCTTTAAAGGTAGTCCTGGTGGGCTTGATCCAAGATGGGTTGCTGCCCATTTTTCGCACTGTATCCTGATAGAGTAGATTGAGGCTGCTACCTCCGTCCATAAGGATGCGAGTTAGGTGGAACCCATCAATTATTGGGTCTAGGACCAGTGCGGCTGAGCCATCATGACGGATACTGGTCGGATGATCCCGGCGATCAAAAGTGATCGGGCATGAGGACCATGGATTAAATTTTGGGGCGACTGGCTCTATCGCGTAGACGTCCCTGAGTGCACGCTTGCGCTCCCTCTTGGGGATGTGGGTAGCGTATAACATGTTCACCATTTTAGCCTAAGGGGGAAACTTCTTCTGTCCCCCCGTGTTCGGTTGCTGGGGCTCTTCGTCATTATCCTCTCTTTGCGATCCCTTTTCCCTGTTCTCGGCGTTTAATTTTCCGGCCTGTTTAAAAACCCAGCAATCTCTATTTGTATGATTGGGTGGCTTGTCTGGGGTGCCATGAATCTGGCACGGACGATCAAGTATGTGGTCCAAACTGGATGGGCCTGAATTGTTCTTTTTGAACAGCTTCTTCTGCTGACCGGACTTAGAGCCCCTGAATCCCGCGTTGATTGTTGTGTCCTCGATGTTATCACTGTTGTTTCGACGCTTGTATCTATTGCGTTGAGACTTGTCTTTGCTAGTTTTAGCTTCAGGGGTGCCAGCATCGCTTGCATTGTTTTCGCTACAGGGCAAACAACTGTCCTCACCCGCACAAAAGCGGGTCATGAGTGCCGTGAGGGCTGCCATGGATTTTGGCTTTTCTTGCCGAGGTGGCGAGCGAGCCATTCGTCACGGATGTTGTGTTTGAAGGCTGCTAGGGCTTCGGCATCCGGACAATCGACGATTTGGTTCTTTTTAGCTAAGAACCATGTCAAGAATTTCCTGGCGGACTCTCCGGGCTATTGAACTATATGGCTTAAGTCATCAGCATCTGAAGGTCGAACATATGTACCTTGGAAGTTATCAAGGAAGGCCTCTTCCAAGTCCTCCCAGCTGCCAATAGAATTTGCAGGTAGATTGTTGAGCCAGTGTCGAGCTGGCCCCTTGAGTTTTAAAGGGAGGTATTTGATGGCGTGGAGGTCATCGCCGCGGGCCATATGAATGTGGATAATGAAGTCTTCGATCCACACCGCGGGGTCCGTGGTTCCATCGTATGATTCTATATTCACGGGTTTGAACCCTTCTGGGAATTCATGATCCAGGACCTCATCAGTGAAGCAATGAGGGTGTGCGGCACCTCTATATCGGGCCATATCGCGACGTAGCTCTGCTGGAGTCCGTCTGCGGTTTTCAGCCCGCGCATGAATACGTTTGTCACGTCCGAACAGGTGGCCGTCGTCGCGTGTCGAGGCACGTCCACGTGATCCGTAGATTGATCTACTGTGTCCTGCTTTATTGTTTAGGCTTTGTCGGAGGTCATATGGATTACCGTGGGTTAATTTACCTCTACCTGTGCGATGAGGCGAGGCTGGCTGGTGTTCGGCGTGAGTTGCCATTTTGTCCCGGCCACGTGGTGGTCGGTCAGCTGCATTGTACGATGGAGGTATGTATTCCAGCGCCTCCTCGTCAAACTGAGGTAGCAATTTGGGCTTTGGGTAGCTTTTGGTTGGGCGCTTGAGGCCGTATTCTTCGGCTGCTAGGACATCGGTCCATTTATCATTGAGCAGATCTCGGTCAGCTTGAAGCTACTGCTGCTTCTTTTTCAGGCTCCTTGCTGTAGCAATTAGCTGGCGCTTGAAGCGCTCCTACTCAAGAGGTTCCTCAGGCACGATGAAATCGTCGGTGCTGAGGCTCACCTCATACTCGGAGAGCAAAAGATAACTTCCGTCCTCTGAGTCTTCATGCGTGGCTTGCTTACCAGGGCTAGCCTCCCCATCTTCCCATTCATCTTGTTCATTAGCTGTCTCAACGGGGTCTTCATTGTCTTCGGCACCTTCCGGAGTGTTATCTTCTCCTGCGTCGGTGTTGCTGTCTTTACTGCGGCGTGACTTAGAGCGGCGCCGCTGACGCCGGTGCTTGGATTGTATTTCGGAAGGTTTATCCCCAGCTGGATCTTCCTTGTCATCGCCGCTGTTCTCCTTTGGTGCATCCACCATGTATACATTGTACTAGGAAGTGGCCGTCCAGCATCCGGTGAACGGCGGGTTCTAGGCCTATTCTTCTCTGGCATCGTCATCCATATTGTCAATGTCCTCAGAGTCGTAATCAAGTGTGTCGGTCAAATCCTCGATCGTGGCTATGAAGTGGGTGGCGGGTGGGAAGCAAAATTCTGCACCGTCAGCCCCTAGTTCGAACCGGATATAGTTCGGCTGTGAGTCCTCTGCCAAGGATAGGTTTTTTAATGAGTTTAGCACATCGCCCAAAGGCGAGTGCTGGAAGATATCTGCGGTGCTAAACTCAAAGATCAATAAACGATCAAGTTCGGCGTCCGCGGGCACACATGGTTCGGAACTTACGGCCAGAGACGAGTCTGGAGTCCCGGTGACAAAGACGTCGTGAGAGGTTAAGTCTATGTGCGGCTCCAACGCCATGGAATATGTGGCCTCCGTGGTGGGTTGATCCTCCCGTCTTCGGATGCCGCGGTCTGCTCCGGCTCTAAGGCCAGAGCAGTTACAGGGGCGATCTCCTGGATGCGGTCCAATGACAGATTTAGGTCATGATCATCGGGGTGACCAGGGGTGGCAGCGGCGGTCTCGAATCCTGCGAAGATCAAGTCTCCACGGATGTCCGCAACATAGTTCAAGCTCCCGAATCTGACCTGATGGCTTGGGGCATATCTATCGATTTGCTCCAAGTGGCCACACGAGTTGGCCCGCAGTGCGAATCTGCCGAACACGAAGTCTGCCCGGGGAGGAAAGTTTCTCTTGGACAGTGAGGGAGTCCTGGATTAGGGGGTCTCCGGACAGCCGGACTATATCCTTTGACCGGACTGTTGGACTATGAAGATACAAGATTGAAGACTTCGTCCCGTGTCCGAATAGGACTCTACTTGGCGTGGAAGGCAAGCTAGGCAATACGGATATGGATATCTCCTCCTTTGTAACCGACTTTGTGTAACCCTAACCCCTTCCGGTGTCTATATAAACCGGAGGGTTTTAGTCCGTAGGACAACAGAAAATCATACCATAGGCTAGCTTTTAGGGTTTAGGCTCTCCGATCTCGTGGTAGATCAACTCTTGTAATACTCATATTGTCAGGAATAAATCAAGCAGGACGTAGGGTTTTACCTCCATTAAGAGGGCCCGAACGTGGGTAAAACATCGTGTCCCCTGCCTCCTGTTACCATCCGCCTTAGACGCACAGTTCAGGACCCCCTACCCGAGATCCGCCGGTTTTGACACTGACATTGGTGCTTTCATTGAGAGTTCCTCTGTGTCATCGCCGTTAGGCTTGATGGATCCTACGATCATCGATAGCGATGCAGTCCAGGGTGAGACTTTTCTCCCCGGACAGATCTTTGTGTTCGGCGGCTTCGCACTACGGGCCAACTCGCTTGGCCATCTGGAGCAGATCGAAAGTTACGCCCTGGCCACCAGGTCAGGTTTGGAAGCTTAAACTACACGGCCGATATCTGCGGAGACTTGATCTTCGACGGATTCGAGCCCCTGCCTTGTGCGCCACGCGGTCATGATGAGTATGATTTAGCTCTGCCATCGGACAACGTTCAAGAAATCGCACCGGCAGCCGCTCCGACCCTTAATTCGGAGCCAGTTGCACCATCCATGGACGGGTGGATAGACCCCGCCACGGAGGCCGTATCCTCAGCAACGATCGAGCCGAATATCGACCTTACCCTTCACGAGAGCCGTGTTGCCAAACTGTCGGATCCTTCTCCAGCCACGGACTCCGAACCGCCTGCGCCCATTCCTGTCGAATCCGATTGGGCGCCGATCATGGAGTTTACCTCCACGGATATTTTTCAGCACTTGCCCTTCGGCGACATACTGAACTCATTAAGGTCTCTCTCCTTGTCCGGAGGATCCTGGCCGAACTATGTCCGGCAGGATTGGGACGTCGATGACGAAGAAATTCGCCGCCCACCCACCACCCACTTGGTAGCCACTTTCGATGACTTAACTGACATGCTCGACTTCGACTTCGAAGACATCGACGGTATGGACGACGATGCGGGAGGCGAAAAGGAACCGCTGCCCACAGGGCACTGGACAGCCACCTCATCATATGACATATACATGGTGAACACACCCAGAGAAAGCAATGGCGACGGGGCAGCGGAGGATGACCCCTCCAAGAAGCAACCCAAGCGCCGGCGTCAGTGGCGCCGCTCTAAGTCCCGCCAAGGCAAAAGCAGTGATACCAGCGTCGGAGATAATAGCACTCCGGACAGTGCCGAAGACAAAAACAATCCCCTCCAGCAAGATTTAGAGCAGGAAGATTGAGAAGCCAGCCCTCCTGAGAGAGCGGCAGATGGAGAGGCGGAGGATGATAATTACATGCCTCCCTCCGAAGACGAGGCAAGCCTCGACGATGACGAATTCGTCGTGCCAGAGGATCCCGTAGAACAAGAGAACTTCAAGCGCCGGCTTATAGACACGGCAAATAGCCTTAAGAAAAAGCAGCAGCAGCTTCAAGCTGATCAAGATTTGCTAGCTGACAGATGGACTGAAGTCCTGGCGGCCGAGGGATATAAGCTCGAGCGCCCCTCCAAGAGTTACCCAAAGTGCAGGTTGCTACCCCGACTGGAGGAGGAAGCACCGAACCTACATCCCCGGTGTACGACCGGGCTGATCGGCCACCTCGTGGCCATGACAGAGAGGCATTCCAGCCAAAAGCTCAGCACGCACCCCGGCACCATTCAAATAAAAAGGCATGGGGAAATATGCCAGACCTGTGAGACGTATTGGAGGACAAAGCAAAACATGCAAGATCGATCTACGGATCACGAGGGAGCGCCACTATGCGATACGATAATCTTCGCGCCGGATACAGTAAAAGTAAGTCCGGCCGGGCCGAACACAGCGGGCAAGACTCATTTGAGCTTCGTCGCGATATAGCCCAGCAGAGAGGCGCCGCACACCCCTTATGCTTCATAAACTAAGTAATGGATCATCAAATCCCAGAGGGTTTCAAACCCGTAAATATAGAATCATACGACGTCACAAAAGATCCTGCGGTATGGATCGAGGATTTCCTCCTGCACATCCAGATGGCCCGTGGTGATGACCTACACGACATCAAATACCTCCCACTCAAACTCAAAGGACCAGCTCGGCATTGGCTCAACAGCTTGCCAGCAGAGTCCATTGGCTGTTGGGAAGATCTGGATGCCGCATTCCTCGACAACTTTCAGGGCACTTATGTGCGACCACTAGAAGCCGATGACTTGAGGCACATAATTCAGTAGCTAGAGGAATCGGCCAGGCAATTCTGGACACGGTTCCTAACAAAGAAAAATCAATTCGTCGACTGTCCGGATGCAGAGGCCCTAGCAACTTTTAAGCACAACATCCGCGACGAATGGCTCGCCCGGCACCTTGGCCAGGAAAAGCCAAAATCTATGTCAGCCCTCACGACACTCATGACCCGCTTTTGTGCGGGAGAGGACAGCTAGTTGGCTCGCAACAATAACATATCAAAGAAACATGGTACTTCGGATACCAAGGACGGCAACGGGAGGTCACGTCACAACAAACATAAGTGCCGCATTAACAGCGACAATACCGAGGATACGACAGTCAATGCCTGATTCAAAGGCTCTAAACCCGGTCAGCGGAAAAAGCCATTAAAAAGAAGCACTCCGGGCCCATCCAGTTTGGACCGTATACTCGATCGCTCGTGCCAAATACTTGGCACCCCCGTCAAGCCAGCCAACCACACCAACGGGGATTGTTGGGTGTTCAAGCAGGCCGGCAAGTTAAATGCCAAAAACAAAGATAAGGGGTAACATAGCGATGACGAGGAGGAGCCCCGGCAGCCGAACACCGGAGGACAGAAGAGATTCCCCACGCAAGTGCGGACGGTGAACATGATATACGCAACCCACATCCCCAAGAGGGACTGGAAGCGTGCGCTCAGGGACATATATGTGTTGGAGCCAGTCGCCCCAAAGTTCAACCCATGGTCCTCCTGTCCGATCACCTTCGACCGCAGGGACCACCCGCCTAGTATCCGTCATGGCGAATTCGCCACATTGGTCCTAGACCCAATCATTGACGGATTTCACCTCACTCGAGACCTTATGGATGGCGGCAGCAGCCTGAACCTACTTTATCAGGACATAGTGCACAAAATGGGTGTCATACCAGGTGCAGAGGCCCATTGCACAGGCTCAGTCACACTGGAAGTGGTCTTCGGATCTCCGGATAACTTCCGAAGCGAAGAGTTAATCTTCGACATAGTCCCGTTCCGCAGTGGCTACCATGCACTGCTCGGGTGAACCGCATTTGCGAGATTCAATGCGGTACCGCATTATGCATATCTCAAGCTCAAGATGCCAGGACCACGGGGGGTCATTACAGTCAATAGAAACACAAAGCGCTCTCTTCGCACAGAGGAGCACACTGCGGCCCTCACAGCAGAAGCGCAAAGCAGCCTCTTAAGGCAATACACTAGTTCGGCGATTAAGGACCCGGACATCTTCAAGCGCACCCGGAGTAATCGGCAACAGGACCGCCTGGCACGTTCCGAGCTCACATAGCAATATGGCCCCCACCCCGGTCCCAGCCAAATGGCGAAGTTCGTGCCATGCGTACATAATTACACATTAAAAATACCATGGGCACAGGTGGGAAGGGGGGCACGACTACGGCACGCTCCAAGACGCGGCTTAAACCGCACTAGGGGCTTCCCGCTTTGTTATTTTTCTCTTTCAGGACTTTAATCTCTGGAAACCCTGTCCGGCAGCATGATTGCCGAACACATGATGCAGCAACCAAGGAGGCAGAAAGCTACGTCATACCACGGAACTCCCAGGTGGATTACGATAACAAGTGAAATACTTGCTTTAATACCATTCCTCAGCTTGCCCTTGGAAGGGACATGTCAAATAGTCCTACTTTTTGCTTATCGCACTACCTGTATCATTCTGCTTTAACGCACCTTTTTGAATAAACAATGCATAGCATTAGGACTATTATTGCATTCTTCCTTTTTTATATATATGTTAATTCATGACATCTAGCACCCGTACACTCTGGTATGGCCAACACGCTAGGGGCTTAAGCATACCCCATAATACGGCGTGAGAAGTCCGAACACTTTCGACAGTGCGGCACCCCGAACTTATAGCATTATATGCATCAGCTTTGAATCATGTCTTGGGTCAATAGTTGGGTTTGCCCGGCTCTCATGTTTTGGTACCTTATGTTCCGCTATATCGGCTAAGGTAGCACTGGGAGAACTATTTCGATTGTGCCCCGATTCTGCTGGGCTAAGCACCTCAATAGAGAAAGCTAAAACTGACTGTCATGATAAGGCGAGAGACTCGTCGCTGTTCGAAAGGTTTCAAGTCCCTAAAGACTTATGCCGCTTAGAGCGAGGAGTCGGCCCTGTCCGGCTTAAGGCGTGTATAGCGCCCCGAATTCGGCCTTCTGAATACTAGGGGCTTCGCCGAAATTTAAAATTATAGAATTCTATGGCTAAGTGAGAGTGATAACGCATTATAGTCTGATTGCCTTGTTCGTTGTGCTGAGCACCTCCCTCGAAGGACCCAAAAATGGGAACAAGAGTGCTCAGGTTTATCCCGAACACCCCAGCACTCGTGGCGTGGGGGCAGAAGCCGACGACTAGCCATCTCTCAGATTTGATAAACAGCCGAACAGAAGGTAATATTTTAAATTCAAACAAGCGTTGCATAGCGCATATGAACAAGTTTTCATAATACAGGATTACACGAGCAAGTTTATTAAAATATTACATCTTTCGCACACTCGTCCGCTACAAGACGGGCACCCTTCAGGACACCCACATAGTACATCTCGGGGTGGCGATGCTCCTTGCCCTGCGGCGGCCCTTCCTTCACCAGCTTCACGGTGTCCAGTTTGGCCCAGTGCACCTTCGCACGGGCAAAAGCCCGGCGTGCACCTTCGATGCAGACGGACCACTTGATGACTTCCAGCCGTGGGCAGGCATCCAGAAGCCGCCTTACCAGGCCGAAGTAGCTGTTGGGAAGGGCGTCGCCTGGCCACATCCGAACTATAAAGCCCTTCATGGCCTGTTCGGCCGCCTTGTGCAGCTCGATCAGTTGCTTCAGCTGGTCGCTCAGAGGCATTGGGTGTTCGTTCCAAGTATACTGATAGCAGAACAGCTTCTCCGTTGAGCTTCCCTCTTCGGCCTGGTAAAACTGTGCGGCATCCGACACGCTGTGGGGAAAATCTGTGAATGCTCCTGGAGAGCTCCGGACTCGGGTAAGTAACAAGTAATTTACTTTCACATGCTTGCATTGCATATTGAATGCCTTACTCGCCGCTATGTTCTTCATCGCATCAATCTCCTAGAGGGCCTTTTGGGCTTCAGCCTTGGCACTCTTTGCACTCTCAAGGGCCGCGGCAAGCTTGGACTCTCGCGTCTTCAAGTCAAGCTCCAACGCCTCGTGCTTCGTCATGAGAGCATGGAGCTCTTGCTGCACCTCGCCCACCCGTGCCTCTTGTTTTTCCCGCTCGATGCGCTCCTGGGCTGCTTTGTTTTCGGCCTCGGATAGCGCTTGCTTCAGGGTTGCCACCTCGGTCGTGGCCCCTGGCATATTAAAGATTATCCTGTCATTTTGCAATCGCATCTTTTTTGTATATATACATATCTATAGACTAGGTATTATCTACCTTTGTTCTCCTCGAGCTGCCTCTTGGCAAGGCCGAGCTGTTTCTTGGACCCTTCGAGGTCCTGCTTCAGTACGACGACCTCCGCAGTCAGTGCGGCAGAGGTCAGCAGCGAAGCCTGCATACGCATATAGACATACTTATATTAGACTCCTGTAGATATTAGTTGATCCTCTATTCGACTTTTCTTTTTGAACACCAAACAGAGCATCAGGGTAATATTTTTCCTATATTTCAATACTTACCTCAAAGCCTGTTACAAGGCTGGCACAGGCTTCAGTCAGTCCGCTCTTGGCGGACTGAACGTTCTGGATCACCGCACTCAAAATAATGTGGTGCTCTTCATCGATGGAAGCGCTGCGAAGCGCTCCCAGCAGATTGTCCGGTGCCTCTGGATGGACAGAGGTCACCGGCATGGGTGTCTTGCCCCTTTTGGAAGGAGACCGCCTGCCTGAGTCCGGAACCACTGAAGGTTCCGACGCGGTGTTCGGCTGAGGGCCGAACTCGAAGACCTTGGGAGCCTTACTCCCTCTACTCCCGGAGTCCGGAAGGTCGCCTTGAGGCGTCTCCGGGATTGTCTCCCATCAACCCGGTGCCTCTTGAGACAATACCTCGGCATTGTCCGTAGGGCAAGGGGAGGTGGCGGTCAGAAGTGGATCGCTATCCATATCCGACGAGTCCAAGGAGCCGCCCGACAAAGATACATCGATACGGGCTTGGGGCGGTCTGCATAATCATATTTGGCGTTAGGAGAAGCAGTTCGACAAAGGTATGCTATGAGTTACTCTGGTATCCGAATACTTACGACTTTGCTAGGGGCTTGGCCCTGAGCAGCCACTTGTCTGCGCCTTCGGCGGTGGTGGTGGAGTAGTTCGGAAGGAGGGTCCTCCCCTTCTTGGAC
>NC_041382.1:492731805-492756673 GCF_002162155.2 Triticum dicoccoides
CGGGGCGGCCTTCCTTTTCTTGTCTCCCCCGACTGAAGGGGGAGCATCTTCATCTTCCTCCTCGTCTTCGGGGGAGGAGTGCGTCGCGGAGTCATTAGATGATGAGTCTGATATCACCTGGCGCCGGGAACTCTTTCGGGTTCCCTTGGCCTTCTTCTTGGTCTTCTCCGGCACCTTGTAAGGAGCCGGAGCCAGCATCTCCATCAGGAGAGCGTCCCTAGTGTCTTCGGGCAGAGGGGCCAGGCAGTCGATCTACTCCGATGCCTTCACCCAGTCCTCTCAAAGGCATGGGAGCTCAGACCCCGCTTATGGTTAAACTATGGGAAGTAAAAATCCTACCAAATTTACAAAACTTACCGAATTCGTGGGGCGCTTCGCGCTTAGCCTGTGGTCCTCGGTGAGAGAGGGAGGGACCTCGATGCCCTTGAATAGCACCCTCCAGACGTCTTTATGCGTCATGTCGAAGAGCTCTATTAGAGTCTAGTGCCGGGCTGGGTCGAACTCCCACAGGTTGAAATCCCGTTGTTGACACGGGAGGATCCGGCGGAAGAGCATGACCTGGACTATGTTGACAAGCTTTAGCTTCTTGCTTGCCATATTCCGGATACATTTCTGGAGTCCGTCCAGCTCCACTGATGAACCCCAGGACAGGCCCTTCTCTTTCCAGGAGGTGAGCCGTGGTGGGATACCGGATCGAAACTTGGGGGCCGCCACCCAGTTGGTGTCGCACGGCTTGGTGATGTAGAACCACGCCGATTGCCACCCCTTTATGGTCTCCACGAAGGAGCCTTCGAGCCATATAACATTGGGCATCTTGCCCACCATGGCCCCGCCACATTCTGCTTGCTGCCCCCCACCACCTTCGGCTTGATATTGAAGGTCTTCAGCCACAGACCGAAGTGGGGCCGGATGCGGAGGAAGGCCTCGCACACGACGATGAACGCCGAGATGTTGAGGATGAAATTCGGGGCCAGATCATGAAAGTCCAGTCCGTAGTAGAACATAAGACCACAGAGGAATGGATGGAGGGGAAACCCCAGTCCGCGGAGGAAGTGGTGGAGTAAGACTACACTCTCGTGAGGTTCCGGGGTAGGGACGATCTGCCCCGCAGTGGGCAGCCGATGCGCGATATTCGTGGCTAAGTATCTGGCTCCGCACAGCTTTTTGATGTGTCCCTCCGTAATGGAGGAAGCTATCCACTTGCCTCCCGCTCCGGGCATGTTTGGAGAAGGTTGAGGAGAAGGATGTGGACTTGGGCGTTGGAGCTCGAGTGCGCAAGAATGGCTGAGCAAGGAGGAAGAAGGCGTGGGTAGAAAAAGGTTAAACCTTATCCCCTTATAAGGGTGGACGAAACTATGCGCCCCCACTAGCCTGGTAAAACTCGCTTATCCCCCAAGCGTCGTAATTGATGCCGCGGTTGGGTTACCCACGCTCGTATTGATGAGAATCCTGTAATAAGGGGAACACGATCTCTGCTTTGACAAGACGTGTCAAGAAACTGCCTCACGTTATGTGCGGGGCTAGTTAGACAAAAATGGTTCGAATAGTCACCGTACCATGGCATGATGTCATGTTGCCAAAACATGTCAGCAGATTAGATTTGTGGAAATATTATTCTCTCTACCGTGGTATGTTGAACTTATTTCACAGGGTCGGACACTATCCTTTTATTCGAACTCTTCTATGGTGTATCCGGAGGAGGAACCCGCCTTGCAATGCCGAAGACAACACTGCGCGCCGGACTCATCATCATTGAAGCTTGGTTTGGGAGTCCTGGATTAGGGGGTCTCCGGACAGCCAGACTATATCCTTTGACCGAACTGTTGGACTATGAAGATACAAGATTTAAGAATTCGTCACGTGTCCGGATAGGACTCTACTTGGCGTGGAAGGCAAGCTAAGCAATACGGATATGGATATCTCCTCCTTTGTAACCGACTTTGTGTAACCCTAACCCCTTCCGGTGTCTATATAAACCGGAGGGTTTTAGTCCATAGGACAACAGACAATCATACCATAGGCTAGCTTCTAGGGTTTAGCCTCTCCGATCTCGTGGTAGATCAACTCTTGTAATACTCATATTGTCAAGAATAAATCAAGCAGAACGTAGGGTTTTACCTCCATTAAGAGGGCCCGAACCTGGGTAAAAACTCGTGTCCCCTGCCTCCTGTTACCATCCTCCTTAGACGCACAGTTCGGGACCCCCTACCCGAGATCCACCGGTTTTGACACCGACAGACAGCGTCATTATCGACGGTTGAAGGGGCCATCAAACCTTTCATCGACGACACAGTGGAACTCTCAATGAAAGCACCAATGTCGGTGTCAAAACCGGCGGATCTCGGGTAGGGGGTCCCGAACTGCGCGTCTAAGGTCGATGGTAACATGAGACAAGGGACACAATGTTTACCCAGGTTTGGGCCCTGAAAGCACAAGTGCTCCCTAGGTGGTTTTGGTAATTAATGTCAACATATCTCTTGTTGGACTAACACTTTTACCTAGTATGTTTCAGATAAGTTCCACAATGAAGTGGCATGGACTAGAGGATGTGGAACCCCTTCAAAATGCTAAGGGCAAAGGATTGGCTCAAGCTCCAAGATCAAGACTCTACATTTTCTATTTTAGTGATCAAAGATCACATTGAGTCTATAGGAAAGCCAATACTATTAAGAAGGGATGAGGTGTTTCTTAATGTCTTGCTTGCTCAAAGTGCTTAGTGATATGCTCCAAGGCCCTCAACCACTTTCTCACTTCCAAATATATCCCACAGCAAATATCCAAATCGGCCCCACCGATTCTTTCTATCCGGAGCCACCGAGTTCAGTTGACATAGCCACTGCCAGAAACCCTAATCAGTTCGGTCTCACAGATGGGATCTTGGTCTCACCGAGATGGGCTTGCAAACTCTCTGTTACCTATTGCAATATTTTCGGTCCCACCGAGATATGCAATCGGCCCCAACGACTTTGCTTGGCCAACTCTCTATTTCGCTTATTACCCAAATCGGTCCCACCGAGTTTGAGTAATCGGTCAAACCGAGTTTTGGATTTACCCTAACCCTAGCACATCGGTCCCACCGAGTTGATCTAGTCGGTCCCACTGAAAAACCTAACGGTCACTAGATTTGTTGAATCGGTCCGACCGAGTTTATCAATTCGGTCCCACCGAGATTGGCAAGTTGTGTGTAACGGTTATATTTTGTGTGGAGGCTATATATACCCCTCCACCTCCTCTTCATTCGTGGAGAGAGCCATCAGAACGAACCTACACTTCCAACCTACTTTTTCTGAGAGAGAACCACCTACACTTGTGTTGAGGCCAAGATATTCCATTCTTACCATATGAATCTTGATCTCTAGCCTTCCCCAAGTTGCTTTCCACTCAAGTCTTCTTTCCACCAAATCCATATCTTGTGAGAGAGAGTTGAGTGTTGGGGAGACTATCATTTGAAGCACAAGAGCAAGGAGTTCATCATCAACACACCATTTGTTACTTCTTGGAGAGTGGTGTCTCCTAGATTGGCTAGGTGTCACTTGGGAGCCTCCGACAAGATTGTGGAGTTGAACCAAGGAGTTTGTAAGGGCAAGGAGATCGTCTACTTCGTGAAGATCTACCGCTAGTGAGGCAAGTCCTTCGTGGGCGACGGCCATGGTGGGATAGACAAGGTTGCTTCTTCATGCATCCTTTGTGGGTGGAGCCCTCCGTGGACTCATGCAGCCATTACCCTTCGTGGGTTGAATTCTCCATCAGCGTGGATGTACGATAGCACCACCTATCGGAACCACGTCTCAAAAGTCTCCGTGTCTCCAAATTGCGTTTGCACACTCCAATCCCATCTCTTAACATTCTTGCAAGTTGCATGCTTTACTTTCCACAGCTCATATACTCTTTGCATGCTTGCTTGATATGTATTGTGTTTGTTAAACTTGTGCCAAAACTCCACTTCAACCTAAAGAAATTAAAAATTGCAACTTTTAGCACTTAGTGTCTAATCACCCTCCCCCCTCTAGACACCTCTTCTCGATCCTTTCAATTGGTATCAGAGCCTTGGTCTCCATTGCCTTGGTTTAAACACCATTGGAGGAAGATGGATGAGTCTACTTTGGGGAGTCTTAGACATAGAGTGCCTATACTTGATGGAGAGTATTTTCATGAGTGGAAAAATGAAATGCTTGAGATTTTCAATGAATATCATTTGAACAAGTACATTACTAGCCCTTGTGCACCTCATGTTGATCCTTTGCATCCTACCCTTGATGAGTCTATTGACATGATCCGCAACCTTAGAACTGTTAATCTTATCACTAGAGGCTTGCCTAGAAACTTGATTGAATGTTTGCCTACTCTTGATTGTGCCTACACTATATGGAGATTTCTTGAGGAACGATTTCCAAATTATTCCTTGAAAAATCTAGATGAAATTCTCCATAAGTCTATTGCCTTGATTAAGATGAGTTCCAATGATCCCAAATTAGGTGACTGCTTATTTGAGCTTACTAATCTTACGAGTGCCAAAGGAGATATTGGAATCATTAGCAACATCATTTCCAAAGCTATTAGAATTCATAAAGATAACCATAGAAATGATCATTTATATAATGAATTACCCTCTCTAGGAATTGATCAATCACAAGATGATGTTGAACATGGATACTATGATGAGGATGATGATGACAGTGACTATGATCTTAATGATGCAATGATACACTTTGGTCTTATGGAAAATCTTCGCGGCTACATGGCTGGAGGAAAGGAATGGGTTCTTGATAGTGGATGTACTGATCATATGACCGGAGATAAAGATATGTTCCGTGAGCTTGCTGAAAATGATGGCCCTCGAAAGTATGTCACCTTTGGTGATAACTCAAAGGGTAAGGTGGTTGGCCTAGGTAAGGTGGCTATCTCACATTATAGCTCCATACAAAATGTCATGCTCGTTGAATCCCTTGGCTACAATTTACTTCCAGTATCTAGACTTGCTGATTTCGGTTTCAATGTCCTATTTACTGAAGTAGATTGCCAAGTGTTTCGTAGAGATAATAATAAAATAGTCTTTACCAGTATACGCAGAGGTGATCTTTACATTGTTGATTTCACTAAAAAGGCTCAACCTAGAACTTGCTTAATTTCCAAATCTTCTAAAGGTTGGTTATGGCATAGATGATTAGGTCATGTTGGAATGTGAAACCTTGACAAGCTTACTAAAGGAAATCATATCCTTGGCGTCAACGATGTCATATTTGATAACGATAGACTTTGCAGCGCTTGTCAAGCAGGTAAACAGGTTGGAGGAAGGCATCCCATGAAGAACATCATGACCACAAGGAGGCCACTCGAGCTACTTCACATGGATCTTTTTGGTCCTAACGCTTACAAAAGTCTCGGTGGAAATTCTTTTGGTCTAGTTATAGTTGATGATTTTTCAAGATTTTCATGGGTGTTCTTTCTCGATGATAAATCACAGGTCCAAAAGATCTTCAAAAACTTCACTAGGAAGGCCCAAAATCAATTTGAAGTGAAAATCAAGAAGGCTCGCGGCGACAACGGAACGGAGTTCAAGAACGCAAATGTGGAAACCTTTCTTGATGAAGAAGGGATTTCACATGAGTTCTCGGCTACGTACACACCTCAAAAGAATGGAGTTGTTGAGAGGAAGAACCGGACACTCATCGAAATGGCGAGAACGTTGCTTGATGAGTACAAGACACCAAAGCACTTTTGGGCGGAAGCGGTTGAGACAGCTTGTCATGCAACAAATTTCTTGTATCTTCACCAGCTACTCGGCAAGACGGCATACGAGCTCCTCACCGGTAACAAACCACATGTTGGATACTTTCGAGTATTCGGCTCAAAGTGCTACATTCTTGATAAGCATCGTCGTTCTAAATTTGCTCCTAAGTCTCATGAAGGTTTCCTACTTGGTTATGGATCAAACTCTCACACATACCGTGTCTACAAAAATTTCACCCGAAAGGTTAAAGAGACGGTAGATGTGAAGTTTGATGAATCTAACGGCTCGCAAGTAGAGCAATTATCAATTGATGTAGGAGACAAAGACCCTTCGGAAGCAATCCAAGACTTGTCTATTGGCAAGATTCATCCAACGGAGGTGAAGGAGAGTACCTCGTCCGTCCAAGTGGAAGCTTCTACCTCACGACAAGGTGAACCAAGAGTTGATACGGAAGCATCCACAAGTGGGACACACCAAGGTGAAGAAAATGAGGAAGTGCACCAAGATGAATGCCAACAACCTCCTTCTCCACCATGACAAGAGAACGACAACGTCAACAACGAAGAAGGCCAAGAAGAAGAACAAGATGTTCAACCAAGATCCAAGCAAAAGCTTTCATGAGTTTGAGCAAGAATTGCTAAAGACCATCCCGTCGAGCCAATCTACAATGATATCCAAACCGGGAGAATCACTCGCTCAAAAACTCATTTAGCTAACTTTTGTAAACACTATTGTTTCATCTCTAGCATTGAACCTATGAAGGTTGAAGAAGCTTTGGAAGATCCGGATTGGATAAATGCCATGCATGAAGAGCTACACAACTTTGAGAGAAATCAAGTTTGGAAATTATTTGAGAAGCCCGACAACAACCACAACATCATCGGTACCAAATGGGTGTTTCGCAACAAGCAAGATGAAGATGGACAAGTAGTTCACAACAAAGCACGTCTCGTCGCCCAAGGCTACACTCAAGTTAAAGGTATCGACTATGGTGAGACATATGCCCTCGTTGCTAGACTTGAGTCCATTCGCATCTTACTTGCCTATGCTAATCATCATGATATCACCTTGTACCAAATGGACATTAAAAGTGCTTTTCTAAATGGTGAAATAGAGGAGGAAGTTTATGTTAAGCAACCTCCCGGATTTGTCAATCCTAAGAAACCTAATCATGTTTACAAACTTCACAAAGCTCTTTATGGTCTTAAACAAGCTCCTAAAGCATGGTATAAATGCTTGACCAAGTTTCTTATTGAAAAAGGCTTTGAAATTGGAAAAATAGATTCTACTCTTTTTACTAAAAGGGTTAATGGAGAACTATTTGTGTGCCAAATTTATGTCGATGATATTATATTTGGATCAACTAACCCTCATTTTAGTGATAAGTTTGGAAAGCTAATGTCGGAGAAGTTTGAGATGTCGATGATGAGTGAACTCAAATTCTTTCTTGGTTTGCAAATCAAGCAAACTAAGGAAGGTACCTTTGTCTCTCAAACGAAGTACACCAAGGACTTATTCAAGAAGTTCAATATGCAAGAATGCAAAGGTATGACTACACCCATGCCTACTAGTGGACATCTTGACTTAACCAAAGATGGTGAACCGGTTTATCAAAAGGTTTATCGCTCTATGATTAGTTCATTTTTATATCTATGTGCTTCACGCCCCGATATTATGCTAAGTGGGTACATGTGTGCACAATATCAAGCCACTCCTAAAGAATGTCATCTTAAGGCCGTGAAAAGGATAGTGAGATACTTAATCCATACACCAAATTTTGGCATTTGGTATCCAAAGAGGGCCTCCTTTGATCTTGTTGGCTACTCTGACTCAGGCTATGCTGGTGACAAGGTTGATAGAAAGTCCACTTCGGGTACTTGTCAATTTCTTGGTAGATCTCTTGTGTCTTGGTCTTCCAAGAAACAAAACTCACTATCCTTATCCACCGTCGAAGCGGAATACATTGTTGCTGGACCATGTTGTGCTCAATTACTTTGGATGACCCAAACTCTTAAAGATTATGGGATATCTGTGAAACATGTTCCATTACTTTGTGACAATGAAAGTGCTATTAAGATTGCTCACAATCCCGTGCAACATTCTCAAACTAAGCATATTGAAGTTCATCATCATTTCATTCGAGATCATGTTGCCAAAGGGGACATTAATCTTAAGCATGTTCGCACCGAAAAGCAGTTAGCTGACATATTCATGAAACCACTTGATGAGAAAGTGTTTTGCAGGTTAAGAGGTGAATTGAACATCATTGATACTTCAAACTTGGAGTAGGAACTCCATTTGATACATGCAAGGCGTGAGCCTATGACTAATCCTTGATATTTATCTTATTTTGACTATCTTATGTCCTGGATATATTTGCACCTTGCATGTTATCTAACCCGTGTAGGTACTTGGATGAATCTAAATCCATGAGATTGCAACTCACTCACATCTTGAGCAATTTCTATATCACCAAGTCTCTACACAATGGTGGATGAACACAAGGAAGCACGCAACCATTCAAACATATCCTTTGACAAATTTTATGTTGAGTTTCATGATTGTCATTTTGGGTATACAAGTGCTCTTCCTTGCAAGAACTAACCCATGTAGGTAGATGAACTCAAACTCCAAGTGGTGCTCCCAACTCTTGATGAGCTACATCAACCTTGAGCAACCCACACAAGTTCAACTACTTGATCATGATCAACGCCACCACCCAAGGTATGTTATTCCATCTTAGAGAAGCTTTACTCCAAGTCATGAGTCAAAGCAACTCGACAAGATGTGAATACATCAAAAAGCTTAAACGAAAAATGGTAACCCCATGTTGAGCTTAAACGATGAGTATGACCTATGATCAAGTGATCTCACTTGACTCCTAAGTCAATATACTCTAACATAGGTGAATTTGTCGCCGACCGATTCTAGATGAAGTTCTCTTGTGTTATTTTTATGCTCTTGCATTTGTCTCATGCATACTTGTTTCCAACTTCATCTATACTCCTTTTTTGTTTCTTCTCTTTTATTTTCTGTTCTGCATGCCTTGCATCAAATTCATTGCAAATCTTTCAGTTAATTCCTTGCAAATCCTTGTGAGATCTTACTTGTATAGTGAGCTAAGGTGACAAGTGTTTTCTCTGCGATGAACTCGGTCTCACCGGTCTGATGCTTTCGGTCCAACCGAATCCTCTCGGTACAACCGAACCATACAACTCGGTGTCACTGATTTAACTACAGGAAAGACATCTTGCCACTTGTTTCTGCATTCTTTTTGATCCAGCTCCACTCAATGAATCTTTTCCTCAACCCACATCCCATTCAACTTGCTGCTTTGTTCTGTGACTCAAGGACCAAACCCATCATGACAAAAATCCAGAAGAACCCTTCTTCGAAATTGATGTCAAAGCGGGGAGAGAGAGATCACATCAAAGCTTAATCATATCTATTGGGGGAGAGAATACTCAAGGGAAGAAAGAGTAATCATCAAGGATCCCAGATGCTTGGTGTTTGAGAGGAGAGAAGTCACATGTCTTCAAGAGGGGAAAGACATGTTCATATTTGCTCGTTTGCATTAGATTTTGCTCTGATTTTCTGTTCCATATCTTCTCCCAATATCCCATGCTAGATTCAGGGGGAGCAAGACATCTAAGGGAAGGAAATCCTTGGATTTATTTCACATCTTTACCTTTGGGGACATGTCTATATCCAATGTGGTACTTAGTACTCACTCTACATGTCATCCCAGTCTTGGTACTCTTGTGGTTTCTTTTGTTTTCTCTCGCCAGTAGGTGTATCTGTGTTATCTAACCTTGTTTATGCAGGTTCATTCCATCCTAAGCCAACTCAAGACCACAAGGTAAGTATATGCATCACTGTCATGCGTGTGAGAAATTCTTGCTGATGTACATACTGTTTGCAAGAAGGACTCATGATCATGAAGGTACATTTCTCATATTCACATCATTTGCTCTAATGCATATAGCTAAGATACATGTAACACATTGCTTACTCTGTCATGTTTATGCATTCACATGCTTCTATATTCCACATTCACATGATTGCATACATGTAGGGGGAGCCTATGCATGTTACATGTCTTTCCAAAGCTTTACTTACTATTCTCTATATCTTTATCTAAAGCTTTGATGTATGTTGTCATCAATTACCAAAAAGGGGGAGATTGAAAGCACAAGTGCTCCCTAGGTGGTTTCGGTAATTAATGTCAACATATCTCTTGTTGGACTAACACTTTTACCTAGTATGTTTCAGATAAGTTCAACAATGAAGTGGCATGGACTAGAGGATGTGGAACCCCTTCAAAATGCTAAGGACAAAGGATTGGCTCAAGCTCCAAGCTCAAGACTCTACATTTCCTATTTTAGTGATCCAAGATCACATTGAGTCTATAGGAAAGCCAATACTATTAAGAAGGGATGAGGTGTTGCTTAATGGCTTGCTTGCTCAAAGTGCTTAGAAATATGCTCCAAAGCCCTCAACCACTTTCTCACTTCCAAATATGTCCCACACCAAATATCCAACTCGGCCCCATTGATTCTTTCTATCCGAAGCCACCGAGTTCAGTTGACATAGCCACTGCCAGAAACCCTAATCAGTCCGGTCTCACCAATGGAATCTCAGTCTCACCGAGAT
Organism: Triticum dicoccoides; assembly: GCF_002162155.2. Classification (NCBI taxonomy): domain Eukaryota; kingdom Viridiplantae; phylum Streptophyta; class Magnoliopsida; order Poales; family Poaceae; genus Triticum; species Triticum dicoccoides. Next base: position 492,742,190 of record NC_041382.1, read on the forward strand.
GGGCTTGCAAACTCTCTGTTACCTATTGCAATATTTTCGGTCCCACCGAGATATGCAATCGGCCCCACCGAGTTTGCTTGGCCAACTCTCTATTTCGCTTATTACCCAAATCAGTCCCACCGAGTTTGAGTAATCAGTCAAACCGAGTTTTGGATTTACCCTAACCCTAGCACATCGGTCCCACCGAGTTGATCCAGACGGTCCCACCGAAACACCTAATGGTCACTAGATTTGTTGAATCGGTCTGACCGAGTTTATCAATTCAGTCACACCGAGATTGGCAAGTTGTGTGTAACGGTTAGATTTTGTGTGGAGGCTATATATACCCCTCCACCTCCTCTTCATTCATGGGGAGAGCCATCAGAACGAACCTACACTTCCAACCTACTTTTTCTGAGAGAGAACCACCTACACTTGTGTTGGGGCCAAGATATTCCATTCTTACCATATGAATCTTGATCTCTAGCCTTCCCCAAGTTGCTTTCCACTCAAATCTTCTTTCCACCAAATCCATATCCTATGAGAGAGAGTTGAGTGTTTGGGAGACTATCATTTGAAGCACAAGAGCAAGGAGTTCATCATCAACACACCATTTGTTACTTCTAGGAGAGTGGTGTCTCCTAGATTGGCTAGGTATCACTTGGGAGCCTCCGACAAGATTGTGGAGTTGAACCAAGGAGTTTGTAAGGGCAAGGAGATCGCCTACTTCGTGAAGATCTAACGCTAGTGAGGCAAGTCCTTCATGGGCGACGGCCATGGTGGGATAGACAACATTGCTTCTTCATGGACCCTTCGTGGGTGTAGCCCTCCGTGGACTCGCATAGCCGTTACCCTTCATGGGTTGAATTCTCCATCAACGTGGATGTATGATAGCACCACCTATCGGAACCACATCTCAAAAGTCTACGTGTCTCCAAATTGCGTTGCATCCTTGCAAGTTGCATCCTTTACTTTCCGCTTCTCATATACTCTTTGCATGCTTGCTTGATATGTATTGTGTTTGTTAAACTTGTGCCAAAACTCCACTTCAACCTAAAGAAATTAAAAACTGCAACTTTTAGCACTTAGTGTCTAATCATCCCGCCTCTAGACACCTCTTCTCGATCCTTTCAATTGGTATCAGAGCCTTGGTCTCCATTGCCTTGTTTTAAACACCATTGGAGGAAGATGGATGAGTCTACTTTGGGGAGTCTTAGACATAGAGTGCCTATACTTGATGGAGAGTATTTTCATGAGTGGAAAAATGAAATGCTTGAGATTTTCAATGAATATCATTTGAACAAGTACATTACTAGCCCTTCTACACCTCATGTTGATCCTTTGCATCCTACCCTTGATGAGTCTATTGACATGATCCACAACCTTAGAACTGCTAATCTTATCACTAGAGGCTTGCCTAGAAAATTGATTGAATGTTTGCCTACTCTTGATTGTGCCTACACTATATGGAGATTTCTTGAGGAACGCTTTCCAAATTATTCCTTGAAAAATCTAGATGAAATTCTCCATAAGTCTATTGCCTTTATTAAGACGAGTTCCAATGATCCCAAATTTTGTGACTGCTTATTTGAGCTTACTAATCTTACGATTGCCAAAGGAGATATTGGAATCATTAGCAATATCATTTCCAAAGCTATTAGAATTCATAAAGATAACCATAGAAATGATCATTTATCTAATGAATTACCCTCTCTAGGAATTGATCAATCACAAGATGATGTTGAACATGGATACTATGATGAGGATGAGGATGACATTGACTATGATCTTAATGATGCAATGATACACTTTGGTATTATGGAAAATCTTCGCGGCTACATGGCTGGAGGAAAGGAATGGGTTCTTGATAGTGGATGTACTGATCGTATGACCGGAGATAAAGATATGTTACGTGAGCTTGCTGAAAACGACAGCCCTCGAAAGTATGTCACCTTTGGTGATAACTCAAAGGGTAAGGTGGTTGGCCTAGGTAAGGTGGCCATCTCACATGATAGATCCATACAAAATGTCATGCTCGTTGAATCCCTTGGCTACAATTTACTTTCAGTATCTAAACTTGCTGATTTCGGTTTCAATGTCCTATTTACCGAAGTAGATTGCCAAGTGTTTCATAGAGATAATCATTGTCGGTGTCAAAACCGGCGGATCTCGGGTAGGGGATCCCGAACTGTGCGTCTAAGGCGGATGGTAACAGGAGGCAGGGGACACGATGTTTTACCCAGGTTCGGGCCCTCTTGATGGAGGTAAAACCCTACGTCCTGCTTGATTTATTCTTGATGATATGAGTATTACAAGAGTTGATCTACCACGAGATCGGAGAGGCTAAACCCTAGAAGCTAGCTATGGTATGATTGTATGTTGTCCTACAAACTACAACCCTTCGGTTTATATAGACACCGAAGGGGGCTCGGGTTACACAAGGTCGGTTACAAAGGAGGAGATATACATATCCGTATTGCCTAGCTTGCCTTCCACGCCAAGTAGAGTCCTATCTGGATACGAGACGAAGTCTTCAATCTTGTATCTTCATAGTCCAACAGTCCGGCCAAAGGATATAGTCCGGCTGTCCGGAGACCCCCTAATCCAGGACTCCCTCAGTAGCCCCTGAACCAGGCTTCAATGATGATGAGTCCGGCGCGCAGTGTTGTCTTCGGCATTGCAAGGAGGGTTCCTCCTCCGGATACACCATAGAAGAGTTCGAATAAAAGGATAGTGTCCGACCGTGCAAAATAAGTTCCACATACCACCGTAGAGAGAATAATATTTCCACAAATATAATCTGTTGACACGTTTTGGCAACATGACATCATGCCATGGCTCGGTGATTATTCAAACCGTTTTTCTTTAACCAGGCCGCACAGAACGCGAGGCAGTTTCTTGACACGTCTTGTCAAAGCAGAGATTGTGTCCCCCTTATTACGGGATTCTCATCAATACGGGTGTGGGTAACCCAACCATGCTTAGGACTCCTAGATTCTAGGCAAGTCCCAAACGGCCATGAGGAGGACGCTTGATATTCACCCTCTTTATAAAGGGACAAGGCTTTTACTTTTTCCCTCCCATGCTCAATCGAATCCCTCCCCCGCCTCGAGTTCTAACACCCAAAGCTTGGGTCAGGTGCTTTGGACCTTCAATCATATCCGGATCCAGCCTCTAGGGCCGGTGGATGCCCTCCTCCGTCATGGAGGAGGATATCAAGAAGTTGAGGGAGGCAAGATACCTGACCGCCGAAGTTTCGCATCGGCTGCCTGCCCGACGGCAGGTCGTCCCTACTCCTGAACCCAATGAAGACGTTGTGTTCATCCCCCACTTCCTCCGAGGACTAGGCCTCACTCTGGATCCCTTCATTAGGGGTTTGATGTTCTATTACGGGCTTGATTTCCATGACCTAGCCCCGGATTCCTTTCTCCACATCTCGGCATTTATTGTCGTATGTGAGGCCTTCCTCCGCATTACCCCTCACTTCGACCTGTGGCTCAAGACCTTTGATGTGAAGCCCAAGACGGTCGAGGGGTAGTATGCAGCGTGCGGGGGTGCGTTAATAAGCAAGATTGCCAGAGCTCCGTGGCCAAAAGGTTCCTTTCCAGAGGTGTCCGAATTATGGCAACGGGAGTGGTTCTACATCACCGCTCCCAGAAGTGCCAAGTGGGTAGCTTCCCCCGCCTTTCGCTTGGGCCCTCCACCACAACTGATGTCATGGATCAGCAGGGGGCTGAGCTGGGGTCCAGCCAAGGATGTGCCCATATTGTAGAGCCGCACCCATGATCTCTTCAAGGGAGATTTTATTTTGGTTATGGTAATGTAAGTCATGCTAGTTCATCAAGTCCAGCCTTGCAAACGCCAGCCCCTCCACTTGTGGGAATTCAACCCAGAAGGACCGCGCGCTATTCAGAATTTCCTCGGCCTGACGCACGAGGAGATATACAAGTCGTTCTTCGGACCCCAAATAGAGTGTCCGGACACCTCCGAGGATGTGGGCCTGAGCAGAAATCGCGCCGTGGCCCAAGTAAGTAATCCTCCAGCCGAACATACTGTCTTTCATTTATCATGACATCATTCAGAAGAATCGCTTTTTGACCAGGACTGGATAACAAAGGCAAAGATGATCCGGTGTTCGGCCCCCCTTCCCGAAGGTTCGGACAATCCGGTGCTGGAAAAGATGCTCGAGCCAGCACCTTGCCTGGTGCCCTCAAAGGAAGATGAAGGGGGAATAAAGAGGGCGAAAACGGGCCACCACTGCTACCTGTTCCAACCGAGGGAACGAGCGCCTCTGTGAGGGAGGATAACCAAGGGAAGGAATCTGACATTCCCTTGCCCCGGGGGAGGAAGAGGACTACCTCTGATGACCCAGAAACCAAGGTTTCCAAACGGGAGAAGAAAACTCCACCAAAGGGTCCCGTCTCGGAGGGTGCTCTTGCCGCACAAAGTCTGTGCGGGGATCAGCCCTCTAACGAGCTGTAAGTAATCAAAAAGTACTTAGTAGTGAACATATTCTACCTTACTTCTGAGGAAGATAACCGAAGCATCTATGTTATAGTTCGGATCTGAGCCCTTCTCAGCAGAGCTCGTCTTCGTGGGATCTTCTTCCGGAGATGATGGAGAGCGAAACGCCTCCCCCGGACTACCCGGCTCAAGAAGTGGGCGACCTTGAAATGTCATCACGGAGTGTTTCTCCGGATCCGGCGAGGCCAGAAGGTAATCCCATTGTCACCCGAAGCCCTCAGTACCCCGCTCTTGAAGAGAGCAACCAAAAGAATCCGGCACCGTCTGGTATGCGGTCGGACGCACTGAGGGATCTGCTAGGGTGAGCCACTATCTCAGAAGAGCACCGTACATTGATGGGTATGGTGATGGAAAGGATTTCGTCCGCCGAAAGTGGGTTGCATCAAGCCTTTATGAGTCTACTGACGGGCTTTGAGGTACGTGAAATGATATGCGTCCGCACATTTTTAGGTGTGCCCTATGTAGATAGTAGCCCCTGAGACTCTGGTTGTCGTCGAAAACGGCGGCGAATAGAGGATCGTAGTCCCAGGTAATAACCAGACTGGCGTTATGTGCAGGTGTCTGAAGCTCCAGCGGCTAGCCGGACTGATGGGGTTGCCGAACTAAAGCGGCAACTGGATGCGGCGGATGCCGACATCGAGCTTGTTAACAAGCGGCTTGACGAGGCCCAGGGTAGGTGATATTTATAGTGGATGTCACATAGTAAGAGCAGCATGATGCCAGTATCTTTAATATGTTGTAACTGCAGATGGAGCTGCCACCATGGAGGCCTTGCGGGCGGAGCTTGCCCGAGCCAAGGAGAAAGCAAGGAGTAGTAATGCGGCCGCTTTGAAGGCGGCCGAAGAGTTGAAAGCCGAGAAGGCCGCTCATAGCGAGAGCAAAGAGAAAATGGCCAAAATGGCTGTGAAGTTAAAAGACACTGCCGACCGCTGCCAGTTTCTTGAAGAAGAAAACCGGGCAAAGGCTACGGACCTTGAAAAGGCCATAATGGCGACCAAAGACACCCGCTCTGCAATGAGAGCGAAGAAGGAGGCACTGCGCGAAGCCGGGGACATTGTGGCTGGGAAGGCCTTTATGCTGCGGAGGAAGTTCAGCGATCCGCGGTATGCCCCTCTGGATCGGCTGTGGAGTTCGGCCGACGCATATCTGGACTTAGCGGCGAGCGCTATCGATGCGGCCGAATACTTCCGAGATCAGACAGACCGTGAAGTGGACAAGCTGTTCTCATCGCAATTTAACGTTCTAGAGCATCCGCTTCCATTGACTGATCAGCTTGCAAAATGGGCCGAACTCAGTAGATTGTCCGGACTCGCCATGAGGTCTGTCGTGGATCATTTGTGGCCGGAAAGGCCAAAGCCGAACAGCTATTTTAGCTTGCTGCAGCAGTTCCTTGGTGCGGTGCCGCGCATTAATGCGATGAAGAGGTCGACGTGCATAGAAGGCTCGCGGATGGCCCTTGCCCGTGTCAAAACATACTGGGCGGAGATGGATGCCACCACTGTCGCGGCGCAGGGTTCGGCCATAGGCCGAGTGGCTGCCGAGCACTATTTTGAAGAAGTTCTTGAGGGCGCTCGTACAATAGACGCCCAGTGCTAGAAGAATGTTATGTTTGAGTGACATGTATTCCCATTGTAAAGACAACATTTTATTGAATTTATCAAGGCTGTATTTATAATTTTGCGTGAAAGTATTGTGATGCCTCCTGTGCGGCCGTTTTACGTATACATGTATATAACCTGAAAGATTACAGTCGTCAGCTTCAGCCCCCACGCATATAATGCGAGGATGTTCGCAAAAGACGCGTATTCACACTTAATCCAATGTCTTAGTCCTAATAAGGAGGTGATAGCGCAGCGAACTAGGCAACCGGACTATAATGCTTTAACACTTTCACTTAGCCATACGAGTTTGACAGTGGGGCTACTATATAGCCCCTGGTGGCTCCGCACTCGTCCGGATTCAGGGTTCATACATGCCTGGCCGGGAAATGGCCCTTCGTTAATGCGGAGGAATCACGAAGATTCCAATAGGTCATCGAGTGGTTGACCAGTCTCACGCTATATCATGACAGTCAGTTTTCGGCATTCTCTACTGAGGTGCTCGTCCGGATGAACCAGGGCACAATCACAGTAGTTCTCCTGGTGCTGCCTTAGCCGATAGAGCGGAACGTAAGGCAGCAAAACACAGGAGCCGGGAAAACCCAACATTTGACCAAAGACATGATTCGGAGATGATGCATATAAGGCCAAACTCGTGACACCGAACACTCCCTTAGGTATTCGGTCTTTGTGGTGTAAACCGGGTCTAAACAATACCCTTTGTAATAAGCCCCTGGTGTCCAGATACGTGCATTATTCTGGTGTGGCCACATGCCAAGACATCAGCATCCTTCTCAGTTGTACTAAGAATCCGAGGGATGTAAATCAACAAGAGACAGTAAAAAAGGTTTACATAGGGTCTTAATCTACAAAGAATACTTGGAACGGGTCCCTGCTGCACGTTTGCGCCTGTGTCTCCGTTGTGCCGTATCCTGGATGGGTGTAGCACGATGGTCATCTGAAAAAGAGAGGAACTTAATTGAAAAGTTGCCGTGCAAAAGTTAAGTTATACTAAATAAACAATATATAGTTGAAAATGAGTAAAGGTGAGCCTTATTGCCACTTTTGCGCGCGCGTTGAGCCCCTTGTATTGTAATAGGGGTATAGCCATCAAACCTGTATTAATTACATATAGCTAAGCTGGACTCGTCTAGCCGTGTCCGTGGTCTTCACGACCTGACAAATGCTTGAGTTGGTGAGGCCATTTAGTGTGCGGCGGCCAAGGCGGTCGTACCGTCTTCGGCGTGCAAGGAGCGCTCAATATTTCCATTTACTGTAATGATGCCACATGGACCGGGCATCTTGAGCTTGAGGGAAGCGTAATGCGGTATTGCGTTAAAGCGAGCGAAAGCTTCGCGTCCGAGTAGTGCTTGATAGCCACTTTGGAACGGAGCGACGTGGAAAGTTAAATTTTCGCTGCGGAAGTTGTCATGTAAGCCGAATATAACCTCTAGTAGCAGGGAGCCCCTGCAGTGAGCCTCCGGGCCTGGCGTTACTCCTTTAAAGGTAGCATTGCTGCGGCAAAATTTTGTTGGGTCTATCCCCATTTTGCGGACTGTGTCCTGATATATCAGATTCAAACTGCTGCCGCCGTCCATCAAGACTCGGGTGAAGTGGTATCCATCAATTATTGGATCTAATACCAAGGCAGCCCATCCTCCACGCCGGATACTTGCTGAGTAATCCCGATGGTCGAAGGTGATTGGTTGGGACGACCAATGGCGGAGCTCCACGGTGATAGGCCCTGGGGCATGTTCCTCTAAAGGTGCCGCTTCTCTCCCTTTTATCACATGTAACACGTTGACTGTTTTGACTTCTGGTGGGAATTTCTTCCGTTCCCCTATGCTTTGCTTGCGAGGCTCGTCCTCATCTTCACTTGGTGTATCCTGCCCCTTGTGTTCGGCGTTGAGCTTGCCAGACTGTTTGAAGACCCAACATTCTCTGTGGGTATGATTTGCAGGTTTATCAGGGGTGCTATGGATCTGACATATTTGGTCCAAAATTTTGTTTAGGTTGGACAATTCGTCTCTGTTGCCTTTGGAGGGCGGCTTCTGCTGCCCTGGCCGAGAGCTTCTAAATCCAGCGTTTACCGCCATGCTCTTCGGGTTGTCTTCTTTATTCCGGCGCTTATTCTTGCTGCATCGTGATTTCACGTTTCCATCCCTAACTTCGGATGTACTTGGGTCGCTGGTGCTGCATCGGGCTAACCAGCTGTCCTCGCTTGCGCAAAAACGGGTCATGAGGCTTGTTAATGCTGCCATTCTTCTTGGCTTTTCTTGACCGAGGTGTCTGGCAATCCATTCGTCTCGAACGCTATGCTTGAAGGCTGCTAAGGCTTCGGCGTCCGGACAGTCAACTATCTGGTTCTTTTTAGTGAGGAACCTGTTCTTTTTAGCTGAGTCTACATCTGGTGGTCGGTCATATGTCCCTTGAAAGTTTGCCCGAAAGGCGTCTTTGAGCTCTTCCCAGCTTCCGATGGAGTTTTCGGGGAGGCTTTTAAGCCAGTGCCGAGCTGGCCCTTTGAGCTTGAGGGGTAAGTACTTGATGGCGTGGAGATCATCTCCTCGAGCCATATGGATATGGAGGATGTAATCCTCAATCCAGACCCCAGGGTCTGTTGTTCCGTCGTACGCCTCTATGTTTACGGGTTTGAATCCTTCTAGAAATTCATGATCCAGCACCTCGTCGGTGAAACATAGAGGGTGTGCAGCACCCCTGTATTTGGGTGTACCGTGGTATTCGGATGTTTGTTGTGTTGCATTGTATGTTGGAGCGCGCCTGCGTGGTCCGTAGATGGATCTGGTTGTGCCGTCCTTTTAATGCGAGCCCTTACGCGGATCGCGTACTGGTTTATGTGTGGCGTCGATTGCCAATTTATGTTGGCTATGAGGTCGTCTATCCGACCGGATGGCCGTTTTATTTTTTTAATTTTGGAGGATCTAAGGCCTCCTCATCAAATTCAGGTAGCAACTTTCGCTTTGGATAGCTCTTGGTGTGGCGATTACTGCCGTATTTCGCTGCAGTGTTGAGTACTTCAGCCTTTGCTTCTATTTTTTCAGACTCCTCATCGTGGCAACAAGCCTTTGGTGGGTATTATGTTGCTCCTGGCGCCTGTCCGGTGTGATGTCGCCCGGACTATTATCTTCGATGGGGTTGGGTTGTTCGGCTTGATTTTCTGTGTTGCCGTGGTCGGGCAATGGTTCACCCTACTCTAACACTGGGTCTATGTGATCATTATTTCTGCCGAGGCGGGATTTGGAACGGTGCTTTGACTGCTGCTCGAGGGAACCACCCTTCGTTGCGTTCTTTCGTTCCTTGTCGTTATTTTCTTTCGGTGTGTCCACCATGTATATGTCATGTGATGAAGTGGGCGTCCAGTGCCCTGTGGGCAGTGGTTCCTCTTCGCCTCCCGCATCGTCGTACATACCGTCGATGTCTTCGGAGTCGAAGTCGAGCATGTCGGTTAAGTCATTGACAGTGGCTACTAAGTGGGTGGTGGGTGGGTGGTGAATTTCTTCGTCATCCGCATCCCAATCCTTCCGGACGTAGTTTGTCCAGGACTCTCCTGACATGGAGAGAGACCTTAATGAGTTCAGTATGTCGCCAAAGGGCGAGTGCTGAAACATATCTGCGGAGGTGAACTCCATGATCGGCACCAAATTGGATTCGATGGGCGTGGGCGGTTCGGAGCCCGTGGCCGGAGAAGGATCCGGTAGTTTGGCAACGTGGCTCTCGTGAAGGGTAAGGTAGATATTTGGCTCGATCGCCACTGAGGATACGGCCTCTGTTACGGGGTCTATCCACCCGTCCATGGATGGCGCAACTGGCTCCGAATTGAGGCTCGGAGCAGCTGCTGGTACGATCTACTGAATATGGTCCGATGGTAGAGCTAAATTGTACTCATCGTGACCGCGTGGCGCACAAGGCAGGGGCTCGAATCTGTCGAAGATCAAGTCTCCGCGGATGTCGGCCATGTAATTTAAGCTTCCAAACCTGACCTGGTGGCAGGGGTGTAACTTTCGATCTGCTCCAGTGCGAAGCCACCGAACACAAAGATCTGTCCAGGGAGAAAAGTCTCACCCTGGACTGCATCGCTATCGATGATCGTAGCAGCCATCAAGCCTAATGGCGACGACACAGAGGAACTCTCAATGAAAGCACCAATGTTAGTGTCAAAACCGGCGGATCTCGGGTAGGGGGTCCCGAACTGTGCGTCTAAGGCGGATGGTAACAGGAGGCAGGGGACACGATGTTTTACCCAGGTTCGGGCCCTCTTGATGGAGGTAAAACCCTACGTCCTGCTTGATTTATTCTTGAGGATATGAGTATTACAAGAGTTGATCTACCACGAGATCGGAGAGGCTAAACCCTAGAATCTAGCCTATGGTATGATTGTATGTTGTCCTACGGACTAAAACCATCCAGTTTATATAGACACCGAAGGGGGCTAGGGTTACACAAGGTCGGTTACAAAGGAGGAGATATACATATCTGTATTGCCTAGCTTGCCTTCCACGCCAAGTAGAGTACTATCCGGACACGAGACGAAGTCTTCAATCTTGTATCTTCATAGTCCAATAGTCCGGCCAAAGGATATAGTCCGGTTGTCCAGAGACCCCCTAATCCAGGACTCCCTCAATCATAAAATAGTCTTTACCGGTATACGGAGAGGTGATATTTACATTTTTGATTTCACTAAAAAGGCTCAACCTAGAACTTGCTTAATTGCTAAATCTTCTAAAGGTTGGTTATGGCATAGACGATTAGGTCATGTTGGTATGCGAAACCTTGACAAGCTTATTAAACAAAATCATATCCTTGGCGTCAACGATGTCCTATTTGATAAGGATAGACTTTGCAGCGCTTGTCAAGAAGGTAAACAGGTTGGAGGAAGGCATCACGTGAAGAACATCATGACCACAAGGAGGCCACTCAAGCTACTTCACATGGATCTTTTTGGTCCTAACGCTTACAAAAGTCTCGGTGGAAATTCTTTTGGTCTAGTTATAGTTGATGATTTTTCAAGATTTACGTGGGTGTTCTTTCTCGATGATAAATCGCAGGTCCAAAAGATCTTCAAAAACTTCGGTAGGAAGGCCCAAAATCAGTTTGAAGTGAAAATCAAGAAGGCTCACAGCGACAACAGAACGGAGTTCATGAAGGCAAATGTGGACACCTTTCTTGACGAAGAAGGGATTTCACATAAGTTCTCGGCTACGTACACACCTCAACAGAATGGAGTTGTTGAGAGGAAGAACCAGACACTCATCAAAATGGTGAGAATGATGCTTGATGAGTACAAGACACCAAAGCACTTTTGGGCGGAAGCGGCTGAAACAGCTTGTCATGCAACTAATTGCTTGTATCTTCACAAGCTACTCGGCAAGACGGCATACGAGCTCCTCACCGGTAACAAACCACAAGTTGGATACTTTCGAGTATTCGGCTCAAAGTGCTACATTCTTGATAAGCATCGTCATTCTAAATATTATGAATAAGTTGCACTATCATTATAAACTCTGCATCTTTTAGCTTCAATATTATGAATATGTGTATCACTACTATGGAGATTCATCAAAATAGACCACTCTTCAAGGGTGCATGACCATAAAAGATATTACTCATATAAATAGAACAACCATTATTCTCAGATTTAAATGAATAACCATCTCGCATCAAACAAGATCCATATATAATGTTCATGCTCAACGCTGGCACCAAATAACAATTATTCATGTCTAAAATTAATCCCAAAGGTATATGTAGAGGTAGCGTGCCAACCGCGATCACATCGACTTTGGAACCATTTCCCACGCGCATCGTCACCTCGTCCTTAGCCAATCTTCACTTAATCCGTAGCCCCTGTTTTGAGTTGCAAATATTAGCAACAGAACCAGTATCAAATACCCATGTGCTACTGCGAGCATTAGTAAGGTACACATCAATAACATGTATATCACATATACCTTTGTTCACCTTGCCATCCTTCTTATCCGCCAAATACTTGGGGAAGTTCCGCTTCCAGTTACCAGTCCCTTTGAAGTAGAAGCACTCAGTCTCAGGCTTAGGTCCAGACTTGGGCTTCTTCACTTGAGCAGCAACTTGCTTGCCGTTCTTATTGAAGTTCTCCTTCTTCCCTTTAACCTTTTTCTTCAAACTGGTGGCCTTGTTGACCATAAACACTTGATGCTCCTTCTTGATTTCTACCTCCGTAGCCTTTAGCATTGTGAAGAGCTCGAGAATTGTCTTATCCATCCCTTGCATATTATAGTTCATCCCAAAGCTCTTGTAGCTTGGTGGCAGTGATTAAAGAATTCTGTCAATGTCACTATCATCCGAAAGATTAACTCCCTGTTGAATCAAGTGATTGTTATACCCAAACATTTTGAGTATATGCTCACTGATAGAACTATTTTATTCCATTTTGCAGCTGTAGAACTTATTGGAGACTTCATATCTCTCAATCTGGGCATTTGCTTGAAATATTAACTTCAACTCCTAGAACATCTCATATGCTCCATGACGTTCAAAATGTCGTTGAAGTCCCGGTTCTAAGCTGTAAAGCATGGCACATTGAACTATCGAGTAGTCATCAGCTTTGCTCTGCTAGACGTTCATAAGATTTGGCGTTTCTCCTGCAGCAGGTTTGGCACCTAGCGGTGCTTCCAGGACGTAATACTTCTGTGCAGCAATGAGGATAATCCTCAAGTTACGGACCCAGTCCGTGTAATTGCTACCATCATCTTTCAACTTTGCTTTCTCAAGGAATGCATTAAAATTCAACAAAACAACAACACGGGCCATCTATCTACAACAACATAGATATGCAAAATACTATCAGGTACTAAGTTCATGACAAATTAAAGTTCAATTAATCAAATTACTTAAGGACTCCCACTTAGACAAACATCCCTCTAATCATCTAAGTGATCACGTGATCCATATCAACTAAACCATGTCCGATCATCACGTGAGATGGAGTAGTTTTCAATGGTGAACATCACTATGTTGATCATATCTACTATATGATTCACGCTCGACCTTTCGGTCTTAGTGTTCCAAGGCCATATCTGCATATGCTAGGCTCGTCAAGTTTAACCCGAGCATTCTGCGTGTGCAAAACTAGCTTACGCCCAATGTATGTGAATGTAGAGCTTATCACACCCGATCATGACGTGGTGTCTCGGCACGATGAACTTTCGCAATGGTGCATGCTCAGGGAGAACACTTATACCTTGAAATTTAGTGAGAGATTATCTTATAATGCTACCGTCGATCTAAGCAAAATAAGATGCATAAAAGATAAACATCACATGCAATCAATATAAGTGATATGATATGGCCATCATCATCTTGTGTCTGTGATCTCCATCTCCAAAGCACCGTCATGATCACCATCGTCGGCGGCTTGACACCTTGATCTCCATCGAAGCATCATTGTCATCACGCCAACAATTGCCTCCACGACTATCGCTACCGCTTAGTGATAAAGTAAAGCAATTACATGGCGATTGCATTTCATACAATTAAGGGACAACTATATGGCTCCTGCTAGTTGCCGATAACTGTGTTACAAAACATGATCATCTCATACAATAAAATTTAGCATCATTTCTTGACCATATCACATCACAACATGCCCTACAAAAACAAGTTAGACGTCCTCTACTTTGTTGTTGCAAGTTTTACGTGGCCGCTACGGGCTGAGCAAGAACCGTTCTTACCTACGCATCAAAAAAGCCACAACACGGTATAGTGATTGCTTTTTGATCTTCAAAAAGAACCCTGTTCATTGAATCCAATTCAACTAAAGCTGGAGAAACAGACACCCACTAGCCACATGTGTGCGAAGCACGTCGGCAGAACCAGTCTCGCATAAGTGTATACGTAATGTCAGTCTGGGCCGCTTCATCCAACAATGCCGCTGAACTAAGAATCAACTAGTGACAGCAAGCAATATTTATATACCCATGCCCACAACTCCTTTGTGTTCTACTCGTGCATATAACATCTACGCATAAACCTGGCTCGGATGCCACTATTGGGGAACGTAGTAATTTCAAAAAAATTCCTACGGACACGCAAGATCATGGTGATGCATAGCAATGAGAGGGGAGAGTGTCGTCCACGTTGATACGTCTCCAACGTATCTATAATTTTTGATTGCTCCATGTTATATTATCTACTATTTTGGACATTATTGGGCTTTATTATCCACTTTTATATTATTTTTGGGACTAATCTATTAACCAGGGGCCCAGTCCAGAATTGTTGTTTTTTTTGCCTATTTTAGGGTTTCGAAGAAAAGGAATACCAAACGGAGTCCAAACGGAATGAAACCTTCGGGAACGTGATTTTCCCACCGAACATGATCCAGGAGACT
>NC_041382.1:492756947-492758790 GCF_002162155.2 Triticum dicoccoides
CCCTCCACCCTCGTGGGGCCCCTGTTGCTTCACTGACGTACTTCTTCCTCCTATATATACCTACGTACCCTCAAACGATCAGATACGGAGCCAAAACACTAATTCAACTGCTGTAACTTTCTGTATCCACAAGATCCCTTCTTGGGGCCTATTCCGTAGCTCCGCCGGAGGGGGCATCGACCATGGAGGGCTTCTACATCAACACCATAGCCTCTCCGATGAAGTGTGAGTAGTTTACCTCAGACCTACAGGTCCATAGTTATTAGCTAGATGGATTCTTCACTCTTTTTGGATCTCAATACAAAGTTATCCCCCTCTCTTGTGGAGATCTATTCGATGTAATCTTCTTTCGCGGAGTGTTTGTTGATATCAATGAATTGTGGGTTTATGATCAAGTTTATCTATGAACAATATTTGAATCTTCTCTGAATTCTTTTATGTATGATTGGTTATCTTTGCAAGTCTCTTCGAATTATCAGTTTGGTTTCGCATACTAGATTGATCTTTCTTGCAATGGGAGAAGTGCTTAGCTTTGGGTTCAATCTTGCGGTGTCCTTTCCCAGTGACAGTAGGGGTAGCAAGGCACGTATTGTATTGTTGCCATCGAGGATATCAAGATGGGGTTTTTATCATATTGCATGAATTTATCCCTATACATCATGTCATTTTGCTTAAGGCGTTACTCTGTTCTTATGAACTTAATACTCTAGATGCATGCTGGATAGCGGTCGATGTGTGGAGTAATAGTAGTAGATGCAGTCAGGAGTCGGTCTACTTGTCTTGGACGTGACGCCTATATACATGATCATACCTAGATACTCCCATAACTATTCTCAATTCTGTCAATTGCTCAACAGTAATTCGTTCACCCACCGTAAAATACTTATGCTCTTGAGAGAAGCCACTAGTGAAACCTATGGCCCCGGGTCTATCTTCCATCATATTAATCTTCCAACACTTACTTATTTTCATTGCTTTTATTTTACTTTGCATCTTTATCATAAAAATACCAAAAATATTATCTTATCAGATCTCACTCTCGTAAGTGACCGTGTAGGGATTGACAACCCCTTATCGCGTTGGTTGCGAGGATTTATTTGTTTTGTGTAGGTGCGAGGGACTTGCGCGTAGCCTCCTACTGGATTGATACCTTGGTTCTCAAAAACTAAGGGAAATACTTACGCTACTTTGCTGCACCACCCTTTCCTCTTCAAGGAAAACCAACGCAAGTGCTCAAGAGGTTGCACACATACCCTCGTAGAACGTAAGTGGAAGCGTTATGAGAACGCGGTTGATGTAGTCGTACGTCTTCACGATCCGACCGATCCAAGTACCGAACGTACGGCACCTCCGAGTTCAGCACACGTTCAGCTCGGTGAAGTTCCACTAACTCCGATCGAGCAAAGCTTCGAGGGAGAGTTCGTCAGCACGACGGCGTGATGACGGTGATGATGATGCTACCGACGTAGGGCTTCGCCAAAGCACCGCTACAATATGACCGAGGTGGATTATGGTGGAGGGGGCACCGCACATGGCTAAAAGATCAACTGATCAACTTGTCTCTCTTAGGGTGCCCCCTGTCCCCGTATATAAAGGAGAAAGGGGGGAGGCCAGCCGGCCCTAGCAGGGCGCGCCAGGAGGACTCCTCCTCCTAGTGGGAGTAGGACTCCCCTTTCCTAGTCCCACTAGGAGGGGGAAGGAAGGAGTGGGGAGGGGGAAAGGCAAGGGGAGCGCCCCCCCCCCTTCCTTGTCCTATTCGGACTCAAGGGGAGGGGCGTGGCCCTGCCCTGGCCGGCCCCTCTCTCTCTCCACTAGGGCCCAACAAGGCCCATTAACCCCTGGG
>NC_041382.1:492759158-492780939 GCF_002162155.2 Triticum dicoccoides
CCATTCTGATGTCCAAATGTAGGCTTCCAATATATCAATCTTTATTTCTCAACCATTTCAAGACTCCTCGTGATGTCCGTGATCATATCCGGGACTCCGAACTACCTTCGGTACATCAAATCACATAAACTCATAATACTGATCGTCACCGAACTTTAAGCGTGCGGACCCTACGGGTTCGTGAACTATGTAGACATGATCGAGACTCGTCTCTGGTCAGTAACCAATAGTGGAACCTGGATGCTCATATTGGTTCCTACATATTCTACAAAGATCTTTATCGGTCAAACCGCATAACAACATACATTGTTCCCTTTGTCATCGGTATGTAACTTGCGCGAGATTCGATCGTCGGTATCCTCATACCTAGTTCAATCTCGTTACCGGCAAGTCTCTTTACTCATTCCGTAATGCATCATCCCACAACTAACTCATTAGTCACAATGCTTGCAAGGCTTATAGTGATGTGCATTACCGAGAGGGCCCAGAGATACCTTTTTGACAATCGGAGTGACAAATCCTAATCTCGATCTATGCCAACTCAACAAGTACAATCGGAGACACCTGTAGAGCACCTTTATAATCACCTAGTTACGTTGTGATGTTTGGTAGCACACAAAGTGTTCCTCCGGTACATGGGATTTGCATATGTATAAGTCATGAAGAATGCAACAGCAACAAACTAAATGATCATCGTGCTAAGCTAACGGATGGTTCAAGTCAATCACATCATTCTCTAATGATGTGATCCCGTTAATCAAATGACAACTCATGTCTATGGTTTAGGAAACATAACCATCATTGATTCAACGAGCTAGTCTAGTAGAGGCAAACTAGTGACACTCTGTTTGTCTATATATTCACACATGTACTAAGTTTCCGGTTAATACAATTCTAGCATGAATAATAAACATTTTATCATGATATAAGGAAATATAAATAACAACTTTGTTATTGCCTCTAGGGCATATTTCCTTCACAGCGCCTCCACAGAGCCTTTGTGATGTAGGGTAGAACCCTAGGTGGCCGATCTTTCATGATTGGAGCGAATCCCTCGAATAACACGAAGGGGGAACATGGGGGGAAACATGAGAGAATCACTCAAACCAACAAGAACGATCACACATATGCTAGATCCTCCAAACACAAAAGAGATACATGATCCACGATAAAACAAGGGACGATACATAGGGTAACCGGTTCTTCTCCGTGACGAGGTCTTGAGTTCTTCCTGTTGGGAGGTCTTGAATCCAAGTGGATCTTCTCCGTAGAGACACGGTGTGTCTTGGAGGAGTAGATCTAGATGGATGAGCAAGGCTCTATCTCACAAATGAGTTATTACTTTGCTAACCCTAACTAGGGGGAGGAGGGTTCTATATATAGTGGTAAGCCACGAAGGGGTAAGTGAGGGGCAAAGAGGTACATGGGCCTCGGCCCAAGTCATGCGCGTAGGCAAAGGCTGGATGATCCGGGTCCTCGTCCGGATGATCCAGCTTTGCCGGGTGGATTCTGCAAGCTTCAGGTGTTGTGGATGTGAGATTACCCGGATGATCCAGGGGGCATCCGGATGATCCGGCTGTGTCCGGATGTCCGGGCTGACTCCAGCAGCCGCTCCGTCTTCTTCTCCTTTCTTCTGTCTTCTCTTCCATGCTTGGCCTTAGTCCTTTGAATCCCCATGGTCATCTCGTATGAGCCTTGTGTCCAATGGAGTATGTTCGAGGTCTCATCGTATGTCCTCTTGGGGCTTGGGGAGTAGTCGAAGTGTACATGGGGATGATTGTAGGATTCTCCGCATCATCTCCCCCCCCTTGGGAAAGATCCGACCTCGCATCGTGATCCTCATCACCATGGAAACGGTCGTTGTGGACGAACTTGTAGTTGTACGGAGTTGAAGACATTGCGCAATCCAAGTACTCCAAGGTGTCGCCGGTGTGGTATATATGCAAAAAGAGCAAACACAAACGACACTCGGAAATACAATGGTTAGCGCACACAAAGTTTCCATCATGTAAGAATGAGTCCGTGCGGCAAGATTGTTCGTGACAAAGCGCATGAAGCTTATCAAGATGATATAGAATGATATGAAAAGCATTCATGGGAGCAAAAGCATTCATTGTCCACACAAATGTGTTGTGAATATGATCAATGCAACCACGGTGCAAAATGATGTCATAGTGAGACGGTTTATCAGTAGCATGAATATGGCAATGGATGCTCAATATGAATAAGTTATGATGCAATTGATGGTAGGCAATATGATCATGATGTATGAATATGTCATCAAGAAAGATCACAAAAAATTTGCTAAGAAAGTACACAATCTCACATATCATTGATTACATGGTAATACAAGATGCAACAAGGCAATCGTATTGTGAGTCAATCCATGCATAAGATGCAAATTTATTATCGGTGGTGTTGTACCAAAGGTCGATGTTGTGGCACTCCTCAAGGAGAAGGTCCATAGGGTCCATCTCCAATGTCAGTCCTCCCTCTAATATGTGTATCATGTAGACAAGAAGAAGGAAACAACAATGAAAGAATGACCCATCCAATATGTGTATGTGAGGATGGCTCAAAGGGAAGTAGTTCACCTTATGAATGTTCTTGAAGATGTTGGAGTTGCACGTCATGTACGCCTTCACATAACCAATATGTCTTGTGATAGCCGTGCTTTGTGATTCCTTCAAAACAAAAGAACATGACAAACACTCGGAAAAACAAATGAGGTTAGCATGAAAGCAAAACCTATCATTCGTGTGGTGAAATACCCAACAAGTGTTCTCATCATTCTTGACATAAGAAAGGACAAGGTGTGGCATGGTATGAAAGCATATGATGCAACTACAACTAAAGACATTAGGCTCAATGAAACAAGAAAGCTTCACATGTAATATGCCCAAGTTTACAAGATAGATAAGCATAACATGGGTGCACTCACTATAATGGCATATGAGAGGTGCAACTAATGGAGATAAGAGACAATGATCATATCACGTGATAGGCATGAATATATATGTCATCGGCCCAAGAAAGCGAGTAAAAATGGAACATGGGTGATGCGACAAAGCAAGCAATCATAGCGATCAAGTAGGGCAAGCTAGTAGTGAGAAGATGCAACATACTAGAAGGAATCATGGCAATCATGTCGTGTGTGCAAATAGTGAGCATATATGATGCACATGACATATCACAAGCATGAAAACAAGATATGAGAAATGTATCAACATTGTATTGGCAAGAGGTCATATGGAAATAGCAATGGTACATCATGGCTCTCCCAACACAAGAGTCAACAATAGCATGAGGCACATGGTAAACATGGCAATAGCAACAAGGATCTCCACCAAGCATGCAAATACACATGAGTAGTAAAATGGTGAATCATGGTAGATGCAAGCAAGGGTCACAATTGCATGGCAAAGGCATAGAAGCAAGCATAACATGCAAAGTGATCATGGTAAAATGGGCATAATGTGACAAGTGATATATAGCCCATAGCCGTGTGAGAGCCAAGTAAAAGGAATGCGCGGAGTAAGTGGGCAAAGAGAATAGTGGTAAGGATAGTTCACGGGATCCCAAGTCATCTTTGCTCTCAAGAGATCGTTTCATCAACTCTTGGGATTGAGAGGTTGACGAGTATACATGAGTACCTACACAAAACAAAGGCAAGGGGAAATTGTGTGTGCATGGTATATGTACACATCATCCATCATGATGCGCACGAGCATGTGTTGGTTAGCATAAAATATCCAATGCTAAAATAAATGAGATGTGTGATATAGAAATATGGCATCCATCATGAGAGGTTTTTAATTATGTATAGCATAATGGAGACTCAAATTGTGTAATGCATCATGAGAAATATGTAGAGCATTGTTATTCATGGGATGCATATGGTGCATGCAATTATGGGAACCATGCAAAGTATGGAATGCATCAAAATCTCCTAATATGTATGAGGAAACTATGGGGGTCTCCTCATGATCATTAGTGGAAACATCACATGGAAAATATTGACAACATCCAAAATAATGCATATTCGGAACAATGTGATCATGGCATGGCATAGTAGATGAATTGTGCAAATCATGTAAAGGAAGCATGGAAATATCTTCGCATGAAAAACAAAAACCAATGGAGGTATCATAGTCTATCATGTCCATCGTTGTCTCCAATGGAGGTATGGGCTCGTCAAGGATAGGCATGTCATCATGTAGGAGACCTAGAACCAAAGAAGAAAACACACTCGGAGTAGAGGTTAAGTCATTAGAAATCATAGTGGCCTCACATTCCCTATCAACTACCTCACTCACTAAGTGGTGGGGGTCACTCACTCCCTCTTGGATGCTCTCACTCGCATGGTTGGTGGAGTCATGGCTCTCAAGCTCACATAGGATGTGTGGAATGCTCTCATGTGTGGGGCTAGTGGTGGTCACACTCATTCTCTCATAGGAAATGCACTCAATGGCATATGTGGTGGAGTCACTCATCTCACTCATTGGTTGGTGGCTCTCCTCACATGGCAACTGGGGCATCTCATCATATGTGGGTGTTGGAAAGATGTAGGTGCAAATGTCTCCATGCTCAACTCCTATTGCCGCCTTGGTTGAAGGGATAGTCCCATGCCCAACCTCCTCATCCATAACGCCTCCAAAGATGAATGCCGTAGGATGTGGCAAAACATCACTCTCCTCCAAGACCAAAGATATAGTATCTCATGTGCGGTCTCGTAGCTTGAGTCGGAGGATGAGTCCAATATAGGCGCCATCTTGATGTTGGTGAAGAGGTTCATGATCGTCGCTGTAGTCGAAGGGGATGTCCCTTGCTCGACCGTCTTGTCTCTGCCTTGTTGTTAGATGCCCATATGATGTGGCACCTCGTAGCTCATATCCATGACCGAAGGTAAATTCCCATGCTTGGCCATCTTCCTTGAGGGGCTTCCGAAGATGGAAGTGTCGTCCTCACTTGTAGGTGGTCGCCTTGGACATGATGAAGTCAATTTAGGCGTACTCGTGGGAAGTAGGCGAAGATGCCGTACGTCCAAAGGCGAAGATGCCTTGATAACACTTGGTGAAGATGCCGAAGTGGTGGCGGTAGTAGTCATAGTGTCCTCTTGGTGGTACTTGTCTCGCGGTCTTCTCTTGTGCTCATGAAGTTTGGTCGTAGCTGGATGTAGAGCTTGTTGGGACTTGTAGGTTTGCGCATGTTGAGCATCTTCATGATGATGGTGTCGTTGTTGTACTTGAGCTCGTAGTAGATGTTGTTCGTCGTCATCATGCACATGATGCTTGGAGGTGACTTGCCTTTCATGACGATTCATGTCACGAATGTGATAATGGTCGCCATGTAGATGTGGACGTTGAAAAATTGCGCTTGCATCGCGTGGGCGCTTCAAAGATGATCGACTTGCTCGCCTTCGCCTTGAAGATGATGAAGGGGAAGAACGGTTGACCAACAAGGTTCGAATCTCCTCCATCTTTGCATCTTGCTCCTCCTTTTGTGCGGAAAACTTGTTGTCGAAGTAGTCCCTTCTCATTGCTTCAGAATGTCGTAAGTCGGTGGTGATGTTCTCAATGACTTGCATTGCTCGTTGTAGTCCGTAGTGGGGAGTTTTGGTGTTGTAGTTGTTCGCACCATCGTTGTCGTGGAAGACCAGAGATGAAATGCCTTGCCTATCCATCACAAGACTCGAGAAAATATGAGTGGGAGAAAGAGAAGAACTTATACCAAATGTACCTTATCCAATGTTGAAGATGGATGAATGATCACTCAATAATGTAACAAGGAAATAGCACAATTGGTACCGGATCTTGTCGATTCTCACACCTACATGAGTAAGGGTTTGGGTGGAGCTCGGTTAGGATAGTGGCAGAAAAATTTGATGCAAAATGTTAGCAAGAGTCAATAATGTTGAAAGAGATTCACATATTCGCAAGTGAAACAAGTAGACCAATAGCAATGAATGGCACATAGAAACGCACACACAGATAGATAAATGGGGTCATGCAACCAAGGAATGAGCTCAAAATGTGGAATCCGCGGAAAACGCTCGTGTTGCACAATCAAGAAAGACGCTAGCACGATTGCTCTATAGGCGGATATGACACTTGTGCACAACCTATAAGATGCAAAATGTATGAACTTTCTATCCCAAGTATGATATGTATGTATGGTTCCCGGTGTTCCGCACACGATGATCCAAGATGATCAATATGGTAGTATGCCATGTAATGTGTCGATGCTATGGCTATTGCTTACAAGCTTCTTTGCTCTTTCTCTTTTGCTTAAAAGATTTATTATTTTTTATATGGCCACAATGCGAAATGCACGAACCAAGATAGCAATTGTGTATATGCGGGGAACAATCTTGTGACACAAGGGATGATATGATGATACCAATATGATATGGTATGTATGCAATGGAATGGTGGATCACTAATGTGCACAAGTAAAGTTGCTGGGCAATACTCAGATGGCTAGTCTCGATATGCAAGTAACGCAAAATGGGCTAGGGGTTATCAATGCAATTGCAAGGGGAATATACAATGATGTCGTCGAGGTTACTGTCGAGGGTTTCTCATTTTGTAAGCCACAGACAGATGATGGTGAAGTGGTCAAAGTCGATGATGACCTCATGGCGATGATGAGTGGTGGTGTGCTTGATGTAGACTCATTCCTAATTAGCTGAAACACCTTGCAAGTGGCTGTGAAGGGATTGACAACCCCTTTACCGCGTTGGTTGCGAGGTTCTTATTTGTTTGTGTAGGTACGAGGTGACTCGTGCGTGGTCTCCTACTGGATTGATACCTTGGTTCTCAAAAACTGAGGGAAATACTTACGCTGCTTTGTTGCATGACCCTTTCCTCTTCAAGGGAAAACCAACGCATGTTCAAGAGCTAGCAAGAAGGATTTCTGGCGCCGTTGTCGGGGAGATCTATGCCAAGTCAAGACATACCAAGTACCCATCACAACTCTTATCCTTCGCATTAAATTATTTGCCATTTTCCTCTCCCCCACCTCACCCTTGCTGTTTTATTCGCCATCTCTCTCTCTATCCTCCCTCTCTTTCTCTATTTGCCGTTTTATTTGCATGTTCCTTGTTTGCTTGTGTGTTGGATTGCTTTCTTGTCACGATGGCTCAAGATAATACTAAATTGTGTGACTTTACCAATACCAACAACAATTATTTTATTAGCACTTCGATTTCTCCTCTTATCGATGTTGAATCTTGTGAAATTAATGCTGCTTTGCTGAATCTTGTCATGAAAGATCCGTTTTCTGGCTTTCCTAGTGAAGATGCCGCTACCCATCTAAATAGCTTCATTGATTTGTGTGATATGCAAAATAAGAAAGATGTGGACAATGATATTGTTAAATTGAAGCTATTTTCTTTTTCGCTTAGAGATCGTGCTAAAGCTTGGTTTTTGTCTTTGCCTAAAAATAGTATTGATTCGTGGCATAAGTGCAAAGATGCTTTTATCTCTAAGTATTTTCCTCCCGCTAAGATCATCTCTCTTAGAAACGATATTATGAATTTTAAGCAACTTGATCATGAACATGTTGCACAAGCTTGGGAGAGGATGAAATTAATGATACGTAATTGCCCGACACATGGTTTGAATTTGTGGATGATTATACAAAAAAATTATGCCGGATTGAATTTTGCTTCTAGAAATCTTTTAGAATCGGCCGCGGGAGGCACTTTTATGGAAATCACTTTAGGAGAAGCTACTAAACCCCTAGATAATATTATGGTTAATTATTCTCAATGGCACACTAAAAGATCTACTAATAAGAAAGTGCATGCGATAGAAGAAATTAATGTTTTGAGTGGAAAGATGGATGAACTTATGAAATTATTTGCTAATAAAAGTGTTTATTCTGATCCTAATGATATGCCTTTTTCTACTTTGATTGAGAATAATAATGAATCTTTGAATGCGAATTTTTTTGGTAGAATAATTTTGGTAACAACGCGTATAGAGGGCTTTAATCCTAGGCCGTATCCTAGTAATTCCTCTAATAATTATGGTAATTCCTACAACAATTCTTATGGAATTATAATAATATGCCCTCTAATTTTGAATCTAATATTAAAGAATTTATTACTTCGCAAAAGAATTTCAATTGTTTGATTGAAGAAAAATTGCTTAAGATTGATGAGTTGGCTAGGAACGTTGATATAATTTCTCTCGATGTTGATTCTTTGAAACTTAGATCTATTCCACCTAAGCATGATATCAATGAGTCTCTCAAATCCATGAGAATTTCCATTGATGAGTGCAAAGAAAGAACCGCTAGGATTCGTGCTAAGAAAGATTCCTTTATAAGAGTGTGTTCTTCTAGTTTCCATGATAATGAAGATGAAGATCTAAAAGTTATTGATGTGTCCCCTATTAAATATTTGTTTTGCAATATAAATCTTGATAATTATGGGACTAAATATGATCCACCTTTACCTAGAAGGCGTTCCAAGAATTCGGAGTTTTTAGATCTTGATGCTAAAATTGATAAAAGTGGGATTGAAGAGATCAAAACTTTAAATATTGATGAACCCACTATTTTGGATTTCAAGGAATTTAATTATGATAATTTCTCTTTGATAGATTGTATTTCCTTGTTGCAATCCGTGCTAAATTCTCCTCATGCTTATAGCCAACATAAAGCTTTTACTAAACATATCGTTAATGCTTTGATGCAATCTTATGAAGAAAAACTTGAGTTGGAAGTTTCTATCCCTAGAAAACTTTATGATGAGTGGGAACCAACTATTAAAATTAAAATTAAAGATCATGAATGCTAAGCTTTGTGTGATTTGGGTGCTAGTGTTTCCACGATTCCAAAGACTTTGTGTGATTTGTTAGGTTTCCGTGATTTTGATGATTGCTCTCTAAAATTGCACCTTGCGGATTCCACTATTAAGAAACCTATGTGAAGAATTAACGATTTTATTATTGTTGCAAATAGGAATTATGTGCCCGTAGATTTTATCATTCTTGATATAGATTGCAATCCTTCAAGTCATATTATTCTTGGTAGACCTTTCCTTAGAACGCTTGGTGCAATTATTGATATGAAGGAAGGAAATATAAGATTTCAATTTCTGTTAAGGAAAGGCATGGAACATTTCCCTAGAAAGAAAATTAAATTACCTTATGAATCTATTATGAGATCCACTTATGGATTGCCTTCCAAAGATGGCAATACCTAGATCTATCGTTGCTTTTATGCCTAGCTAGGGGCGTTAAACGATAGCGCTTGTTGGGAGGCAACCCAATTTTATTTTTATTCCTTTCTTTTTGCTCCTGTTTAGTAATTAATAATTTATCTATCCTGTGTTTCGGTTGTGTTTTTTGAGTTTAATTAGTGTTTGTGCCAAGTCGAACCGTTGGGAAGATTTGGGGAAAGTCTTGTTAATCTTGCTGTAAAAAAACAGAAATTTAGAGCTCACGAGAACTGCTGCCATGTTTATTTGGAAAGTGCTATTTAGTTAATTCTTTTTGCAGATGATTAATAGATAAATTCCTCAAGTCCATAAAGTTATTTTAGAATTTTTGGGGTTTCAGATCTTGCGCTAGCTACAGATTACTACAAACTGTTCTGTTTTTGACAGATTCTGTTTTTCGTGTGATTGTTTGCTTATTTTGATGAATCTATGTCTAGTAAAATATTTATAAACCATAGAGAAGTTGGAATACAGTAGGTTTAACACCAATATAAATAAATAATGAGTTCATTACAGTACCTTGAAGTGGTCTTTTGTTTTCTTTCGCTTACGGAGTTCACGAGATTTTCTACTTTGAGTTTTGTGTTGTGAAGTTTTCAAGTTTTGGGTAAGATTTGATGGATTATGGAACAAGGAGTGGCAAGAGCCTAATCTTAGGTATGCCCATGGCACCCCCAAGATAATGTAAGGACACCAAAAAGCCAAAGCTTGGGGATGCCCCGGAAGGCATCCCCTCTTTCGTCTACTTCTATCGGTAAATTTACTTGGAGCTATATTTTTATTCGCCACATGATATGTGTTTTGCTTGGAGCGTCTTGTATGATTTGAGTCTTTACTTTTTAGTTTACCACAATCATCCTTGCTGTACACACCTTTTGAGAGAGCCATACATGATTTGGAATTTGTTAGAATATTGTATGTGCTTCGCTTATATCTTTTGAGTTATATAGTTTTGCTCTAGTACTTCACTTATATCTTTTAGAGCACGGTGGTGGATTTGTTGTATAGAAATTATTGATCTCTAATGCTTCACTTAGATTATTTTGAGAGTCTTAAATAGCATGGTAATTTGCTTTAAAAATCCTTATATGCTAGGTATACCAGATTAATAATAAAATTCTCTTATGAGTGTGTTGAATACTATGAGAAGTTTGATTCTTGATAATTGTTTTGAGACATGAATATGGTGATATTAAAGTTGTGCTAGTTGAGTAGTTGTGAATTTGAGAAATACTTGTGTTAAAGTTTGTGATTCCCGTAGCATGCACGTATGGTGAACCGTTATGTGATGAAGTCGGAGCATGATTTATTTATTGATTGTCTTCCTTATGAGTGGCGGTCGGGGACGAGCGATGGTCTTTTCCTACCAATATACCCCCCTAGGAGCATGCATATAATACTTTGCTTTGATAACTTGTAGATTTTTGCAATAAGTATATGAGTTCTTTATGACTAATGTTGAGTCCATGGATTATACGCACTCTCACCCTTCCACCATTGCTAGCCTCTCTAATACTGCGCACCTTTCGCCGGTATCATACACCCACCATATACCTTCCTCAAAACAGCCACCATACCTACCTATTATGGCATTTCCATAGCCATTCCGAGATATATTGCCATGCAAATTTCCGCCATTCCGTTTATTATGACACACCACCATCATTGTCATATTGCTTAGCATGATCATGTAGTTGACATCATATTTGTGGCAAAGCCACCGTTCATAATTCTTTCATACATGTCACTCATGAGTCATTGCATATCCTGGTACACCACCGGAGGCATTCATATAGAGTCATATTTTGTTCTAAGTATCAAGTTGTAATTGTTGAGTTGTAAGAAAATAAAAGTGTGATGATCATCATTATTAGAGCATTATCCTAGTGAGGAAAGGATGATGGAGACTATGATTCCCCCACAAGTCGGGATGAGACTCCGAAAAAAAGGGAAGATAAGAGGCCATAAAAAAAGAGAAAAGGCCCAAATAAAAAAATGAGAGAAAAAGGGAGAAGGGGCAATGCTACTATCCTTTTACCACACTTGTGCTTCAAAGTAGCACCATGATATTCATAGCAGAGAGTCTCTCATTTCGTCACTTTCATATACTAGTGGGAATTTTTCATTATAGAACTTGGCTTGTATATTCCAATGATGGGCTTCCTCAAATTTCCCTAGGTCTTCGTGAGCAAGCAAGTTGGATGCACACCCACTTAGTTTCTTTTGTTGAGCTTTCATATACTTATAGCTCTAGCGCATCCGTTGCATGGCAATCCCTAGTCACTCACATTGATATCTATTGATGGGCATCTCCATAGCCCGTTGATACGCCTAGTTGATGTGAGACTATCTTCCCCCTTTTTGTCTTCTCCACAACCACCATTCTATTCCACCTATAGTGCTATATCCATGGCTAACGCTCATCTATTGCGTGAAGATTGAAATTTTTTGAGAATGTCAAAAGTATGAAACAATTGCTTGGCTTGTCATCGGGGTTGTGCATGATTTAAATACTTTGTGTGGTGAAGATAGAGCATAGCTAGACTATATGATTTTGTAGGGATAACTTTCTTTGGCCATGTTATTTTGAGAAGACATGATTGCTTTATTAGTATGCTTGAAGTATTATTCTTTTTATGTCAATATGAACTTTTATCTTGAATCTTTCGAATCTGAATATTCATACCACAATTATGAAGAATTACATTAAAATTATGCCAAGTAGCAATCCGCATCAAAAATTCTGTTTTTATCATTTACCTACTCGAGGACGAGCAGGAATTAAGCTTGGGGATGCTTGATACGTCTCCAACGTATCTATAATTTTTGATTGCTCCATGCTATATTCACTACAAGAAATATGTCAACTTGTGACCTTGACTATTGGTCACTGAAAGGTCATTGTTTTTCATTTCTGACCTTGACTATCTTTTAGAGCACGGTGGTGGATTTGTTTTATAGAAACTATTGATCTCCATGCTTCACTTTGATTGTTTTGAGAGTCTTAAATAGCATGGTGATTTGCTTAAATAATCCTTATATGCTAGGTATACAAGATTAATAATAAAATTCTCTTATGAGTTTGTTGAATACTATGAGAAGTTTGATACTTGATAATTGTTTTGAGATATGGAGATGGTGATATTAGAGTCGTGCTAGTCGAGTAG
Source organism: Triticum dicoccoides (assembly GCF_002162155.2). Lineage (NCBI taxonomy): Eukaryota > Viridiplantae > Streptophyta > Magnoliopsida > Poales > Poaceae > Triticum > Triticum dicoccoides. Next base: position 492,771,555 of record NC_041382.1, read on the forward strand.
TTGTGAATTTGAGAAATACTTGTGTTAAAATTTGTGACTCCCGTAGCATGCACGTATGGTGAACTGTTATGTGATGAAGTCGGATCATGATTTATTTATTGATTGTCTTCCTTATGAGTGGCAGTCAGGGACGAGCGATGGTATTTTCCTACCAATCTATCCCCCTAGGAGCATGCGCGTAATACTTTGCTTTGATAACTTGTATATTTTTACAATAAGTATATGAGTTCTTTATGACTAATGTTGAGTCCATGGATTATACGCACTCTCACCCTTCCATCATTGCTAGCCTCTTTAATACTGCACACCTTTCACCGGTATCATACACCCACCATATACCTTCCTCAAAACAGCCACCATACCTACCTATCATGGCATTCCATAGCCATTCCGAGATATATTGCCATGCAACTTTCCACCATTCCGTTTATTATGACACACTCCATCATTTTCATATTGCTTTGCATGATCATGTAGTTGACATCGTATTTATGGCAAAGCCACCGTTCATAATTCTTTCATACATGTCACTCATGAGTCATTGCATATCCCGGTACACCGCCGGAGGCATTCACATAGAGTCATATCTTGTTCTAAGTATCGAGTTGTAATTCTTGAGTTGTAAGAAAATAAAAGTGTGATGATCATCATTATTAGAGCATTGTCCCAAGTGAGGAAAGGATGATGGAGACTATGATTCCCCCACAAGTCAGGATGAGACTCCGGACGAAAAAAAGAGGCCATAAAAAAGAGAAAAGGCCCAAATAAAAAAATGAGAGAAAAAGAGAGAAGGGGCAATGCTACTATCCTTTTACCACACTTGTGCTTCAAAGTAGCACCATGATCTTCATAGTAGAGAGTCTCCTTTGTTATCACTTTCATATACTAGTGGGAATTTTTCATTATAGAACATTACTAGGGAAAACCCTAGTAGTAGCGCGGGTAGTTGCCTAGCAGTAGCGCGGGGGCCGACGCTACTGCTAGGGCGCTACAGCTAACTTTTAGCAGTAGCGCGGGTGGTACCCGCGCTACTGCTACTTCTAGTAGCAGTAGCGCGGTTGCCACCCGCGCTACTACTACTTAGTTGTAGCGTGTTTCAAGGCCGCACGCTAATACTAACTAATTGAGAATTAAAAAAATCCATCCATGGCGGCTGCTTTTGCTGGGCATCGTCCTCTCCATCCATGGCTGCTACTTGTCCTGGAGGGGATGAAGTTGTCCGTGGTGATGGTGCTTCCCCACCCAACTTGTGCCTGTACCTCTTGTCTACTGCTGCTACAAGAGAAGAGAAAATAATTAGAAAGAGGAATAGAGAGATAGAGAGAAGTAGGAGGAGGAACTCACCGGTGGCCGCCGGAGTTGGATCTGACGCCCGAAACCCTAGATGAAGCTCAATGACATGCTGCTGCTTGTCGTTGGACCCTTGACCCGGTGAGGAGGTGCAAGTGGATGCGTCCATGGCGGATCTGGCCGCCGCCATGGATGACACTCTGCTGGTTTCCGTCTCCTTCCACCAGCGGAGAAGGAGTTGGAGGGGGAGGCAAGGGGTCTGCAGTGCCGTCGAGGATGGAGGATGGAGGGGAAGGGGGAGAGGAGGTCGCCGGATTTTTTAGTGCCACCGAGGTGCGAGGCCGGCAGTGATAAACATCACATGCAATCAAATAGTGACATGATATGGCCAATATCATTTTGCTCCTCTTGATCTCCATCTTCGGGGCTCCATGATCATCGTTGTCACCGGCATGACACCATGATCTCCATCATCATGATCTCCATCATCGTGTCTTCTTGAAGTTGTCTCGTCATCTATTACTTCTACTACTATGGCTAATGCTTTAGCAATACAGTAAAGTAATTACATGACGTTTATGTTGACACGCAGGTCATAAATAAATTAAGACAACTCCTATGGCTCCTGCCGGTTGTCATACTCATCGACATGCAAGTGGTGATTCCTATTACAAGAACATGATCAATCTCATACATCACATATATCATTCATCACATCCTTTTGGCCAGATCACATCACAAGGCATATGCTGCAAAAACAAGTTAGACGTCCTCTAATTGTTGTTGCAAGTTTTTACGTGGCTGCTATAGGTTGCTAGCAAGAACGTTTCTTACCTACGCCAAAACCACAACGTGAATTGCCAACTTCTATTTACCCTTCATAAGGACCCTGTTCATCGAATCCGATCCGACTAAAGTGGGAGAGACAGACACCCGCCAGCCACCTTATGCAACTAGTGCATGTCAGTCGGTGGAACCGGTCTCACGTAAGCGTACGTGTAAGGTTGGTCCGGGCCGCTTCATCCCACGATGCCGCCGAATCAAGATAAGACTAGTAACGGCAAGATAATTGACAATATTGACGCCCACAACTACTTTGTGTTCTACTCGTGCATAGTAACTACGCATAGACCTAGCTCATGATGCCACTGTAGGGGAACGTAGCAGAAATTCAAAATTTTCTACGCATAACCAAGATCAATCTATGGAGTAATCTAGCAATGAGGGGAAGGAGAGTGCATCTACATACCCTTGTAGATTGCTAATCGGAAGCGTTCAAGTGAACGGGGTTGATGGAGTCGTACTCGTCGTGATCCAAATCACCGATGATCCTAGTGCCGAACGGACGGCACCTCCGTGTTCAACACATGTACAGCCCGGTGACGTCTCCTACGCCTTGATCCAGCAAGGGGAGAAGGAGAGGTTGGGGAAGACTCCATCCAACAGCAGCACGACGGCATGGTGGTGGTGGTGGAGGAGCGCGGGACTCCAGCAGGGCTTCGCCAAGCACTACGAGAGACGAGGAGGGAGAGGGGTAGGGCTGCGCCAACAGGGAGAGCAAATCACTTGTCTTGGGCAGCCCCAAACCTCAAGTATATATAGGGGAAGGGGAGGGGCTGCGCCCCCACCTAGGGTTCTCTCCCTAGGGGTGGCGGCAGCCCCCAGATCCAATCTGGGAGGCGGCCAAGGGGGGAGAGAGAGGGGGGCGCACCTAGGGTGGGCCTTAGGGCCCATCTGCGCCTAGGGTTTGCCCCCTCTCCTCTTGAGGACGCCTTGGGCCTTGGTGGGAGGCGCCCCAGCCCACATAGGAGATGGTCCCTTCCCACTATTGGCCCATGTAGGCCTCCGGGGCTGGTGGCCCCACCTGGTGGACCCTCGGACCCCTCCGGTGGTCCCGGTACACTACCGGTGATGCCCGGAACACTTCCGGTGGCCAAAACCATACTTCCTATATATAAATCTTTACCTCCAGACCATTCCGGAACTCCTCGTGACGTCCGGGATCTCATCCGGGACTCCGAACAACATTCGGAACCGCGTACATACTTTCCCTATAACCCTAGCGTCATCGAACCTTAAGTGTGTAGACCCTACGGGTTCGGAAGTCATGCAGACATGGCCGAGACAACTCTCCGGTCAATAACCAACAGCGGGATCTGGATACCCATGTTGGCTCCCACATGCTCCACGATGATCTCATTGGATGAACCACGATGTCAAGAACTTAATCAATCCCGTATACAATTCCCTTTGTCTAGCGGTACGATACTTGCCCGAGATTCGATCGTCGGTATCCCCATACCTTGTTCAATCTCGTTACCGGCAAGTCTCTTTACTCGTTGTGTAACACATCATCCCGTGATCAACTTCTTGATCACATTGTGCACATTATGATGATGTCCTACCGAGTGGGCCCAGAGATACCTCTCCGTTTACACGGAGTGACAAATCCCAGTCTCGATTCGTGCCAACCCAACAGACACTTTCGGAGATACCTGTAGTGTACCTTTATATCCACCCAGTTACGTTGTGACGTTTGGCACACCCAAAGCACTCCTACGGTATCCGGGAGTTGCACAATCTCATGGTCTAAGGAAATGATACTTGACATTAGAAAAGCTTTAGCATACGAACTACATGATCTTGTGCTAGGCTTAGGATTGGGTCTTGTCCATCACATCATTCTCCTAATGATGTGATCCCCTTATGAACGACATCCAATGTCCATGGTCAGGAAACTGTAACCATCTATTGATCAACGAGCTAGTCAACTAGAGGCTTACTAGGGACATGGTGTTGTCTATGTATCCATACATGTATCTGAGTTTCCTATCAATACAATTCTAGCATGGATAATAAACGATTATCATGATCAAGGAAATATAATAATAACCAATTTATTATTGCCTCTAGGGCATATTTCCAACAGTCTCCCACTTGCACTAGAGTCAATAATCCAGTTCACATCGATATGTGATTAACACTCAAGGTCACATCCCCATGTGACTAACACCCAAAGAGTTCTGGGTTTGATCATGTTATGCTTGTGAGAGAGGTTTCAGTCAACGGGTCTGCATCATTCAGATCCGTATGTACTTTGCAAATTTCTATGTCATCTTGTAGATGCAACTACTACGCTACATTTGGTGCCATTTCAAATAACTGTTCTACTTGGAGCTATTCTAAATTGTTGCTCCATTATACGTATCCGGTATCTCTACTCAGAGCTATCCGGATAGGTGTTAAGCTTGCATCAACGTAACTCTTTACGTCGAACTCTTTATCACCTCCATAACCGAGAAACATATCCTTATTCCTCTAAGGATAATTTAGACTGCTATCTGGTGATCTACTCCTAGATAACCTTTGTACCCTCTTGCCAAATATGTGGCAAGGCACACATCAGGTGTGGTACTCAGCATGGCATACCATATGGAGCCTATGACAAAAGCATAGGGGACGACCTTCGTCCTTCCTCTTTCTTCTGTCGTGGCCGAGCTTTAAGTCTTAACTTCATACCTTACAACTCAGGCAAGAACTCCTTCTTTGACTGATCCATCTTGAACACCTTCAAGATCATGTCAAGGTATGTGCTCATTTGAAAGTACCATTAAGCGTTTTGATCTATCCTTATAGATCTTGATGCTCAATGTTCAAGTAGCTTAATCCAGGCTTTCCATTGAAAAACACTTTCCAAATAACCCTATATGCTTTCCAGAAATTCTACGTCATTTCTGATCAACAATATGTCGACAACATATACTCATCAGAAATTCTATAGTGCTCCCACTCACTTCTTTGGAAATACAAGTTTCTCATAAACTTTGTATACACCCAAAAACTTTGATCATCTCATCAAAGCATACATTCCAACTCCGAGATGCTTACTCCAGTCCTTAGAAGGATTGCTGGAGCTTTGCATACTTGTTAGCATCTTTCAGGATTGACAAAACCTTCCGGTTGTATCACATACAACCTTTCCTCAGGAAAATCGTCGAGGAAACAATGTTTTGACATCCTATCTGCAAGATTTCATAAATAATGCAGTAATCGCTAATATAATTCCAACAGACTCTTAGCATCGCTACGAGTGAGAAAGTCTCATCGTAGTCAACTCCTTGAACTTGTCGGAAAAGATCTTAACGACAAGTCGAGCTTTCTTAATGGTGCTACTTACCATCATTGTTCATCTTCCTTTTAAAATCCATATGTACCTAACAGCCTTACGACCATCAAGTAGTTCTTCCAAAGTCTACACTTTGTTTTCATATATGGATCCTCTCTCGGATTATATGGCCTCGAGCCATTTTGGAATCCAGGGCCACCATCGCTTCTCCATAGCTCGTAGGTTCATTGTTGTCTAGCAACATGACTTCCAAGATAGGATTACGTACCATTCTGAAGTAGTATGCATCCTTGTCATCCCACGAGGTTTGGTAGTGACTTGATCTGAAGTTTCATGATCACCATCATAAGCTTCCACTTCAATTGGTGTAGGTGCCGCAGGAACAACTCCCTATGCCCTGCCACGCACTAGTTGAAGAGACGGTTCAATAACCTCATCAAGTCTCCACCATCCTCCCACTCAATTCTTTCGAGAGAAACTTTTCCTCGGGAAAGGACCCGATTCTAGAAACAATCCCTTATTGCTTTCGGATCTGAGACAGGAGGTACACCCAACTATTTTGGGTGTCCTATGAAGATGCATTTATCCGCTTTGGGTTCGAGCTTGTCAGCCTGAAACTTTTCACATAAGGTCGCAACCCCAAACCTTTTAACAAATGACAGCTTAGGTTTCTCTAAACCATAGTTCATACGGTGTCATCTCATCGGAATTACGTGGTGCCCTATTTAAAGTGAATGTGGTTGTCTCTAATGCCTAACCCATAAACTATCATGGTAATTCGATAAGAGACATCATGGTATGCATCATATCCAATAGGGTGCAGTTATGATGTTTGGACACACCATCATACTATGGTGTTTCAGGCTATATTAGTTGTGAAACAATTTCCACAATGTCTTAATTCTGTGCCAAACTCGTAATTCAGATATTCATCTCTATGATCATATCATAGGTATTTTATCCTCTTGTCACGACGATCTCTCACCTTCACCCTGAAATTACTTGAACCTTTCAATAATTCAGACTCGTGATTCATCAAGTAAATATACTCAACATCTACTCAAATCATCTGTGAAGTAAGAACATAACGATATCCACTACACACCTCAGCACTCATTGGAATGCACACATCAAAATGTATTACTTCCAACAAGTTGCTTTCTAGTTCCATTTTACTGAAAACGAGGCTTTCAGTCATCTTTCCCATGTGGTATGATTTGCATGTCTCAATTGATTCAGAATCAAGTGAGTCCAAACGGTCCATTTGCATGGAGTTTCTTCATGCATATACACCAATAGACATGGTTCGCATGTCTCAAACTTTTCAAAAACGAGTGAGCCCAAAGATTCATCAACATGGAGCTTCTTCATGCGTTTTATACCGATATGACTTATGTGGCAGTGCCATAAGTAGGTGGTACTATCATTACTATCTTATATCTTTTGGCATGAACATGTGTATCACTACGATCGAGATTCAATAAACCATTCATTTTAGGTGCAAGACCATTGAAGGTATTATTCAAATAAACAGAGTAACCATTATTCTCCTTAAATGAATAACCGTATTGCGATAGACATAATCCAATCATGTCTATGCTCAATGCAAACACCAATCTTGATGGTAGAGGGAGCGTGCGATGCTTGATCACATCAAGCTTGGGAAAAACTTCCAACACATATCGCCAGCTCACCTTTAGCTAGTCTCCGTTTACTCCGCAGCCTTTTATTTCGAGTTTACTAACACTTAGCAACCGAACCGGTATCTAATACCATGGTGCTACTAGGAGTACTAGTAAAGTACACATTAACACAATGTATATCCAATATACTTCTATCGACCTTGCCAGCCTTCTCATCTACCAAGTATCTAGGGTACTTCTGCTCCAGTGGTTGTTCCTCTTATTACAGAAGCACTTAGTCTCGGGTTTGGGTTCAACCTTGGGTTTCTTCACTAGAGCAGCAACTGATTTGCCGTTTCCTGAAGTACCCCTTCTTGCCCTTGCCCTTCTTGAAACTAGTGGTTTCACCAACCATCAACAATTGATGCTCCTTCTTGATTTCTACTTTTGTGGTGTCAAACATCGCGAATATCTCAAGGATCATCATATATGTCCCTGATATATTATAGTTCATCACGAAGCTCTAGCAGCTTGGTGGTAATGACTTTGGAGAAACATCACTATCTCATCTGGAAGATCAACTCCCACTCGATTCAAATGATTGTTGTACTCAGATAATCTGAGCACAAGCTCAACAATTGAGCTTTTCTCCCTTAGTTTGCAGGCTAAGAAAATCGTCGGAGGTCTTATACCTCTTGACGTGGGCATGAGCCTGAAATCCCAATTTCAGCCCTCAAAACATCTCATATGTTTCGCGACGTTTCAAAACGTCTTCGCTACCTCAAATCTAAACCGTTTAACTGAACTATCATGTAGTTATCAAAATGTGTATGTCAGATGTTCGCAACATCCACAGACGACATTCAAGGCTCAGCACACTGAGCGGTGCATTAAGGACATAAGCCTTCTATGAAGCAATGAGGACAATCCTCAGTTTACGGACCTAGTCCGCATAATTGCTACTATCATCTTTCAACTAAATTTTCTCTAGGAACATATCTAAACAGTAGAACTGAAGCGCGAGCTACGACATAATTTGCGAAGACCTTTTGACTATGTTCAGGATAATTAAGTTCATCTTATGAACTCCCACTCAGATAGACATCCCTCTAGTCATCTAAGTGATTACATGATCCGAGTCAACTAGGCCGTGTCTGATCATCACGTGAGACGGACTAGTCATCATCGGTGAACATCTTCATGTTGATCGTATCTTCTATACGACTCATGTTCGACCTTTCGGTCTTCCGTGTTCCGAGGCCATGTCTGTACATGCTAGACTCGTCAAGTCAACCTAAGTGTTTCGCATGTGTCCCGAGGCCATGTCTGTACATGCTAGGCTCGTCAACACCCGTTGTATTCGAACGTTAGAATCTATCACACCCGATCATCACATGGTGCTTCAAAACAACGAACCTTCGCAACGGTGCACAGTTAGGGGGAACACCTTTCTTGAAATTTTAGTGAGGGATCATATTATTTAAGCTACCGTCGTTCTAAGCAAATAAGATGTAAAACATGATAAACATCACATGCAATCAAATAGTGACATGATATGGACAATATCATTTTGCTCCTCTTGATCTCCATCTTCGGGGCTCCATGATCATCGTTGTCACCAGCATGACACCATGATCTCCATCGTTATTGTAACACCCCGGATGTAACTTTCCCAATTTGTACTCCAACTCTTGCCGTTTCCGGCGTTAAGTTATTTTATTTTCTCGGGTTTGGGTCTTTGTCTCCGTGTGTTGTTATCGTTGTCATGCATCTCATATCATGTCATCATGTGCATTGCATTTGCATACATGTTTGTCTCATGCATTCGAGCATTTTCCCCGTTGTCCGTTTTGCATTCCGGTGCTTCGTTCTCCTCCGGTGGTCAATTCTACTTTTCTTTCATGTGTGGGGATTCAACATTTTCGGATTGGACCGAGACTTGCCAAGCGGCCTTGGTTTACTACCGGTAGACCGCCTGTCAAGTTTCGTATCATTTGGACTTCGTTTGATACTCCAACGGTTAACAGAGGGACCGAAAAGGCCTCGTGTGTGTTGCAGCCCAACACCCCTCCATTTTGGCCCGAAACCCACCTAACTCTGCTCCATTATCTAGAGCGTTTGATCACGATCGCGTGGCCGAAAACCGAACCTCATTTGGACTCTCCTAGCTCCCTCTATGCTTATTTATACCTCCCCCATTTCCAAATCCGGATCTCTCCCGGTCCAACCCTAAAAAAAAAGATCTCCGCCGCCGCCGGACAACGTCCGCGCCGAGCCGGACGTGTCCGGATCCGCCGCCGCCTACCGCCGCCTGCCACGTGGCCATCGCCTGTCCCCGCTGCTGCCG
>NC_041382.1:492781254-492813309 GCF_002162155.2 Triticum dicoccoides
GCGCGCCTCGCCGGCCGCCGCCTCCATCTCGCCGGCCCGCTTCGGCCGAGTCCCCGGAGAGCACCACCACCAACTCCGGCGAACTCCAAGCCCCTCCGGCCGTCCTCGAAGTCCGTGCATGAACAGTACCCGCGAGATCCCGATCTGGATCTAAAATATCTCAGGGTTGACTTTTGCCTGAAACCCTAGCCCAAGTGCTCATGTTCATAGCTCCGTAACTTTGCATCCGTAGCTCCGATTCGTGCATATAACATATCAAAATGTTCAATCTCAGAGAGTACATCATTTCATTGCATTGCATCATTTTCATTTGAGCTCATCTTGATGCCGGAAACGCTGTTAGAAGAGGGCTACTTGAGATAATTGTCAGATCTGCTACTCCATTTAGCTTTTTGTCATTTTTGCCATGATTAATGTGTGCATGTTATGCCCTGATGTTCTACATGTGTTTTGTTAAGGGTTTTGTCATCTCTCCAGAGGTGCAACCCATATATTTTTAGGATGTGTGTGGTGACTTGTGCAAGCTTGCAAAGAGGTGCACTTGCTAATTCTGTTTTCAGGGACTTAGCATTTCCACTAAGTCCTGGAGCTGTTTATCTCATGATGCCATATGTTCATGTTGTTTCCTAGTGATCCGTGCCTCTTTTGAGGATGATCAGTAAGGATGTTTTGTTAATATTGTAGTGATCTATCCATCCATGTCTTTGTTTGCATTTATGGAGCAACCTAGCTTGAGTAAATCGAGCTCTACTTTTGCTACTTTGTGAATCTGGGCAGATTGTCAACTTGTTTGCTATTTTGCCGATGATGTTGTAGTTGATCCGTGCATGCTATGCTTTTGTTCTTGCCATGTCTAGCTTGAATTGTGTGCCGTCTTGATGGGTGTATGCTTGTCTTGCCATGACTTGCACCGTAGTGAGTGCATCGAGCTCGTAAACATGCCTACTTGAGTTATATTTCAGCATGTGCCAGTTTTCACTAAGTCTGAAAACTGATTATCTTTTTGCTATGTTCACATGCTTGCAATTGTATTTTATGATCCTTTTTGGCTCAAGGTCACTAAGGGACTTTTGTTAATTTCTTTGAGTAGCTCCATGACATGCTTTACTTTGCCATGTTCAGGTCCTGTAGCATGTAGATTTGTTGCTCCGAAGAGTGCTACCTGATCTGAAATTCCAGACAAGTGTTAATTTCACCAAGTCTGAGATCTGTTTGCCATATGCATTTTTGCCATGCTTGTTTGAACCTGTTAATGGATGAATTGGCCGTAGCTCAGTGCTAGACTTTTGTTAAGCTTCTTGTGTGCATCCCTGCCATGTATTTTGTTGTCATGTTTGGTTGCTGTAGCATGTTCATCTCATTGCATTTAGTAGGCTACTTGCTGTAAATCGCAGACCGGTGTCATATTTGAATCGCTTGCCATTTCCAAACCGTAACTCCGATTCCGGCGTTCTTTATATCGTTTTCAAGCGATTTCATCTCATATTTCCAGTGGCACACTTGGATTCCCAAGATTGAGGCCAGGTTCACGCATTTCCTGTCATATCTTGCATTTTGCATCCCGCATCGCATTCCGCGTAGCATATCATCTTTGCATCATCTTGTTTGGTCCTTGCACGTGGTTGATTGTATCCTTGTTGCTTGTTTGTCTTGTTTGGGTAGAGCCGGGAGACGAGTTCACTAACAAGGAGCCCGTTGAGTTTGCTTTCGAGGATCCAGTCAACTCTGACAACTGTGCAGGCAAGATGATCATACCCTCGAAATCACTACTATCTTTGCTATGCTAGTTTGCTCGCTCTTTTGCTATGACATTGCTACGATGCCTACCACTTGCTTGCAAGCCTCCCAAATTGCCATGTCAAACCTATAACCCACCATGTCCTAGCAAACCGTTGATTGGCTATGTTACCGCTTTGCTCAGCCCCTCTTATAGCGTTGCTAGTTGCAGGTGCAGATTGAAGGCCGTTCCTTGTTGGAACATTTATTTTACTTGTTGGAATATCATTATATTGCTATGTTATCTTAATTCATCTATATACTTGGTAAAGGGTGGAAGGCTCGGCCTCTCGCCTAGTGTTCTGTTCCACTCTTGCCGCCCTAGTTTCCGACATATCGGTGTTATGTTCCCGGATTTTGCGTTCCTTACGCGGTTGGGTTATAATGGGAACCCCTTGACAGTCCGCCTTGAATAAAACTCCTCCAGCAATGCCCAACCTTGGTTTTACCATTTGCCACCTAGCCTTTTCCCTTGGGTTTCGCGGACTCAAGGGTCATCTTATTTTAAACCCCCCCGGGCCAGTGTTCCTCTGAGTGTTGGTCCAACCTAGAGCACCGTGCGGGCCGTCCCTTGGCAACTAGGCTTATGTTGGCTCCCGTATGCTTAGCTTATCCGGTGTGCCCTGAGAACGAGATATGTGCAGCTCCTATCGGGATTTGTCGGCACAGCGGGCGGTGTTGCTGGACTTGTTTTACCATTGTCGGAGTTGTCTTGAATTACCGAGATACCGAGTCTGATCGGAACGTCTTGGGAGGAGGTCTATTCCTTCGTTGACCGTGAGATCTTGTCATGGGCTAAGTTGGGACTCCCCTGCAGGGATTTGAACTTTCGAAAGACGTGCCCGCGGTTATGGGCAGATGGGAATTTGTTAATGTCCGGTTGTAGATAACTTGAACCTTAATTAATTAAAATGAATCAACTGAGTGTGTTACCGTGATGGCCTCTTCTCGGCGGAGTCCGGGAAGTGGACACGGTGTTGGAGTAATGTTTGCGCAGGTTGCTCTCTGGATTCTCGCTCGCGCTTTGCCTCCTCTTCTCGCTCTCTTTTGCGAATAAGTTAGCCACCATACTTGCTAGTCACTTGCTGCAGCTCCACTCATATATTAACCTTGCCTTACCTATAAGCTTAAATAGTCTTGACCGCGAGGTTGCGAGATTGCTGAGTCCCTGTGGCTCACAGATTACTATTACACCAGATGCAGGGCCTGATGATTCCGCTCTAGAAGACGCGTATGAGCTCAAGTGGGAGTTCGACGAGGACTCTCAACGTTACTATGTTTCCTTTCCCGATGATCAGTAGTGGTGCCCAGTTGGGGGTGATTGGGACCGTGTCGCTTGTTGGGTTCTCTTTTATTTTGGCGCCGTAGTTGGGACATGAGTGTTTGGATGATGTAATGTTATTTATGTACTTGATTGAAGTGGCGAGTGTAAGACAACTATGTTATCTCCCCATTATTATTTACATTACATTGGATGTTGTGAAGATTGCCTAACTTGCGACATATGCCTTCAATGCGATTATGCCTCTAAGTCGTGCCTCGACACGTGGGAGATATAGTCGCATCGAGGGTGTGACAAGTTGGTATCAGAGCCTTCCCCGACCTTAGGAGCCCCATTGCTTGATCGTTTTTAGCGGCCGAGTTGTGTCTAGAAAAATATTTTGAGTCATTTAGGAATTATATATCGGAGAGTTTAGGAATTCTTTTTACTTCCCAGTCTCCTCATCGCTCTGGTAAGGCATCCTGACATAGAGTTTTGACTCTTCTCTTCTCAAATTTCACTAAAAAAAATTTAGGATCACGCGGGTATCTTGGAATCGTTCCGATGGTTTTATGATGAGAACATTATCTTGGTGCCTCCTGTCAGGGGTTTAGTGGAAGTGTCCCGGGGAGTTGAGCTCTGAGGTGTTGTCATCATAATTTTATCGTTGCAGTTCTGGAATACCTGAGTCTAGTACGCCGACATCGAAAATCTCTTTTATGTAGTTCGTTGGTGAGATAACCTCGACGCCACCCAGTACTGGGGCGGGAATTCGGGACTATCGCCATAACTTGTATAATGGATGCTTTTCGAAGGTTGAGGTAGATGGTTTCCGAAGGTTTCTTGGTTATGTGTTGAAGGATGGATACAGCTGGATGTAGGAATTGCTAGTTTGAGTGAGATATTATGCTTCCCCTGTATCCCCAACACCTGATTGCATAACCGGAAAGGTTCGGGAGTTTCATAGGTGGGAATTCTAGTAGCTCTAGTTCTTCTTCCACGGATATTGGTTTGGGATTGGGATCTCTTACCGATTATTCGTTCTTGATCCATACCTTGTTGATTTATTTCTCTACCTTAATTCTACGTGGCTTCTCAATTTATGGATATGTGACCATTTCAAGAGGAATGCATTCGTTCATTTTGTTCGGATGTGAAGACTATATGTTGCAATTTTCATTCCGTTGGATTCAGCTTCAATATTTGTCTATCAATGTGCTAATGGTGGTCAACCTCTTCAAGATGGCTCCTCCAACGCGCACGACTCCGAATCCTGATCCGCCACCACCTCCCCCTCCTCCAGAGGCATGGCAAGCTGTGATGGCCGCAACCAATGCAAACACATAGTTGATCATGAAAATTCTTCAAGAGCGCAATCAAGGCAACCAAGGGAATCAAGGCAGCAATCAGAATCACTTTGGTTCACTCAACCAGTTCCTTGTTAATGGGCCAAAGACTTTCAGCAATTGTGTTGAGGCAACCGATGCTGACGATTGGCTTGTGGATCTGTGTAAGCATTTCGAGTGCAGTAACGTCAGGCCTGAGGACTTTGTTAAGTTTGCTTCCTTTCAACTCAAATATCAAGCTGCAGAATGGTTCCAGCAGTACAAGGATTCCAGAGGTGGACGTGTTATCACTTGGGATGATTTCCGTCGAGATTTCCGAGCTCATCATATTCCTCAAAGCGTGGTTGAAAGCAAGCGTGAGGAATTCCGCAATCTGAAGCAAGGCTCTTTGTCTGTCTATGACTACAACAAGTTGTTCCAGAAGCTCGCCCGCTTTGCCAAGCTGGACGTCCCTGATGAGAAGAGCATGATATATCAGTTCAGGGGTGGTCTGAGAGAAGAAATTCAGCTAGCTCTTGTCCTCTTTGAGCCCTTGAGATACGATGAGTTCTACAACATGGCATTGAAGCAAGAGGCTGCTCAGTTGAGGTGTGATGCTTCCAAGAAGCGAGTCAGAGATGTTACTCCTTCTTCCTCTAGTCAAGTGGCCAAGCAGCAGAAGTATTGGCTTCCTCCTCCTCCGTTCCGTCAGCCGTATCAGCAGAAGAGCAAAGGTGGCAGTGGTTCTTCCCACCCACCCAACCCTGGCTTTCAGAACAAGACTTCGTCTCAAGCTCCAAGATCGAGTGCTCCGTATCACCGTCCACTTTCAGAGGTCACGTGCAACAAGTGCCAACAGAAGGGTCACTATGACAACAAGTGTTTCAACCAGAGGCGTCTTCCTCCTCCTCCTGTCAGATCGGCAAGTACAGTTATGGTCAAGCATAACCCCAAGCATGCCAAGGTCAACTTGCAGAATGCAGCTCAGGCAGAGGAATCATCAGATGTCATCATGGGTAACTTTCCAGTTAACTCTTTTCCAGCAAAAGTTCTTTTCGACACTGGTGCATCGCATTGTTTCATGTCAAGAGCATTTGTCTCCAAGCATGACTTCGTTTCACAAATGTTGGGTAAACCTATGGGAGTGGTTTCTCCTGCTAAGTCTATGAGGGCTACTTCAATAGTCCCGGATGTTTCTATCATGATGGGTGATTTCAAGTTTCTTTCTTCTCCAATGGTTCTTGGTTACTCGGATATTGATCTTATTCTCGGAATGGATTGTCTTTCTAAGCACAAGGCTCAACTTGATTGTGCAGCCAGGCAGATTCAATTGACTCATTCGTCTGAGGATGTAATTGTCTTTGTCGCTCATGGCAATACTATCCGTCTGTTTTCTCTCAATGAGAAGGGTGAACTGGATGCTATTTCGCAAATTCCAGTCATTTGCGAATATCAAGACGTCTTTCCAGAAGAGCTTCCAGGAATGCCTCCGCACCGGCCAGTTGAATTCATTATTGATCTTGAGCCTGGCACGGAACCTGTGTGCAAACGTCCTTACATGCTCGGACCTGAAGAGTTGAAGGAGCTGAAGAAGCAACTCGATATTCAAGAGAAAATGGGTCTTGTCCGGCCTAGTTCTTCTCCGTGGGGTTGTGGTGTTCTTTTTGTGAAGAAGAAGGATGGAACGGACCGACTTTGTGTTGATTACCGTCCAGTGAACAAGAAGACCATCAAGAACAAATATCCACTTCCCAACATCAATGAGTTGTTCGAACAACTCAAAGGTGCTCGAGTATTCTCCAAGCTTGATCTCCGTATGGGTTATCATCAGATTCGAATCCGTGAGCAAGATATTCCCAAGACGGCCTTCAGGACAAGCTTTGGTTCACATGAATACATTGTCATGTCTTTTGGCCTTGTCAACGCTCCTCCAACATTCTCTCGCATGATGAACTTCATCTTCAATGCCTACACCAATGACTTCGTTTTGGTCTATCTCGACGACATTCTAGTTTTCTCGAAGAACAAGGAAGATCATGCCAAGCATTTGCGTTTGGTTCTTGATAAGCTCAGGGAACATCAGTTCTACGCCAAGTTCTCCAAGTGTGAATTTTGGCTCGATGAGGTTCTTTATCTTGGTCATATCATCTCTGCCAAGGGCATTTCCGTGAATCCTAAGAAGGTGTCTGCAATTGTGAATTGGGAACCTCCTCAGAACGTGAAGCAACTCCGCAGTTTTCTCGGTCTCGCAAGCTATTGCCGAAGATTCGTTGAAAACTTTTCCAAGATTGCGAAGCCTCTCTCAAATCTTCTCCAGAAGCACGTCAAGTACGTTTGGTCTCTGGAGTGTGACATTGCTTTCAACATTTTGAAAGATAAATTGATCACTGCTCTAGTTCTGACTCCACCTGATGAATCCAAGCCATACGAGGTCTTTTGTGATGCCTCTCTCCAAGGTCTTGGCGCAGTATTGATGCAAGAGAAGAAAGTTGTTGCTAATACCTCTCGCCAATTTAAGCCTAATGAGAAGAACTACCCCACTCATGATATCGAGTTGGCGGTAGTTGTGCATGCTCTTTTGACTTGGAGACATCTTCTATTGGGAAGAAAAGTGGACATTTTCACTGATCACAAGAGTCTCAAGTACATCTTTACTCAGCCTAATCTCAACCTCAGGCAAACTCGATGGCTCGAAATGATTCAAGAGTATAATTCGAGTATCGAGTATACTCCAGGCATGGCTAATGTGATTGTTGATGCATTGAGCAGGAAAGCTTACTGCAACAGTCTGATTCTTAAGCCTTATCAACCCGAGCTTTGTGAAGCTTTTCGCAAACTTAATCTGCAAGTTGTTCCTCAAGGTTTCCTCGCCAACCTTCTAGTCTCTCCTACCTTGGAAGACCAGATTCGCCAAGCCCAGATTCTTGGTGCTATGGTGAAAAAGGTGAAGATTGGGATTGCCAAGAGTCAGTCCAAGTACAAGTGCTACCGCCTTGATGACAAGGACACTCTCTTCTTCGAGGATCGTATTGTTGTGCCTAAAGGTGACCTCCATAAAGTGATCATGAACGAGGCTCACAATTCTCTCCTCTCCATCCACCCTGGGAGCACGAAGATGTATCAGGACCTCAAGCAGGCTTATTGGTGGACTCGAATGAAGCGCGAGATCGCTCAACTCGTGAATAAATGTGATGTCTCCAGAAGAGTGAAGGCAGAACACCAAAGGCCAGCAGGTCTCCTCCAACCTCTTGCCATTCTAGAATGGAAGTTTGACCACATTGAAATGGAATTCGTGACTGGGTTTCCAAAGTCCAAGCGTGGCAATGATGCTATATTCATTGTCATCGACAAACTCACCAAAGTGGCTCACTTTCTGCCTATCAAAGAGTCGATCACTGCAGCTCAATTGGCGGAACTCTATACCTCTCGTATTGTCTCTCTGCACGGTATTCCACAAGTGATCTCTTCAGACCGTGGAAGCATCTTTACCTCGAAGTTTTGGGATTCTTTCCAGAAGGCCATGGGCACGAACATCCGCTTCAGCACAGCTTTCCATCCTCAAACTAGCGGTCAAGTCGAGCGTGTCAACCAGATTCTTGAAGATATGCTCAGGGCTTGTGTGATCTCCTTCGGCATGAAGTGGGAAGATTGTCTTCCTTATGCTGAATTCTCCTACAACAACAGTTTTCAAGCAAGTTCGGGCAAGGCCCCCTTTGAAATTCTGTATGGTAGGAAGTGCCGTACCCCTCTCAACTGGTCTGAAACCGGTGAACGTCAGCTTTTGGGTAATGACTTAATCACAAAGGCAGAAGAAATGTGCAAAGTCATTCGAGATAACCTCAAAGCAGCCCAATCCCGTCGGAAGAGCTACTATGATAGTAAGCACCGTGATTTGGCTTTCGAGATCGGAGATCATGTTTACCTCCGTGTCTCTCCTATGAAAGGTACTCGTCGCTTCCGTATCAAAGGGAAGCTTGCCCCTAGATACGTGGGACCTTTCAAGATTATCAGCAAGAGAGGCGACCTCGCCTATCAACTCGAGCTTCCTTCAAACTTTGCAAATGTTCATGACGTGTTCCATGTCTCTGAGCTTCGAAAGTGCTTCAAGACTCCTGACCGCACCGTCAACTTCGAGGACATTGAGCTCCAAGAAGATCTCTCTTATCGTGAGCACCCAGTTGCTATTCTTGAAGAGACTGAACGCAAGACTCGCAACAAGTCAATCAAATTTCTCAAAGTCAAGTGGTCACACCATTCCGACCGTGAAGCTACCTGGGAACGCGAGGATCACCTCCGTTCTGAGTACCCGGTGTTCTTTCAGTCCTAGATCTCGGGACGAGATCCTTTCGTAGTGGTGGAGTGTTGTAACACCCCGGATGTAACTTTCCCAATTTGTACTCCAACTCTTGCCATTTCTGGCGTTAAGTTATTTTATTTTCTCGGGTTTGGGTCTTTTTCTCCGTGTGTTGTTATCGTTGTCATGCATCTCATATCATGTCATCATGTGCATTGCATTTGCATACGTGTTCGTCTCATGCATTCGAGCATTTTCCCCGTTATCTGTTTTGCATTCCGGCGCTTCGTTCTCCTCCGGTGGTCAATTCTACTTTTCTTTCGTGTGTGGGGATTAAAAATTTCCGGATTGGACCGAGACTTGCCAAGCGGCCTTGGTTTACTACCGGTAGACCGCCTGTCAAGTTTCGTATCATTTGGACTTCGTTAGATACTCCAACGGTTAACCGAGGGACCGAAAAGGCCTCGTGTGTGTTGCAGCCCAACATCCCTCCATTTTGGCCCAAAACCCACCTAACTCTGCTCCATCATCTAGAGCATTCGATCACGATCGCGTGGCCGAAAACCGCACCTCATTTGGACTCTCCTAGCCCCTCTATGCCTATTTATACCTCCCCCATTTCCAAATCCGGATCTCTCCCCGTCCAACCCTAAAAAAAGATCTCCGCCGCCGCCGGACAACTTCCACGCCGAGCCGGACGTGTCCGGGGATCCGCCGCCGGCTACCGCCGCCTGCCACCTGGCCATCTCCTATCCCCGCCGCTGCCGCGGCCCGGGAGCCCGAGGCCGGCCCCCGCGGCCCATATCGCCGCCCGGCGCCGCCCTTCTCCTCCGTCTCCGGCAGCCCGCGCCACACCGCGCCCCTCGCCGGCGTCTGCCGCTCCGCCGCGCCGGCGCCGCCTTGCCATCGCCCGCTCCGCCCCGGCCCGCGCGCCTTGCTGGCCGCCGCCTCCATCGCGCCGCCCCGCTCCGGCCGAGTCCCCGGAGAGCACCACCACCAACTCCGGCGAGCTCCAAGCCCCTCCGGCCGTCCTCGAAGTCCGTGCATGAACAGTACCCGCGAGATCCTGATCTGGATCTAAAATATCTCAGGGTTGACTTTTGCCCGAAACCCTAGCCCAAGTGCTCATGTTCGTAGCTCCGTAACTTTGCATCCGTAGCTCCGATTTGTGCATATAGCATATCAAAATGTTCAATCTCAGAGAGTACATCATTTCATTCCATTGCATCATTTTCATTTGAGCTCATCTTGATGCCCGAAATGCTGTTAGAAGAGGGCTACTTGAGATAATTGTCAGATCTGCTACTCCATTTAGCTTTTTGTCATTTTTGCCATGATTAATGTGTGCATGTTATGCCCTGATGTTCTACATGTGTTTTGTTAAGGGTTTTGTCATCTCTCCATAGGTGCAATCCATGTATTTTTAGGATGTGTGTGGTGACTTGTGCAAGCTTGCAAAGAGGTGCACTTGTTAATTATGTTTTCAGGGACTTAATGATTTCACTAAGACCTGGAGTTGTTTATCTCATGATGCCATATGTTCATGTTGTTTCCTAGTGATCCGTGCCCCTTTTGAGGATGATCAGGAAGGATGTTTTTTTAATATTATAGTACTCTATCCATCCATGTATTTGTTTGCATTTATGGAGCACCCTAGCTTGAGTCAATTGAGCTCTACTTTTGCTACTTTGTGAATCTGGGCAGATTGTCAACTTGTTTGCAATTTTGCCGATGATGTTGTAGTTGATCCGTCCATGCTATGCTTTTGTTCTTGCCATGTCTAGCTTGAATTTTGTGCCTTATTGATGGCTGTATGCTTTTATTGCCATGAATTGCACCGTAGTGAGTGCATCGAGCTCGTAAACATGCCTACTTGAGTTATATTTCAGCATGTACCAGTTTTCACTAAGTCTGAAAACTGATTATGTTTTTGCTATGTTCACATGCTTGCAATTGTATTTTATGATCCTTTTTGGCTCAAGGTCACTAAGGGACTTTTGTTAAGCTCTTTGAGTAGCTCCATGCCATGCTTTACTTTGCCATGTTCAGGTCCTGTAGCATGTAGATTTGTTGCTCCGAATAGTGCTACCTGATCTGAAATTTCACTAAGTCTGAGATCTGTTTGCCAAATGCATTTTTGTCATGCTTGTTTGAACCTGTTAATGGATGAATTGGCCGTAGCTCAGTGCTAGACTTTTGTTATGCTTCTTGTGTGCATCCCTGCCATGTATTTTGTTGTCATGTTTGGTTGATGTAGCATGTTCATCTCATTGCATTTAGTTGGCTACTTGCTGTAAATCGCAGACCGGTGTCATATTTGAATCGCTTGCCATTTCCAAACCGTAACTCCGATTCCGGCGTTCTTTATATCGTTTTCAAGCGATTTCATCTCATATTTCCAGTGGCACACTTGGATTCCCAAGATTGAGGCCAGGTTCATGCATTTCCTGTCATATCTTGCATTTTACATCCCGCATCGCATTCCGCATAGCATATCATCTTTGCATCATCTTGTTTGGTCCTTGCACGTGGTTGATTGTATCCTTGTTGCTTGTTTGTCTTGTTTGGGTAGAGCCGGGAGACGAGTTCACTAACGAGGAGCCCGTTGAGTTTGCTTTCGAGGATCCAGTCAACTCTGACAACTGTGCAGGCAAGATGATCCTACCCTCGAAATCACTACTATCTTTGCTATGCTAGTTTGCTCGCTCTTTTGCTATGCCATTGCTACGATGCCTACCACTTGCTTGCAAGCCTCCCAAATTGCCATGTCAAACCTCTAACCCACCATGTCCTAGCAAGCCGTTGATTGTCTATGTTACCGCTTTGCTCAGCCCCTCTTATAGTGTTGCTAGTTGCAGGTGAAGATTGAAGGTCGTTCCTTGTTGGAACATTTATTTTACTTGTTGGAATATCATTATATTGCTATGTTATATTAATTCATCTATATACTTGGTAAAGGGTGGAAGGCTCGGCCTCTCGCCTAGTGTTTTGTTCCACTCTTGCCGCCCTAGTTTCTGTCATATCAGTGTTATGTTCCCGAATTTTGCGTTCCTTACGTGGTTGGGTTATAATGGCAACCCCTTGATAGTCCGCCTTGAATAAAACTCCTCCAGCAATGCCCAACCTTGGTTTTACCATTTTCCACCTAGCCTTTTCCCTTGGGTTTCGCGGACCCAAGGGTCATCTTATTTTAAACCCTCCCGGGCCAGTGCTCCTCTGAGTGTTGGTCCAACCTAGAGCACCGTGCAGGGCCGTCCCTTGGCAACTTGGGTTACGTTGGCTCCCGTACGCTTAGCTTATCCGGTGTGTCCTAAGAACGAGATATGTGCAGCTCCTATCGAGATTTGTCGGCACAGCGGGCGGTGTTGCTGGACTTGTTTTACCATTGTCGGAGTTGTCTTGAATTACCGAGATACCGAGTCTGATCGGAACGTCTTGGGAGGAGGTATATTCCTTCGTTAACCGTGAGAGCTTGTCATGGGCTAAGTTGGAACTCCCCTGCAGGGATTTGAACTTTCGTAAGCCGTGCCCGCGGTTATGGGCAGATGGGAATTTGTTAATGTCCGGTTGTAGATAACTTGAACCTTAATTAATTAAAATGAATCAACTGAGTGTGTTACCGTGATGGCCTCTTCTCGGCGGAGTCCGGGAAGTGGACACGGTGTTGGAGTAAAGTTTGCGCAGGTTGCTCTCTAGATTCGCGCTCGCGCTTTGCCTCCTCTTCTCGCTCTCTTTTGCGAATAAGTTAGCCACCATACTTGCTAGTCGCTTGCTGCAGCTCCACTCATATATTTACCTTGCCTTACCTATAAGCTTAAATAGTCTTGATCGCGAGGTTGCGAGATTGCAGAGTCCCTGTGGCTCACAGATTACTATTACACCATATGCAGGGCCTGATGATTCCGCTCCAGGAGACGCGTATGAGCTCAAGTGGGAGTTCGACGAGGACTCTCAATGTTACTATGTTTCCTTTCCCGATGATCAGTAGTGGTGCCCAGTTGGGGGTGATTGGGACCCTATCGCTTGTTGGGTTCTCTTTTATTTTGGCGCCGTAGTCGGGCCATGAGTGTTTGGATGATGTAATGTTATTTATGTACTTGATTGACGTGGCGAGTGTAAGCCAACTATGTTATCTTCCCATTATTTTTTACATTACATGGGATGTTGTGAAGATTGGCTAACTTGCGACATATGCCTTCAATGCGATTATGCCTCTAAGTCGTGCCTAGACACGTGGGAGATATAGTCGCATCGAGGGTATGACAATCATGATCTCCATCATCGTGTCTTCTTGAAGTTGTCTCGTCATCTATTACTTCTACTACTATGGCTAACGCTTTAGCAATATAGTAAAGTAATTACATGACGTTTATGTTGACACGCGAGTCATAAATAAATTAAGACAACTCCTATGGCTACTGCCGGTTGTCATACTCATTGACATGCAAGTCGTGATTCCTATTACAAGAACATGATCAATCTCATACATCACATATATCATTAATCACATCCTTTTGGCCATATCACATCACAAGGCATATGCTGCAAAAACAAGTTAGACGTCCTCTAATTGTTGTTGCAAGTTATTACGTGGCTGCTATAGGTTGCTAGAAAGAACGTTTCTTACCTACGCCAAAATCACAACGTGAATTGCCAATTTCTATTTACCCTTCATAAGGACCCTGTTCATCGAATCCGATCCGACTAAAGTGGGAGAGACAAACACCCGCCAGCCACCTTGTGCAACTAGTGCACGTCAGTCGGTGGAACCGGTCTCACGTAAGCGTACGTGTAAGGTTGGTCTGGGCCGCCTCATCCCACGATGCCGCCGAATCAATATAAGACTAGTAGCGGCAAGATAATTGACAATATCGACGCCCACAACTACTTTGTGTTCTACTCGTGCATAGTAACTACGCATAGACCTAGCTCATGATGCCACTGTAGGGGAACGTAGCAGAAATTCAAAATTTTCTACGCATCACCAAGATCAATCTATGGAGTAATCTAGCAACGAGGGGAAGGAGAGTGCATCTACATACCCTTGTAGATCGCTAAGCGGAAGCGTTCAAGTGAACGGGGTTGATGGAGTCGTACTCGTCGTGATCCAAATCGCCGATGATCCTAGTGCCGAACGGACGACACCTCCATGTTCAACACACGTACAGCCCGGTGACGTCTCCTACGCCTTGATCCAGCAAAGGGAGAAGGAGAGGTTGGGGAAGACTCCATCCAGCAGCAGCACGATGGCGTGGTGGTGGTGGAGGAGCGCGGGACTCCAGCAGGGCTTCGCCAAGCACTACGAGAGATGAGGAGGGAGAGGGGTGGGGCTGCGCCAACAGGGAGAGCAAATCACTTGTCTTGGGCAGCCCCAAACCTCAAGTATATATAGGGGAAGGGGAGGGGCTGCGCCCCCACCTAGGGTTCCCTCCCTAGGGGTGGCGGCAGCCCCCAGATCCTATCTGGGAGGCGGCCAAGGGGGAGAGAGGGGGCGCACCTAGGGTGGGCCTTAGGGCCCATCTGCGCCTAGGGTTTGCCCCCCTCTCCTCTTGAGGACGCCTTGGGCCTTGGTGGGAGGCGCCCCAGCCCACATAGGGGCTGGTCCCTTCCCACTATTGGCCCATATAGGCCTTCGGGGCTGGTGGCCCCACCTGGTGGACCCCCGGACCCCTCCGGTGGTCCCGGTACACTATCGGTGATGCCCAGAACACTTCCGGTGGCCAAAACCATACTTCCTATATATCAATCTTTACCTCCGGACCATTCCGGAACTCCTCGTGATGTCCAGGATCTCATCTGGGACTCTGAACAACATTCGGTAACTGCGTACATACTTTCCCTATACCCCTAGCATCATTGAACCTTAAGTGCGTAGACCCTACGGGTTCGGAAGTCATGCAGACATGGCCGAGACAACTCTCCGGTCAATAACCAACAGCGGGATCTAGATACCCATGTTGGCTCCCACATGCTCCACGATGATCTCATCGGATGAACCACGATGTCAAGGACTTAATCAATCCCGTATATAATTCCCTTTGTCTAGCGGTATGATACTTGCCCGAGATTCGATCGTCGGTATCCCGATACCTTGTTCAATCTCGTTACCGGCAAGTCTCTTTACTCGTTCCATAACACATCATCCCGTGATCAACTCCTTGATCACATTGTGCACATTATGATGATGTCCTACCGAGTGGGCCCAGAGATACCTCTCCGTTTACACGGAGTGACAAATCCCAGTCTCGAATCGTGCCAACCCAACAGACACTTTCGGAGATACCTGTAGTGTACCTTTATAGCCACCCAGTTACGTTGTGACGTTTGGCACACACAAAGCACTCCTACGGTATCCGGGAGTTGCATAATCTCATGGTCTAAGGAAATGATACTTGACATTAGAAATGCTTTAGCATACGAACTACATGATCTTGTGCTAGGCTTAGGATTGGGTCTTGTCCATCACATCATTCTCCTTATGATGTGATCCCGTTATCAACGACATCCAATGTCCATGGTCAGGAAACCGTAACCATCTATTGATCAACGAGCTAGTCAACTAGAGGCTTACTAGGGACATGGTGTTGTCTATCTATCCACACATGTATCTAAGTTTCCTATCAATACAATTCTAGCATGGATAATAAACGATTATCATGAACAAGGAAATATAATAATAACCAATTTATTATTGCCTCTAGGGCATATTTCCAACATGGCGGTGGGTGAGGAAGGGAATGGCGAGTGGGGGAGAAGGGGAATCAGAAGAGTGTGGGTTTGGAATCAGAAGAGTTGTGAATTTGATAAATATTTGTATTGAAGTTTGTGATTCCCGTAGCATGCACGTATGGTGAACCGTTATGTGATGAAGTTGGAGCATGATTTATTAATTGATTGTCTTCCTTATGAGTGGCGGTTAGGGAAGAGCGATGGTCTTTTCCTACCAATCTATCCCCCTAGGAGCATGCGAGTAATACTTTGTTTTGATAACTAATAGATTTTTGCAATAAGTATGTGAGTTCTTTATGACTAATGTTGAGTCCATGGATTATACGCACTCTCACCCTTCCACCATTGCTAGCCTATCTAGTATCACGCAACTTTCGTCGGTACCTTAAACCCACCATATACCTTCCTCAAAACAGCCACCATACCTACCTATTATGGCATTTCCATAGCCATTCCGAGATATATTGCCATGCAACTTTCCACCGTTCCGTTGTTATGACACGCTTCATCATTGTCATATTGCTTGCATGATCATGTAGTTGACATCGTATTTGTGGCAAAGCCACCGTTCGTAATTCTTCATACATGTAACTCATGCATCATTGCACATCCCGGTAGACCGCCAGAGGCATTCACATAGAGTCATATTTTGTTCTAAGTATTGAGTTGTAATTCTTGAGTTGTAAGTAAATAAAGTGTGATGATCATCATTATTAGAGCATTGTCCCGAGTGAGGAAAGGATGATGGAGACTATGATTCCCCCACAAGTCGGGATGAGACTCTGGACGAAAAAAAGAGAGAAAAGAGGCCAAAAAGAAAAGAAAGAAAGAAGGCCCAAATAAAAAATGAATGAGAGAAAAAGAGAGAAGGGACAATGCTACTATCCTTTTTCCACACTTGTGCTTCAAAGTAGCACCATGATCTTCATGATAGAGAGTCTCGTATGATATCACTTTCATATACTAAGGGGAATTTTTCATTATAGAACTTGGCTTGTATATTCCAATGATGGGCTTCCTCAAAATGCCCTAGGTCTTCGTGAGCAAGCAAGTTGGATGCACACCCACTTAGTTTCTTTTTGAGATTTCATATACTTATAGCTCTAGTGCATCCGTTGCATGGCAATCCCTACTCACTCACATTGATATCTATTGATGGGCATCTCCATAGCCCATTGATACGCCTAGTTGATGTGAGACTATATTCTCCTTTTTGTCTCCTCCACAACCACCATTCTATTCCACCTAAAGTGCTATGTCCACACTACAAAAAAAATACACTTTCGTGATGATACGTGTTTGTCACAGTAGGTCCGTTTTTTGTCATGCATGTACATCCATGACAAATTTATGACAGAATCAAGATAGTCATACATGTGATGTCGTACAAGTGTTCCATGACATTACCAAAATTATCATCACGGAAGTGTCCACTTCCATGACGATAAATCGCACGTCATAGAAGTGCTTTCGTCAAGGGTGACCGACACGTGGCATCCACCGTAATGGAACCCCGTTAAGCTATCGGGTCGGGTTTTGGATCCGATAACCCGTTAACAGCCTTGATCAAAGGGGATTTTCCACGTGTAAAATCATCATTGGCTAGAGGAAACACGTGTCAGCTCATCGTTGGGACAGATGTCATCCATTCATTGGACAGGAGGCGCCTATGATAGGTCGACACGTGGCACGGCCCAACAGTGGCCCATCCCGGTGAAAAAGGCCGGCCCAGTAAAAATTAGCAGGCTGGCCCATATAAGGCCTACTTGTGTCAGGTCCATTAAAGCCCACGGCACATACGAGATGTGCCAATTCGGCCCGTTAAAGATTTGACACCATTGCAGCCCATCGTCAGTTCGAGCCCGTTAACAGCCCGCTATATATTTGGGCTCAATATCGGCCCGATGAGATTTGGTCCTGTTAACGACCCATTTAATGGATGGGCCAATTTCCAGGATGTACATCTTTCAGCCTTTTAACGACCCATTTAAATGTTGGGCTAATTTCCGGCCCAAGTGTGTCTTTCAGCCTGTTGACGGCCCATAAATTTGATGGGCCATTTGTAGTCGGACCTGAGTTTCAGCCTTTTAGCGGCCCATTTAAGTGTTGGGCCAATTTCTGGCCCGGTGTCACTTATAGCCTGTTGACGGCCCATAAATCAGTTGGGCCAATTGTAGTCGGACCTGAGTTTTGGCCTTTTAGCGACCCATTTAACTGTTGGGCCAATTCCCGGCCCTGTGTGCCTTTCGGCCTGTTAACGGACCATAAATGAGTTGGGCCATTTGTACTCGGACCTTAGTCTTGGCATCTTAACGGCCCATGCCCTTCATGGTCCAATAACGGCCCGGTTTCTCTTTCGGCCTGCTAAAGGGCCACAACACAGTTGGGCCGTTCATAATATGACCTGACTTTCGGCCTCTTAGCGGCCCATGCTCTTCACGGTCCAATACAAGCCCGCTGTCTCTTTCGTCCTGCTAAAGGCCTACAGTATAGTTGCGCCATATGTAGCCCAAACTTAGTAACGGCCTGTTAACGGTCCGTGAAATAAATTGGGGCCACCTGTTTCCCGCTTCGATGTCGGCCTGTTAACGACCCGGGAGGTAAGAGGGCCGACCATTAACTTTTGGCCTAGTAATGGCCCATTAACTTAATGGGCCCACTAAAGTTCGTTCATGTCTTTAAGCCAAATTAGATAATTTGAGCCCATTACGACGAGCAAAGGTACGTCATATAGGGAATAACGTTGCACATCCAGAATATATTACAGGAAATTACATCCACTGGGCAATCAAAGATTGATGCCAGTGCAAGTAAATGAGCAGAACCTAACCATCTACAACGTCACAATCTGCAACCTCAGCACAGATGACGACTGAGGGAGCCTGGATTAGGGGGTCTCCGGACAGCCGGACTATCTCCATTAGCCGGACTGTTAGACTATGAAGATACAAGATTGAAGACTTCGTCTCGTGTCCGGATGGGACTCTACTTGGCTTGGAAGGCAAGCTAGGCAATACGGATATGGATATCTCCTCCTTTGTAACCGACCTTGTGTAACCCTAACCCTCTCTGGTGTCTATATAAACCGAAGGGTTTTAGTCCGTAGGACAACAACCACAACATACAATCATACCATAGGCCAGCTTCTAGGGTTTAGCCTCTCTGATCTCGTGGTAGATCTACTCTTGTACTACCCATATCATCAATATTAATCAACCAGGACGTAGGGTTTTACCTCCATCAAGAGGGCGCGAACCTGGGTAAAACATCGTGTCCCCTGCCTCCTTTTACCATCCCGCCTAGACGCACAGTTCGGGACCCCCTACCCGAGATCCGCCGGTTTTGACACCGACATTGGTGCTTTCATTGAGATTTCCTCTATGTCGTCACCTTTAGGCCCGATGGCTCCTCCGATCATCAACAATGATGCGGTCCAGGGTGAGACCTTTCTCCGTGGACACATCTTCGTGTTCGGCGTCTTTGCACTGCGGGCTAATCGCTTGGCCATCTAGAGCAGATTGAAATCTACGCCCCTGGCCATTAGGTCAGATTTGGAAGTCTGAACTACACGGCCGACATCCGTGGAGACTTCATCTTCGACGGATTCGAGCCATAGCCGGGCGCGTCGCACTGTCACAACGGGTATGACCTAGCTCTACCGCCGAACAGTACCCCAGAGGCCGCGCCCGCATCAGCTCCGACCCTTAGCTCGGAGCCAACTGCGCCAATCGAGGACGGGTGGCTAGACATCGCCTCAGGGGCTGCAGTCTCAATGGCGATCGAGCCGAACACCAGCCTAATCCTCTACGAAGCCCGTGACTCCAAGGTGCTGGACTCTTTTCCGGAATCTGAACCGTCCGCGCCCCTGCCAATCGAATCCGATTGGGCGCCAATCATGGAATTCATTGCTGCAGATATATTTCAGCACTCGCCCTTCGGCGACATTCTGAATTCACTAAGGTCTCTCCCTTTTTTGGGAGAACCCTGGCCGGACTATGGCCAACAGGATTGGGATGCGGACGACGAAGAAATTCGAGGCCACTGTCGAGGACTCAACCGACATGCTCGACTTCGACTCCAAAGACATCGACGGTATGTACGATGATGCGGGAGGCGAAGAGGAACCACCGCCCACAGGGCGCTGGACGTCCACCTCATCATATGACGTATACATGGTGGAAACACCAAAAGAAGACAACGACGAGGAACGGAAGGACGCAATGAAGGCTTGTCCCCTCGAGAAGCAGTCAAAGCGGCGGTGTAAGCACCGCCCCAAATCCCGCCTCGGCAGAAATAACGATCATACAGACCCAGCATTGGAACAGAGCGAACCATTGCCGGACCACGGCAATACGGAGAATCAAACCGAACAAACCAATTCTCTCAAAGATAATAGTCCGGATGACATAACGCCGGACAGGCACCCGGAGCAGCAGAATGCCCGTCAAACGCTTGTTGCCACCGCGGGGAGTCTGAAAAAGCAGAAGCAAAGGCTCAAGGCTGCGCAGGACACACTCCAAATCAGATGGAGTAAAGTACTCAACACAGCAGCGAAGTATGGTGGTAATCGCCCCACCAAGAGCTACCCAAAGCGGAAATTGCTACCCGAATTCGATGAGGAGGCCCTAGATCCCCCACAGCCAAAAATCAAAACAGCCACCTGGCCGGATAGATGACCTCACGGCCAACATGGAGCGGCAAACAACGCCACTCACAAGCCAATATGCGATCCACACGAGGGCTCGCACCGAAAGGATGGCGCAACCAAATCCATCTATGGACCACGCAAGCGCGCCCCAGCATATGATGTAACACAACAAACATCAGAACAACATGGTACACCCAGATACAGGGGTGTCGCACACCCCCTATGTTTCACCGATGAGGTGCTAGACCATGAATTTCCAGAGGGATTCAAACTCGTAAACATAGAGGCATACGACGGAACAACAGACCCTAGGGTCTGGATTGAGGACTATATCCTCCATATCCATACGGCTCGAGGAGATGATCTCCACGCCATCAAGTACTTATCCCTCAAGCTCAAAGGGCTAGCTTGGCACTGGCTTAAAAGCCTCCCCGAAAACTCCATTGGAAGCTGGGAAGAGCTCGAAGACGCTTTTCAGGCAAGTTTTCAAGGGACTTATGTTCGACCCCCGGATGCGGATGATTTGAGTCATATAACTCAACAGCCCGGAGAGTCAGCCCGAAAGCTTTGGAACGGGTTTCTTACTAAGAAGAACCAAATAGTTGACTGCCCGGAAGCCGAAGCATTGGCAGCTTTTAAGCATAGCGTCCGTAATGAATGGCTTGCCAGATACCTCGGCCAAGAAAAGCCGAGAACAATGGCAGCATTAACAAGCCTCATGACCCGCTTTTGCGCGGGTGAGGACAGCTGGCTAGCCAGATGCAGCACCAGCAACCCAAGCACATCCAATGTTAGAGATGAAAACGGGAAATCACGATGCAGCAAAAATAATAAGCATCGGAATAAACAAGACATCCCGAAGATCACGGCGGTACACGCCGGATTCCGAAGCTCTTGGCCAGGCCAGCAAAAGCCACCCTCTAAAGGCGCCAGAGATGAACTATCCAGCCTGAACAAAATTCTGGACCAAGTATGTCAGATCCATGGCACCCTTGGTAAACCCGCTAATCATACCCACAGAGAATGTTGGGTCTTCAAGTAGTCCGGCAAGCTCAGCGCCGTACACAAGGGGGAGGATACACCAAGCGAAGATGAGGATGAGCCTCTCAAGCAAGACACTGGGGAACAAAAGAAGTTTCCAGCAAAAGTCAAAACAGTCAACGTATTACACGTGATCAAGGGAAGCATAGTGGCCCTCCCAGATAAATATGCCCAAGGGCCTATCACCGCGAAACCCTGCCACTGGTCGTCTCAACCGATCACTTTCGACCATTGTGATTACTCAGCAAGTATCCGGCGGGCAGGATGGGCTCCCCTGGTATTAGACCAAATAATTGATGGATACCACTTCGCACGAGTCCTGATGGACGGTGGCAGCAGTTTAAACCTGATATACCAGGATACAATCCGCGAAATGGGGATAGACCGAACGAAAATTTGCCATAGCAACACTACCTTTAAAGGAGTAACGCCAGGCCCAGGGGCTCACTGCACGGGCTCCCTGCTACTAAAGGTTATATTTGGCTTCCCCGATAACTCCCGTAGCGAACATTTAGCCTTCCACATTGCTCCGTTCCAATGCGGTTATCAAGCACTACTTGGACGCGAAGCTTTTGCTCGCTTTAATGCAATACCGCATTACGCTTCCCTCCCGCTCAAGATGCCCGGTCCACGTGGCATCATTACAGTGAACAGAAGTATTAAGAGATCTTTGCGCGCCAAAGGGAATGCGACTGCCTTGGCAGCCGCACACTAAAAACGGCCTCACCAACTAAAGCATTTGATAGGTCGTCAAGACCACGGACACGGTTAGACAAGTCTGGCGCTCCTATATGTAATTTGTACCGGATTGTTGGCCACACCCCTATTAAAAATACAAGGGGCTCAGCGCGCGCAGACAAGTGGCAATTCCTACTCATTTCTAGTTATACATGGTTTCTTTAAACCACCTTTTTGCACGACAACTTTTTCACCTAAGTTCCTCTCTTTTACAGATTAAGACCCTGCGTAAACCTTTTTTACTATCTCTTGTTGATACACATCCACCGAATTCTCAGCACAATTGAGAAGGATGCTGACGTCTTGGCATGTGGCCACGTCAGAATAATGCACGTACCTGGACACAAGGGGTTTCTTACAAAGGGCACTATTTAGGCCCAGTTTATACCGTAAAGACCGAATACCTTAGGGAGTGTTCGGTGTTGCGAGTTTGGCCTTATATGCATCAGCTCCAAATCATTGTCTTTGGTCAAATGTTGGGTTTGCCCGGCTCCTGTGTTTGGGTGCCTTACGTTCCACTTTATCAGCTAAGGCAGCACCAGGAGAACTACTGCGATTGTGCCCTGGTTCATCCGGACTTGCACTTCAGTAGAGAAAGCCAAAAACTAACTGTCGTGATATAGCGTGAGACTAGTCAACCACTCGATAACCTATCGGAATGTTAGAATTCCTCCGCCTTAACGAAGGGCCGTTTCCTAGCAAGGCATGTATGCACCCCGAAGATCGGGAGAGTGCGGAGCCACCAGGGGCTATCTAGTAGCCCCACTGTCAAACTGCTATGGCTAAGTGAAAGTGTTAAAGCGTTATAGTCCAGTTGCCTCGTTCGCTGCGCTATCACCTCCTTAATAGGACCAAGACGTTGGGTTAAGTGTGAACACGCGTTTTTTGCGAGCACCTCCACATTATATGGGTGGGGGCTGAAGCCGACGACTGCAATCTTTTAGGTTATAGACATGTATACATAAACGGCCGCACAGGAGGCATCATATTACTTTCAGGCAAAAGTATAAACACAGCCTTATAAAATTTCATAAAAACATTGTGTTTACAATGAGAATACATATCACTCAAACATAATATTCTTCGAGCACTGGGCCTCTATCAAATGAGCACCCTCGAGAACCTCCTCAAAATAGTGCTCGGCAGCCACTCGGCCTATGGCCGAACCTTGCGTCGCAACAGTGGTAGCGTCCATCTCCGCCCAGTATGCTTTAACATGGGCAAGGGCCATCCGCAGGCCTTCTATGCACGCTGATCGCTTCATCGCATTAATGCGCAGCACAGCACCAAGGAACTGCTGCACTAAGCTGAAATAGTTGTTCGGCTTTGGCTTTTCCGGCCATAGCTGATCCACGACAGACCTTGTGGCGAGTCCGGACAACCTATTTAGTTCGGCCCATTCGGCTTGCTGATCAGTCAATGGAAGCGGACGCTCTGGAACGTTGAATTGTGACCAGAACAGCTTGTCCACTTCACGATCTGTTTGACCTTGCAAGTATTTGGCCGCATCGGTAGCGCTTGCTGCCAAGTCCATATATGCATCTGCCGAACTCCATAGCTGATCCAGAGGGGCATACCGTGGATCTCCGAATTTCCTCTATAGCATGAAGGGCTTCCCAGCCGCAATATCCCCGGCTTCCCGCAACTCCTCCTTCTTCGCTCTCATAGCAGAGTGGGTGTCTTTGTCCGCCATCGTGACCTTCTCAAGGTCCGTTGCCTTCGCTCTGTTTTCTATTTCAAGGAGCCGGCAACGGTCGGCACTGTCTTTTAATTCTACAGCCATCTTGGCCATCTTCTCCTTGCTCTCGCAATGTGCGGCCTTCTCGGCTTTCAACTCTTCGGCCGCCATCAAAGCAGCCGCATTACTAATCCTCACTTGTTCCTTGGCTCGGGCAAGTTCTGCCCGCAAGGTTTCCACGGTGGCAGCTCCATCCGCAGTCACAACATATTAAAGATACTGGCATCATGCTGCTCTTACTATGTGGCATTCACCAGAAAATAACACTTACCCTGCGCCTCGTCAAGCCTCTTGTTAACAAGCTCGATGTCGGCGTCTACCGCATCCAGTTGCCATTTTAATTCGGCAAACTCACTAGTCCAGCTAGCCACTGGAGCTTCCACTACCTGCACATAACATCGGTCTGGTTATTGCCTGGGACTATGATCCTCTGTTCACCGCAGTTCTCGACGACAAACAGAGTCTCAGGGGCTACTATCTACACAGGGCACACCTAACATGTGCGGTACTATCACATATTATCTCATGTACCTCAAATCCTGTCAGTAGACTCATAAAGGCTTCATGTAATCCGCTTTCGGCGGACGAAATTCTCTCCATCACCATACCCATCAGCATACGGTGTTCTTCTGAGATGGCCGCTCGCCCCACTAGCTCCCTCAGAACATTCGACCGCATACCAGACAGTGTTGGACTCTTTTGTTTGCTCTCTTCGAGAGCCGGACGCTGGGGACTTCGGGGGTCTATGGGATTATCTTCTGGCCTCACCGGATCCGGGGAGGCCCTCCGTGACGACACTTCGGGGTCACCCGCTTCTTGAGCGGAGGAGTCCGGTGGAGGCGTTTCGCTCTCCATCATTTCCATAATGTTAAGAAGATCCCCCGAAGACGAGCTCAGCTGAGAGGGGCTAAGGCCCGAACTGCAAGATATATGTGGCGGTTATTTTCTTAGAAGAAAGATGGTATACCTTCACTATTAAAGTATTTTCTGGATCACTTACGACTCGTTAGAGGGCTTATCCCCCCGCGGATTTTGTGCGGCAAGAGCACCCCCCGAGGCAGGACCCTCTGTTGGAGACTTCTCCCGTTTGGAGGCCTCGTCTTCCGGATCCTCGGAAGCAGTCCTCTTCCGCCCCGGTTATCCTCCTTTTTGGAGGAGCTCATTCCCTCGGTTGGAACTGGCAGCGATGGGGGCCCGCTTCCGCCAATATTATCCCCCCCCTGTATCTTGCTTTGAGGGCTCCGGGCAAGG
The DNA here is from genome assembly GCF_002162155.2 of Triticum dicoccoides. Classification (NCBI taxonomy): domain Eukaryota; kingdom Viridiplantae; phylum Streptophyta; class Magnoliopsida; order Poales; family Poaceae; genus Triticum; species Triticum dicoccoides. Next base: position 492,806,056 of record NC_041382.1, read on the forward strand.
TGTGAGCTCAAGCATCTTTTCCAAAACCGGATTTTCCAAACCCTCAGGGAGGGGGGCCAAACACCGAATCATATTCGCCTTTTTTAGCCAGACCTGGTCAAAGAGCGATCTCTCATAAATAACTTCATGAATAAAAGACGGTGTGTTCGGCTAGAGGATTTCTTACTTGTTCGGCGGCGCGGTTACTGCTTAGGTCCACGTCCTCGGTAGTATCCGGACACTTTATTTGAGGTCCGAAGAATGACTTGTACATCTCCTCGTGCGTTAGGCCGAGGAAACTTTGAATGGCACGCGGTCCTTCTGGGTTGAACTCCCATAAGCGAAGGGGCCGGCGTTTGGAAGGCTGGACTCGACGAACCAGCATAACTTGCATTACCACAACCAAATTAAAATCTCCCTCGAAGAGATGTTGAATGCGGCTTTGCAGTATAGGCACATCCTTGGCTGGACCCTAGCTCAGACCTCTGCTAATCCATGACATCAATTGTGGTGGGGGGCCCGAGTGGAAAGCGGGGGCAGCCGCCCACTTGGCACTTCTGGGAGCCGTGGCGTAAAACCACTCCCGTTGCCATAATTCGGACACCTCTGGAAAGGAACCTTTCGGCCACGGAGCTCCTGCCATCTTGCCTATTGACGTGCCTCCGCACGCTGCATGTTGCCCCTCGATCATCTTCGGCTTCACTTCAAAGGTCTTGACCCACAGGCCGAAGTGAGGGGTAATGCGGAGGAAGACCTCGCACACGACAATAAAAGTAAAGATGTGGAGAAAGGAGTCCGGAGCTAGATCGTGGAAATCTAGACCGTAATAGAACATCAAACCCCTGACGAAGGGATCCAGATTGAGGCCTAGACCTCGGAGGAAGTGAGAGACGAACACGACGTTCTCGTCGGGTTCGGGAGTGGGGACAACCTGCCCTCGAGCAGGCAGCCGATGTGAAACCTCGGCCGTCAGGTATCTGGCCTCCCTCAACTTCTTGATATCCTCTTCCATGACGGAGGAGGGCATCCACCGACCTTAAGGGTTGGATCCGGACATGATTGAAGATCCGGAGCACCTGACCTGGGCTTTGGGTGTTAGAACTCGAGGCGGGGGAGGGGTTCGATTCAGCACGAGAGGGAAAAAGTGAAAACCTTGTCCCTTTATAAAGAGGGTGAATATCAAGCATCCTCTCTGTAGCCGTTTGGGACTTGCCTATAATCTAGGAGTCCTAGACACGGCTGGGTTACCCACGACTTTAGTAATGAGGATACCGTAATTGGGGGAACACGATCTCTGCTTTGACAAGACGTGTCAAGAAACCGCCTCGCGTTATGTGTGGAGCTGGTTGATGAAAAACTATTCAAATAATAACCGGGACATGACATAACGTCATGCTGCCAAAACAAGTCAGCAAATTAGATTTGCGAAAATATTATTCTCTCTACGGTGGTATGTGGAACTTATTTTGTAGGGTCGGACACTATCCTCGTATTGAAATTCTTCCGTGATGTATTCGGAGAAGGAACCCGCCTTGCAATGCCGAAGACAATACTACGCGTCGGGCTCATCGTCATTGAAGCCTGGTTCAGGGGCTACTGAGGGAGTCCTGGATTAGGGGGTGTCCGGACAGACGGACTATCTCCATTGGCTGGACTGTTAGACTATGAAGATACAAGATTGAAGACTTCGTCTCATGTCCGGATGGGACTCTACTTCGCGTGGAAGGCAAGCTAGGCAATACGGATATGGATATATCCTCCTTTGTAACCGACCTTGTGTAACCCTAACCCTCTCCGGTGTCTATATAAACCAAAGGGTTTTAGTCCGTAGGACAACAACCACAACATACAATCATACCATAGGCTAGCTTCTAGGGTTTAGCCTCTCTGATCTCATGGTAGATCTACTCTTGTACTACCCATATCATCAATATTAATCAAGCAGGACGTAGGGTTTTACCTCCATCAAGAGGGCCCGAACCTGGGTAAAACATCGTGTCCCCCGCCTCATGTTACCATCCCGCCTAGATGCACAAGTCGGGACCCCCTACCCGAGATCCGCCGGTTTTGACACCGACAACGCCCATAAGCATGTGGGCAAGTTCTTGCTGCTTTGCCACGCTGTCTCTGAAAACATTGATCAGTTGTTGGGTCGCACGACTCTGCACCTCTGATTCATCCACCATTTCCATCATTCCTTCAGCCATTAACTGGTTCACAAACATACATTTATTTCGTTGCATTCGAGACAGAGGATACTGAACAGATTCATATGGCGATTTTGGTAGGCTTGAATTATTGATAGTGGAGAGTGTATTGACCACTAAATCATAACATAAATTAGGATGGGAACAAAATAGATTAATCATGAGTTATTGCGATATTACCTGGCCTAGATTTACTAGAAAGAAACAATGGGGTTGCCTTGCTGTTTTTAGAGTTTGTCTTCTTATCTTCAGCAGCCTGCACAAAATTAACAAACTAGCATTGCTATCATTGGCCAAGTCAGATAATAGGAAAGCAACATTGACACAACGAACGTTTGGGCAACTAGCCTACACCAAATTAACACAATATGGCACAGCTATCATCAGCCAGGTAAGGTAATACGAAAGCAACATTGACATAATGAATGAATGGGAAACCAGAGAAGCACTACAATTCAGTAATGTGCGTGATATGAGATAGCACATTCATGCAACTCATTACGCAAAACTACCAGGCAGTTTTCCTTACAAAAATCAACATTGACGCCTTTAACATTTTACTACAACTAATTTTAGATCAGAAAAAGGTTAGATTCACGCCAATTAACAAAATACATGCTGATGTAAAAATATAGTGATATACAACATGTACTTACATCAGTACTGGAGCACAAAGAATTCCCGCAAGATATTTTCCTCGAATACGATCCCAATGGAGGAAGTCTTGTATCATTTATCCTTATTTTCTAAAAGAGAGACGGGTAAGAAACATGTAGAAAATATGATCAGAATGCTATAAAATTTCATGATCCAAGGATACGCACACGCTTCTTAGAATGGAGTTGACATTCTTTTGCTGGACTGGAGCGGACTAGTTCTTTGGCCACTGGAATCTGCTTATTATCAGTGGGAGTTGGGTTTCTCTGTGCTGGAGCAGTATCTATGAAAAATGGAGTTGGTTTATTATCTCCTGGCATTTGGATCTTTTGCAAAGACCTGGTTTGTAACCCTTCAGATTCTAACATAGCCGTCTTCCCCTTGCATGCCTTATATAGAAGAATGGTGATTCAGTTATAAAACATGCTACAACAGAGATGGAATAGGTACTGAAGAATAGAAAGGCATGACATATTGACATGTATTAACTCCATCCGGAAATAAATGGATGGGTCTAGGCGTATTTCAGTTCTAGATACATCTAGTTTTATCCATTTCTGCGACATTTAATCCGGACAGAGGGAGTATGATGTAAGAGCTAGGGATACGACAGGACAACACAGTAAAAAAAACACTGAAAACCCCACTGCAGAACCAAAGTATTCAAACCCACTTATATGAGATAGTACACTCATGCAGCTCAGGATGCAAAACTACCAGGCAGTTTTCCTTGCAAAAATCAACATTGTGGCCTTTAACCATACATTTTGCTACAACTAAATTTAGATCAGATAAAGGTTGGATTCACGCCCATTAATAAAATACATGTTGATGTAAAAATATAGTGATATACAACAGGTACTTACATCTACATTGGAGCACAGAGAATTCCTGCAAGAATCTATCCTCATAAACGATACCATTGCAGAAAATCTTCTATCTGTTAAGCTTATTTTCTAAAAGAGAGATGGGTTAGAAACATGTAGAAAATATGATCAGCATGCTATAAAATTTCATGATGCAAGGATACACACACGCTTCTTAGAATTGAGTTGACATATTTTTGCTGGACTGGAGCGGACTAGTTCTTTGGCCACTGGAATCTGCTTATTATCAGTAGGAGTTGGGTTTCTCTGTGCTGGAGCAGTATCTATAAAAACTGGAGTTGGTTTATTATCTCCTGGCATTTGGATGTTTTGCAAAGGCCTTGTTTGTAACCCTTCAGATTCTAACATAGTCGTCTTCCCCTTGCATGCCTTGTACAGAAGAATGGTGCTTTAATTATAAAACATGCGGCAGCAGAGAGATGGAATAGGTACTGAAGAATAGAAAGGCATGACACATTGATATGTATTCCCTCCATCCGGAAAAAATGGATGGGTCTAGGCGTATTTCAGTTCTAGATAAATCATTTTTCATCCATTTCGGCAACATGTAATCCGGACAGAGGGAGTATGGTGTAAGAGCTAGGGATACGACAGGACAACACAGCAAAAAAACACTAGTTGAATGTAAAACTGTATGCTAGTGGAATACGTACAGAAATAACTAAGGCAACATACACGTGTATGATTGCGAAAATAAGATGACATTGCAACACAGCACTAGAACAACACTTCAATGTAAAAAAAACATGGTATGGTAGACAGATGAAGTACATACTGATGAATAACAATGCATAAGATATTCAGAAGCATGATGTCCAAATTAAGCAGATGTCATTGCGATATAGTAGAATGACAGTACTTGAATTTGAAAACATGTTCTCATGAATGGAATAGGTACTGAAAAACAGGAAGGCATGGCATATTTACATGCATGATCAGCATGCTAAGCACATGGCATTGCAACAGAGTAGATACACTCCAGGACATTATATGCATGTTGTACCCATATCACAGGCCAAGTTAGAGCAAGGACCTTGTGGGGTGAAGAGGATTCATCATCTTTCTGCAAGTCTTCTGAAGAACTGCCTTTACATGTTCCATCATATTGGGTATCATTGACATCAAGTTTATTGGCCTTTACATTGCTCTGTGAGGTTCTTGTGGATATATCAGTGTGTGCAATTATATCTGACATGCATGGAAGACAACTAGTAGTTAGATTTATGTAATGAGTGCCTGTAGGAGACGACATAAATAGTAGGTCTGGGGTTAACTAGCAGCCACAGATCTCATAAACTAAAGGGAGAACACAGATGAAAGCTACAGAATATGTATCGTTTGTACTCGAGATTAACTAGATGGCACACAAAAGTATTAAAGAACAACATAGGAAATACTAGAAGTGGTATAATACTATAATCACCAGCCTGTGGGATAGCATTGGCTGATGGATGACAACTATGGAACAGTGTTACCTAAAGAACAAGTATGTTAGCTGAACTATGGAACAACATTAACTCCTGAACAAGACCCGTAAGAGATCAGCATGAATATATAATGAAATGTGATGATCTATTTTCCATGCTTAAATGAATAACAAAGCCATAAATGTTGCACACAAGTAAGATGAGGGTACAACCTATCTGGCTGCCATCCATAGGAGTGAGCATCATGTGCTGACTTGTTGATGGCCCTGCAGCTGTTGTGGCTGTGCATGTCGGGCACGCGCATTCGATGCAGGGAACTGTTGAGTGGGGACTATAGCTCCCTTCTGGTGTATGCTTCCCTTGTTGGAGCAGCTGCGGTGAGTCGGAAGACGGTGTGTCTGAAGATGCAGATAACGCATAATGTTAAGAACGACATATCTCTTTGATCTGAATAAATACACTAAGAGATCAACAGCAAGGTACGAGAGTGGTCACACGTCTGTTGACTGAAGACTAAATTGGGGTCACACGATTTTATTTTATTTTGGTACTATCCTATCTACGCCGGATGGCTGGCCGTCTTGTGCCTCCCGGCTGACACTGTTCAGAATCTTCCCCGAAGAACCAGCGACCAACGACAGAGCAGCCTGCCTCCGTCGTCTGTGGCCCCGGCCAAAACCCCGCTCCCCGCCCCACCACACTGCTGTGGTTGCGCCGCCCCCGGGCCAATCCACAAAGACTCCCCGTCATCCAGATCCGGCTGCCGAGTTGGTGAGGCCGGCGCGGTTGCGGTGGCGACCGACGGCAGGGAAAGAGCGATGTCGTGACGGTTGACGTCTACGCCGAAGCAGCGCCAGGACTCTGGACGGATCCGAAGTTGGAGCCGCTTCGGCGCCGTGAACAACGGCGGGGGTGAATCGGCTCCGGTACGGTTCACGCGGCCGTCGTCGAGGCAGCACCAGCAGCACGGAGTAAGAGGCACACAGCCCAGTGCACGACGGCAAATGGACAGTGTCTCCGGCATTAGGGAGGAGGGCGGCTGTGAATTTGGTGCGGTGGGGGCGCCATGGAGGTGGGGCTGAGGTTTCGCGGCTCGGGATAAGGGAGATTCCCGGGGAGAAGGTGATTTGGCACCCACGAGGTATGAATGGGGGCGGGCGGGGGAAATTGGGAGGGGAGTGGAACCATGTCTTACGGACGCATTTGTCTGAAATGTGAGGGGGAGTTACAGTTCTACCCTTTCTTATAGGCTTCTCGGCTTGGGTCTGTGTACTAAGGGTCAGGGATAGTAGAGTAACTTTGCTTCTCTGGGCGGGAGCGATTTCGGGCGAGGAGGGCGTGTTTTGAACTATAGTGGGCGCAAGCTATTTCGGGCGAGGAGAGCGTGTTTTGCCGACCATGGTTTATGAATTATTCGGCACATGTCATTTCAGCCGAGGAGAAGGCGCACTTGGATGAAGTTACGAACCTACCCTCGATGTACAACGGGCCAATTGATGCGTGTCCCACATAGGACGGTAATTTCGCGTCTCCCATTTATTTGCTTGGGCGAATTCCACCGAGCAGAGAGGATGTTTAACGGTTCGTTCAAATTTTGGGAGAACGAGCATCCACGTCTACCTTACCAAGTCGATTCGGATCAAATTTTGAAATATTAGCTTGCCACTTCTTTTTTAGATGGAGAGATGATGCTCGGGAGTAATGTGTTTTTACATGCTCGTTGCTAGCGATTTACTATATGACAAATAGTTGACCCACTCAAAAATGCGAATCAAACCCAAAATGAAATATCTCAATTCAATGAAATAGCTCGTTCAGTAGGTCAAAATAGTGAACTAAATCCAAAATTGAACACCTCAATCGAGTAGCATGTTGTACAATATTATAGTACTCCATGAACATGTTGAAAGTCAAATTAATGAACTTGTTTGATATATGCATATATCCATTCATGTGTGGATTGCAGACAACATGTTCTCCAATTTAAATATTTGAATGCAAGTTTATATCGAAACATGGTTTATATCAGTCTTTGATGCATAAAACGCGACCTCCCCCTCTCCCGGACTCATGTTCTCTCTCTCTCTCTCTCTCTCT
>NC_041382.1:492813959-492827302 GCF_002162155.2 Triticum dicoccoides
AGTTTGGATGCATATATACACCATCTATAGGTCTCTCTCGCACACTATGTATGATACTCTCGCTAGTCCAAGCTAGATATCTTGGGTGCACTCATCGTACGCACACAGATTCCTTGGCTCTTTCCATGTAACTCTCTCATGCACCACTATGTTGTCTCGGAGCTCTTCCCCCCTCTCTCAAACTCTCCATCCACCTGGGTCATACATACACATGCATATCTCACGGTCACTCGATAGGCCCATCTAAAACTCTATCTCTCCCCCTCGTTCTCTCTCCATCTCACACGCGCACACACACAATCTCATGCTCAACTAGCCAAGTATGATGGTCTCTCACTCAATTGTAGGCACACGTAGTCCCCCTATATGTATATGACTAGCTAATCTTAGTCTCCATCACAAACATGTGCATGGTCTATCTCGATTTCTCTCGGGGCATCTTTCTATCGCGCACGCACTCCCTCGATCTCCCACCCATATAGTCCCCTCACGATCTCGACGGGATCTCTCTATCACAAACACACCGTCTCACCCTCCCCATGCGTCCATGCCATCCATGTGTCCCTCTCGACCTTTGTTCCTTGTTGGCCACACCTCTATTGGACATGTGCTACAGTGGTGTCTCTCTCTGTTGCAAACAATCACACACTAGCTATCTTCGTGTATCTCCTCGCCTTGCTTTTCCATATCGGAGATGCATGCGTGATATATTCGCATAAGAAACGAAAAAACACACACTCTCTCTCTCTCTAATTTATCGTTTGTTGTCACTTTCTCTTTCACACACATACTCTTTTTTCACACTTACTCATTCTCCTTCACACGCACTTGATCTGTCTCGACTGAGGCACTCTCCTCGGTCCATAGCATATAGATTTATTGAAAAGTCAAACATCACAAAGTTTGACCATGTATGTGCACTACTAGGGAAAAGCCTATACACAGAATCTTATCGGCAGCGTGCTTTAAAATAAGGCGCTGCTACTAATTAGCAGTAGCAAGCTCAAGAATAACTCGCTGCTGAAATAAATATAGCAGTAGCGCGCCCGCTCAAAGACGCGCTACTGCTATAATTCCAACGAGGCCGCCGCGAGGCTAGCTATAGCAGCAACGTGTTATAACGACGGGCGCTACTGCTACGTAGCATAGTAGCAGCGCATTTCGCCAATAAGCGCTACTGCTAAGTTTACTACAAAAAATTAGTCCCACCTCGCTCCGTGAAGAGAGTTTCTACCACCTTAAATATGTTACTTCTCAAACTTTGACAAGAACTTGGTCTTCATTGAACTCTATGTGTAGAATTTGTGGCTGCAATATGAGTCTTCGCCTGTTCCTAAACCGGTGAGGACTCATATTGACAAATCAGATTGTACACAAAAAGATCGTTGATGATCAATGTATTTTTGATACATTGAACTAAGTCTATATTTACATGCTGACACATAGCAGTAGCGCTTCTTTGTGAAAGGCGCTCCTGCTAGGTAGTTTAGCAGTAGCGTCTTTCTCTATGGCGCGCTACTACTAAGCCATTCCATCTCCCACCCCCCATCTCCTCTATCTGATCCACTCACAGTCACACACTCACTGGATCCCTCTCAATCCCCCGCGCCTGTCCTCCCTCGTCGCCCCTCCTCCCTCTGCGCTATCGTCACCTCCTCCTCCTTGCTGGACTCGGTACCGGCCTCCTCCTCCGTCCTCCCTCTCCACTCGCCGTTGGCCGGCCCCTCCTCGCTCTGCCTTCCTCCTCCGTCCTCCCTCCACTGGCCGCCGGCCGACCCCTCCTTGCTCCGCCTTCCTCCTCGGTCCTACTCTCTTCTCCCTCCTGCCTGCTACATTTTTATTTAGTAGGCTAGTTCATATGCAACATTTTGATTTGGTTGATATGATTTAGTTGATTTAGTAGGCTAGTTGATTTAGTTGATTTAGAACATTTAGATTTAGTTGATTTAGTAGGCTAGTTGATTTAGTTGATTTAGAACATTTTGATTTAGTTGATTTAGTAGGCTAGTTGATTTAGTTGATTTAGAACATTTTGATTTAGTTGATTTAGTATGCTTGTTCATTTAGTTGATTTAGAACATTTTGATTTAGTTGATTTAGTAGGCTAGTTCATTTAGTTGATTTAGTATGCACCATTTTATTGTTATTTTTTCTGTACATGGATAGGTACGTAGTTGCTTTTGTTTTTTTAATAAGTTACTTTTTGGCAAAATGTAGGTGGTACCTTGTCATCTAATATGTTACTAGATCTTAGGATTATAATTGTCCATCAAATTGCTTCTCGCGGAAGAACCAAAAATATCTCATGCTACTATTTTTCTTTCCTGTGAAGTGGATCATTAATCCTTTGCTCATATTTCTTTAGGAAAAAAGGCGCCACCACCACCACTATGTCGTTTGTGCAAGTCAAGGTGCGCCAGCAGCCTTGCAACTGGCAAGCTGTTCAGCATCTACTTCCAGCCGGGTTTTCGTCATGCGTCAGTAAGAAATTAGATGAAATGTAATAACTATTTTATTTTTAGTGTTGGCATTACTGCATTGTGTCATTTTGCTTATTTTACACAGATCGTCCCATGCAATGTGAGGTTGAAATTCAACAAGCTGACAGGAGACACTGTGACATTTGAGGCTCCTGGGGGGCCATACACTATGGAGGTTGAGAAAGGATGCAATATGTCGCAGATTGGAGGAGATGGATGGGCATGTCTCGTCGCTCGCATGCGTCTTACTGGTGGTGAGTTGATCAGCTTCTCCTTCAGAGCAAAAAGACCCAAGCTGGCTGTCATTTATCTCAACCTGGTGGAAGATGATGAAGATGACGAAGATGATGAAGATGATGAAGATAATGAGGACCCACTTCATGAAGCCATCGTAGCTCAAAGAACAAGGCTGAGCGAGGAGGAGGTGTCCAACCTGTGGGACATAATTCCGCCACGTGCTGACTTTGTCGGGGTGCCATTCTTGACCCGCCTGACAAATACCATGGTTGATCGAAATGATATGGTATGTTATACTTACAAATGCAAATTAACCGATGAAATACTTAGTGTACAGTCCAATGATATGGTATGTTGTGTGGAATCTAGTCGATGATATGTTTTAGTGTAGAGTTCGATCACATGCTTATTAGTGTAGAATATAAGGAAACTATTAATAGTGTAGATAATCCATATGTACTTATTTGCGATGCTATTTATTAATTGAAATGTTTTTCTTATTCAGAAATTGGCAAAGAGCATATCTGTGAGTTATGGTATCAAGCCTGATGAAGAAGGCTCAGCTGGACTACGCCTTACTGCAAGGGGCTCCGTCACAACAAGTACTTACCGCGTGGACACGGACGGTCGCACACACTTAAACTCGGCTGGGTGGAAGAAATTCCTCGATGGCAAGAATCTTCGTGTTGGACAGGCCATCCTAATTACTATCAGGAACACCAACCGCCCAGGCTTGAGGATGATGATTGTCTTCGATATCATCTAGAACTACATATGTGTGTGTGGCTATATCATCTAGAACTACATATGTGTGTGTGTGTCTATATCATCTAGAACTACATATGATGATCGTCGTCGATATCATCTAGAACTACATATGATGATCGTCGTTGATATGACCTTGTACTGCTTGAGGATGCATGTTGACTATGCATGAAATTGTTATTTAGTACTCCCTTCGTTCCAAATTACTCGCCTTGGTTTGAACTAAAACCACGACGAGTAATTTGGAACGAAGGGAGTACTACCAAGTAATAGTTTATGAATTTGATATCTACTAGCAGTACCTAGTATCTAGTATCTGAAAGGGAAAGGGGTACGGGGGGAAAATGATGAAAGATATAGCAGTAGCGAGGGACTGCGAAATCGCTACAGCTAAGTAATAGTAGCGCGTTCACAAAAAGAGCTGATGATATCGTCAACAGTAGTAGCGCGGGTAAGGACCGCACTACTACTATAAGTTAGCTGTAGCGCCTTATTAGTAGCGCGGCCACCCGCGCTGCTGCTAGCCTCAAACCCGCGCTACTACTAGGGTTTCCCTAGTAGTGGTGGAGAAAAAGAATTATATCTAGTACGATAAACATATACCATTAGATTCACCATGAGATGTAGTTTTGTATGATGTATCTTTGGTATTGTAGATATAAATAACATTTGCGTAAACCTGATCAAAGTTTCCAAAGTTTGACTTCTAAAAAATTTACATGCACTGCATTATCGAGCGGATGGAATATCTATTTCCCCCTCTCAGCTATCTGACGCACCACTCAGCCTTATCGGGGCTCCTCAATCTCTCTCAAACTTTATTGGTCAGTTTGGTTCGTGACCTGACCCTCATGCCTTGATGGCCAGTACTGCCTAGTGTGGACGTGAGATGTAAAATATTTCTGCCTGGCCAGGCTTGTGTGGTGCTGAAGCATTTGGTTCATGTCTGGGTTAGGCAAAGCATCAACGTCCCATCAATCAATCCATGCATCAATCATTTAATGCTAATATCCATCCATGTTGCTGTTAGCCTTGCGGCCGCACGACCAGGCATGACCAGGCGTTCGAAATCGGTCGCCTGGGCCAGGCTACTTGCAGTGTCTAGAGTTCAGCCAGGCTAATTAAAGTGCAAGGGAACCCAGGCCAGGCGGGCTTTCTTTTTCACAGGGTTGCAACCAAACAAGCATGCATGAAATCCAGCCACAACCCCACGCCAGGCAAAAGATGCTCAGGACGCAAGCCAAACTGGCCTTATATCTCCCTGGTTCACACATACACATGTCTCGTTCGCGCTATACATATAGACCCATCCAACACTCTCCGCTATTGTTCTCTCTCCATGTGACATGCACCCCCCTAAGTACCATAATCCCTCAATCCATCATAGGTGCAAGCACTCCCCCCCCTCCTAAGTATGATTATCTCTTACTAGCCATCAGGAACACACGCATTGTCTCCTTCCATCCATACGACTATCTCGATATCTCTCGGGGCATCTTCTATCGCGCACACACCTTGTCACTCGATCTCCGACCCATGTGGTCCCATCACGATCTCCAGGGGATCTCTCTATGACAAACATACACTCCCTCCTCCCCATGTCTGCATTTTCTCCGTACGTCTCTCTCGACCTCTCTCCCTTGTTCGTCAAACCCCTCTTGGCCACGTGCTAGGGGTCTTGCTCTCTCAGTTCCAAACAACCACACACTATCTCCTCACCTTGCCTCCATTGTCGAAGATGCATGTGTGATATGTTTGCATAAGACACGCACGCTTTTTCTCTACTTTTATCGTGTGTTGTCCATGTCTCTTTCACACACGCACACACACTTTTTTTCACTCTCTCTCTCTCTCTCTCTCTCTCTCTCTTGTTAGGGACTCTGTCACATCCATAAGCATATGGATGTTTTGAAAAGTCAAACCTCAGAAACGTTTGACCAGGTATATGTGGAGAAAAACATTTACATCTGGAATGATCATTAGATTCATCACAACATGTACTTGCTTCATACTATCATTTATCTTTGGTATTGTAGATATAAGTAATTTCTTTACAAACTTGGTCAAAGTTTCAAAAGTTTGACTTAAAAAAATGCTGGAACTACATTATCGAACGGAGGGAGTAGCTCTTTCTCTCTCTCTCTGCTATCTCTCACGGGCCTCCCATCTCACTCGAACTCTCTATACCGACGGATTATACGCTCACTATGTCAGCGTATAGCTCCGTATATTGTTTAGTTGACCGGTCAACCAATCCACATGCTGCCTTGCCAGCTCGTGTTCTGTATCTTCGTGTGCTGGCCCATGTGGCAGTGGGTGAAAATAAGTCAACTAGAGGCCCATCTAACACGCGGTGAAGTAAACAATGTTGAAACCACTCGGGGTAGCACCCCGCATGCTAGTAAATTGAGGGCGCATTGAGGACAAACTTCTTGCGCGCGAAGGACGCACTCGTGCACAATTCACCACTGCGCGGCGGCATGCACAGAAGGACGCACTCGCGCACACCCAGCACACAACACACACTAGCACATGTGTACACCAACGTCGCTGCCGGTTGAGATGGACGGCGAGGCAGCCAACAAGCGGAGGCGGCTCGAGCCACAACCGCATCCGGCGAGCCTGGACTTCATCAGCAGCCTCCCTGACGACACGCTGCTCGTCATCATCGGCCTCCTCCCCACCAAATCTGTCGTGTGGACCGCCCTGCTCTCCCGGCGGTGGCGCCCCCTCTGGGGCTGCGTCCCCCTCAACCTCACCGTCGACAACTGCCTCTACGATGGGGATTGCAAACGCATGGATGCAGTCTCCAAGATCCTTTCATCGCACCCTGGGCCAGCCAAATGCCTTGACATCCGCATGTTCAGTACCAACTGCAAGGTCCAACCCAAGTTCGACGAGTGGTTCTTATCCCCCGCCCTAGATCAGCTCGAGGAGCTCAGCTTTGAAGTTGGACGATGTTGCTCTCTGCCGCTGTTCGCGCTCTGCCTCACGCCAACGCTGCGCCGCGCCAGCTTCAGCTCCTGTTATCTTCCCCAGATTAATGTCGCGCCCGCTCTTATTCTCCCTCAACTCAAGCCGCTCGACCTCTTCGACGTTGTCATATCGAAGAAGGCTATGGAGCACCTGCTCCACAGCTGTACTACGCTCGAGTACCTTTGTCTTGAGCAGATCCATGGGTTCATTAGCCTCCACATCGCCTCGACGAATCTCTGATGGATTTATGTGTCTTGCTGGCCCCGCAACAAGACATCAATTGGGAAGAGCTCACTCCAGCTGTTCCATGTTATGGTCATTGAGAATGCGCCTTTCCTTGAGAGATTGCTTGTATCAGATCTAGAAGGTCCAACAAAAATCAGGGTCATTGACGCGCCGAAATTGACAGCGTTGGTGTACTTGTCTACCAAATTCTCCGGACTCTTTATTGGATCCGTAATCGTTTAGGTACAGCACTCATCTTCTTCTCCGTCTTCTTGAAATTCACATTTTTAAATTTCTTCTTGATGTATTTACGACCGTCTTCCAGAAAATGATTCCCACAAGCTTGACCCAGTCCATGCGCATAGTGAAGATCTTAGCACTAAAATCTATCGGCCCCAATCTGGATCAAGTTGTTGGATTCCTTACATGCTTTCCATGCACGGAGAAGCTACTCATCGAGGTGAAACTTCTTTCCTATAAGTAAACGGTAATCACAACGTAGCTCAATTTTTTCGTAATTTTCCCAAATTACGATGAAAAGTGTAGTGTTCAAAACTGCATCTACGCACTGCACCGAAAGAAAGGATTTTAGTATTTTTTTCTCACGTGATCACCTGTATCGTTTTTATGTTGTACTACTAGAGTAGCCTAGGCTAGTCATAGTGGAAAGTAACTTAGACTACTCCAGTAACTCTATGGTTACCCCCAGAGCAAGTACTACCTCCGTCCTGGTTTACTCTTCTAATTTGGTAGTATCAAAATTTGACCATAGATTTAACTGACAAAATGTTAATGCACGTCACTAAGAACTATATCGTTGGATTCGTATTTGAACATAATTTCAAATGGTGTAATTTTTAGTGACATGCATTGGCATTTTCTTAGGTAAATCTATGGTCAAACTTTTATACTAAATACGAGGTAGTATTACAAAAGTGGGCTATGTAGGCCAAAAAATGTGCCAAATTCACTTGTGATGCATTTGGCATTGATGCCCCTCCATTGCTCACCTGGTGTCCCAATCTGGATCACCTACTTTGCTCTGGTACCAAATTAACTCACACAATGAGAAAACACTGCGTGGGAGAGAGAGAGAGTACTAAGGAAATAAAAAACACTTGTTTGGGAGAGTGAGAGGCTGGTGTAGTTGGTTTGATTGATTTGTTTATACATGTGGGTCTGTGTGCACAGCGGTGCCAACTCTCTCATCTCGCGAGGGCGGTGCAAAAATCTTTTGATTTGACATCGATGCGTGTTATGTGGCATACTTTTGCGAAATATGGTATCGGCCACATAGTGGAAGGCAACAAATGCCCAAGCTCTTCATGTGCTCCTAGTTAAATAAGAGGGAACAGAAAGAGAGAGAGAGAGAGAGAGAGAGAGAGAGAGAGAGAGAGAGAGAGAGAGAGAGAGAGGGAGGGAGAGAGAGTGAGTGAAAAAATATCACTAGCCAGCCAACCCTATCGTATGAGTGAATGATATTGGTACTTCTTGATGACACGACAATCTTATGCAGCCAACTGCTCTAATATGTTCTCTTCTTTTGCAGATAAAAAAAGAACCGAAACTGAAAAATGTGATGCACTATAACAATCTCATCGAATGCCTTGATCTCCATCTTACAGAAATTGATTTGATCGACTACCGAGGCAGCACATCTGAGATTAAATTGGCCAGGTTCTTTGTTCTGGAGGCAAGTGCGCTCAAGGTAATGAGGTTTGGCGTTCTCTAGCGCAACAATGAATGGCGTGCTGATCACCACAAGCGTCTAAGCCTAAATGACAAAGTCTCGGCAGAAGCTGAATTTGTTTTTGAAACATCAAGTGGCCGGAGACTCGAAAACTTATTTGCCCATTAGTGACTTGTCAGGGTGGTGGATTTTAGTTTGTACGATAATGCTGCATCCACCTAAAGTAACGAAAGTTCTTACGTAAACTTCCTAGTAATTCCCTCTTCGTAGGTGCAGCATTACTCCTAACATTTGTAATATCAGTTTGAAACTTGTAATATTGCCGTGTCCTATTCCTGCGTTTTCAAAATCTTGCGAATCAAATAGGTCCTGAGTTGGTGATGATGTTGTGCCTCCCATCTTTCACCAATAGCCGTCGGATCTAGATCTGACACATACAAACCAAGCTTCTCCATTTTTGCAAAAAGATGCCCGCACTTGTTCCCTATTTACAAACAACTCCTTCTCCCTCACAATCAGCCTCATCTCCTCCCCACCACATCTAGGAGTAGAAGGCCATGGAAAAATCTGGCGCGATGGCCGCTGCCGGAGCCGACCACCCCCAATCTTGGTGTTCCGTGCAATGCACGGGCATCTATGCATGGGAAATTATGTCGAACAGGGCTAGTTGTAAGCAGGCTAGCTCTACAGCCATGATGATAGTGACTGCAGACGATGAGGCTGACTATGGTATGCCGAACACGGCGCCTATACTCAGGTGTCATCTCCGGCGCAGGGTCTTGTCACTTCACTGTGAGGAGCAGCACGTAATAATTTGACCAACGGGTAGTACAGTGCTAGTACTCCTCCTACTACATTGGTAGTACTACTACTAGTACTAGTAGCACCACCGTCTGGATTGAGGAGTACTACCACGTCCATCTGGATTTTAGTATTTGACTAGCAATATCTAGTAATGCATGTCACCAAAAATGTACTAGTCCCTCTGTAAATAAATACATGGTGCTTTATTCTTATCGGCAAGAGAACTTAATGTTTTTTTGCTAACTAGATTACTAATAGGATTATATGCAATGAACTAAACACTGCATGTCATGTTTGGTAGTCTCAAGTCATTGAAAGCATGCACGGCCCACATCTCTCATTGGTTGATATGTCACGAAATAAGAAACAAGGAGGGAGTTAATGCACCGTGCCTAAGTATTTTGGGATTATTTAGTTTTCGTAAGGTGACTTACACAACATTTTTGTTTACATGCATTAACATTTTATTAGTTAAATCAAAGGTCAAAACTTGGTGTAAGATGCAAAGGGGACCAATAAACCAGTAAACATCAAACTTCTCTCGTTTGGCACCAACTAGAGGTTCGGTGAGATGACTATACTGCACCGGCACGGAGGGGGACGCAGCTTCATTGACTTACGGCAACTGCCTTTGGGTGAATGACACGTGGCCCCAGGGGGTGGCTGGCCCACCTATCATACAGCCAAAGGCAGGTGCAGTAGAGGGCCGAGGAGTAGTACGAAATCCTACGCACCTACGCACGCTAACCAAGGGCTGAGTGATCACTCGAATCGCAAGATCAGTTGACTAGAAGCTATGCTAGACCCATGGAGGCGATGAGCGCGAGCATCAGCCGGCTGTGCCAGATGGTCCACGACGCCGGCCTGTAGCCCGACACCGAGGAACGTCTCCAGGTTGTATTTCTTGAGGCCGCCAGGGTGAGGGGCCGCTTGGATGACAGCTTCGTCTCCTTGTTCGACGAGGTCCTCGTCGGTTTCCTTGACAAGTTCACCATCGTCAAGAAGCTTGCGGACGACTTTGATGTAAGCCTCCAGCCGACGCGCCCAGGCTCTGCGATGCACTGGTGGCCCTGCGACTGCCCGCCGTCGCGCCGGAGAATGTCCACCTCGAGGTCATGCTCACCGCGCAGCGCCTGGCGCAGCAAGACACCATCGACATAATCACCCACGTCTATGCGCAAATCGTCCACAAGGACTACTACATGCAAGAGGAGGACGATAGGACGCTGGCCTTCTTGGAGTGCAGGGCAACCCTGGACGACACTGTTCAGAAGCACGTTGAGCTCGCCGCCAATGTCGTTGCTCCTCACACGTCGGTTGGTGACCCGACGCACCAGGGCGTGAGGATGTCGTTGAACGTTGATGGATCCGTATGTATTTTTATCTTTCCGTCAAATCCATGTAGTAGTATATGATACTACAGTAATTATCTTACCTTTCGCATCAACTTCATAATTTTCGTACGTACTCCATGCATGAATGGCGCCAGAACCAAACTTCTCATTACTCTAGGCAAAATCGTTATTTTCTATCTATCGGTCTGTCAGGACCCCGACTCAATGCCACATCGATCTAGCATGTAACACCTCATATCACTTTGCGGCCTCACGCACGGTATTCCCACGGGTGTCGCCTTACCTTTGCCCGGGACCGTTTGCGTCTTTTGGCACACGTATATGATAGTGTCGCTAGCATCCATATGATAAGGAGCCCGGGCTGACATGGCTAGTCGTAAACCCAAAGTGGCACAAACTTACAGGGACAAGCATCCATGACCCAACATCGAATGTGTCGGTCATCAGCGAGTGAATCCAGGCTGTAGCACTGGGCTAGCAGGACTCCGGTGAACCGGGCTGTAGCGGGCTAACAGGACTCCGGTATTCATCGTGTGACATTTCCCCGAAGGGACAGACACAGGAACGAAGAAGGACACATGCCGGCCAGCCTAAGTGTTCCGGAGCAGTAGCAAGCTACCATGGCTCGGTGGAAACACTAGGAGACATTTCCCGGTAAGAGAGGCTACTAAAGATAAACAACTAGATGGTCAGATCCCACACATACCAAGCATTTCAATAACATACACACAATATGCTCGATATGTGCAAATACAACATGGCATCACAACATGACTCTACGACTCAAGTAATTTATTCAATAGGCTCCGAGGAGCGAGATATTACAAACATGGGTCTCATGACCCAACAATCAGAGCATACAAGTCAAAACACAAGCGGAAGCTATCATGTCTGAGTACAGACATCTATAAATGAAAAAGGCTGAGAAGCCTGACTATCTACCAAAACCTGCCGAGGGCACAAGATCGTAGCTGAGGTAACAAGCTAAACGTCGAAGTCCACGCGGAACTACTAGCGAGACCGAAGTCTCTCTGCAAAAACATAAATTAAGCAACGTGAGTACAAATGTACCCAGCAAGACTTACATCAGAACTAACTACATATGCATCATTATCAACAAAGGGGATGGTGGGGTTTAACTGCAGCAAGCCAGCTTTGACTCGGTGGCTATCCTGAACTACGACTGCAATGTAACTCTTTTGAGGTGGCACACACGAGTCCACATATTCACCATATCAATACACCACTATGGATCCGCTCCCGTCTCCCTACGAGAACGCCATCCATAGCACTCACGCTTGTCTTGCGTATTTTAGAGTATCCACTTTCACTTGTCTATGAACTGATATAAGCAACCCAGAAGTCCTTTTCCGCGGACACGGCTATTCGAATAGATGATGTTAACCCTGCAGGGGTGTACTTCTTCACACACGCTCTCACCACTTACCGCCGTTTACACGACATGTACTCGGCAACCTTCAAGCGGAAGCCCAACGTGAGTGTCGGCCACGGCCTACCTAAACACTCAAGTCTCTAGTCCAGGTTTATCGCCTATTCGGGTTCCATCCATGAGGAGATCCGGCCGGAGTTTCGCTCACAGCCCCAAACGATGTGAACAGGGTTCCGTGACACCAAACGGGCGCCCGGTTTACCCGGCCACGTGCCTACCGCATCACAGCCCACCCCTACGGTCAGCGCTGCGCACGGCCTCCAGCATACTACAAACACCAGAAACTACTTGCAACTCCTGGACAGAGGACAAGGGTGATTAAGAAGCCGAGAGGGTCCATTGGTTTCGGGCCCAATGCGTGGTAGTAGCTGAATCATGGATCACAAACACAGAACTCAGATCCTGAGGACGGCTGCAATGAGACAACCCACCATGTACTCCTACATGGCCTCTCACCGCTACCTTTACCAAATCGTATTCACACACTTAGCTCACACACAGTAGGACATGTTCACACACCTCTGATTCATCCCTGATGAATCAGACCTGACTCAACTCTAAGCAGTAGCAGGCATGACAAACAAGCATGAATGAGTAGGCACAACAGGGCTCAAACAACTCCTACTCATGCTAGTGGGTTTCATCTATTTACTGTGGCAATGACATGTCATGCAAAGGATAAAGGGGTTCAGCTACCGCAGCAAGTAACAGATGAATCGGTGTTGTCCTAATGCAGTAAAAGAGAGCAGGAGCGAGAGAGTGGGATTTTATCGGAATGAACAAGGGGGTTTTGCTTGCCTGGCACTTCTGAAGATAACATTGAGTCTTCATCAGTGTCAACGATCACATCATCGGTACAGCGTCTACCGAGGGGGAACAACACCGGCAAAGACAGAAGAAACACGATCAATGCAATGCACAATATGATGCATGCTATGACATGGCAATATGAATGTGTTTTGGGCTAATGCACCTAGCTATGATTTAAATGAAGTTGGTTTGAATACATGATTCAAATTCCAACTCCATATATGATTATTCAAATGCCATTTAATTGATTTGTGCTAAACAGCAGCTATAAGTTGTTCTAACATGCATGAAAATGGTACAAATGGATTCCTTGAATTTTTCTGATAATTTTTCATATATAAATTATTTAATTTGGAGCTACGGTTGAATTTCTATGATTTTTAGAAGTTTTTTACAATTTTCTGGAATTTCCTGAATAATATAAATCCAGAAATGAATTATGGCGTCAGCACCACGTCACTGTGACGTCAGCAGAGTCAACTGGGCTGGCTCGGGTCAAACCTAACGTGTGGGGTCCACACGTCAGTGACACAGGTTAGACAGGGGGGTTA
>NC_041382.1:492827312-492861791 GCF_002162155.2 Triticum dicoccoides
TTCTGATAATTTTTCATATATAAATTATTTAATTTGGAGCTACGGTTGAATTTCTATGAATTTTAGAAGTTTTAGGCATTTTCTGGAATTTTCTGAATAATAATAAATCCAGAAAATGATTTAACTGCGTCAGCCTGACGCCAGCATGACGTCAGCGAGTCAACGACCAGGTCCAGGTCAAATCTGACATGCGGGGTCCACACGTCAGCGACACAGGGGCTAATCCCGCGTTGACTCGGCTTTGACCCGCTACGGGGCCCGCTGTCAGTGTCTGTTAGGGTGCTAATTAGGGGGGGATTAGCCGCTAATGGCAACGCCACGTCAGATACGCCGGCGATGAGTCGCCGGTGACCACAGTACACGGCGGCGAGCTTCGGAAATCGCCGTTCGGCGACGATTTGGTGCGCGACTAGGCTCTACGGAGAGCTTGGAGTGCTCCGCGTCCAGCGGTGCGGGTGGTTGAGCGTGCGGTGGCCGGGAACGACGCCGGCGAGCGTTTGGGCGGCGGCCGGCGTTCGGGTGAGTTGCGGGTTTGGTGTTGCAGCGCGCAAATGAACCAACTAACGCGCTAGCCATGCTCTGTGTGCAGCCTCGAGTTCGTTGGACGCTGGTGCGCGACCAAATGGTCACCGGAGTGACGCCGGCGTCGAGCTCGTGCGGCGGTGGGTTTCGGCCTTGATGGAATCGGAGGCCAGAGCGAGAAAAAGAGAATGGGGGTAGGGGTGAACGATGGCGGGGCTTACAGGGGGTCGATTGGAGGGCCCAGCGGCTTGGGGGAGACGTCGGAGGTGGCGAGCGGGCGCCGGCGATCTCGGGCGGCCGGAGATGGGGAAGACGGCGTGGGCGGCGATGCAGGGCTCCCGGCGTTGCGTAGCTCCATGGAGAGGTCGGGGGCATCGAGGCGGAGCCTTTGGTCACTCTGGTGGGGTGGAACGACGGTGGTGGCTACGACTGCGACGAGCGGCAGCGACGGCGGTTCTCGGTCGCGTGAGTGAGAGAGCCAAAGAAGAGAGAAGAAGGAACGGGAGAGAGTGATAGCGGTCCAGGGGGGTGCGTGGCATCCTCAGGGCGACGGGGAGACAGGCAGAGAGGCAGGAGGTGGCCTGGGCGTGTGCCCGCGCGCTCCGGCCACGCGCCTGCGTCCTACTGTCCGAGGAGGAAGACGACAGGGATGGCTGCGGTGGTGGGCTGGGCTGCTACAGTAGAAGGCCAGGTAAGTGGGCTGCCAGGTGAGCGCCAGGTAGTCCTTCTCTCTCTTTCTATTTCTGTTTTTATTTATCTATTTTGTTCTGTGTTGTTTTAGTTTAGTAAAATACTAAACCATTTTATAAAATCCTGAAAATAGTTATGTGGCTAGAGTTAAAATATACCAAACCACATAAAATGTTCCAGTAATTATTGGACATATATTATTTATATATCAAATATATATCCAATGCAAATAGCTATTTATTTAATTCAAAGGCCCAAAATAATTAACTCTGAGATACCAAAAATATTGTTTTGAGTTTTACCTCTTTGCAATATTTTCAGAGACTAAGAGGAACATTTTCTTGGACTTCTTTGAGGAGATTTTAATATTGATCATTTTTAGAAGGTTTCTGAGGCTTTGAAAATTCCTCAATTCAAATTTCATTTGAATTAAAACATGATGCTCACATGAGGTCTAGCCTAGTGCATAACAGGACCAGGGATGTGACAACTCACCCCCACTAAACAAAAATCTCGTCCCGAGATTGAAGCGTAGGGTAAGGTGAAGGGGGAACGCAAACTAGCACAATCTTCACGATCCAGGGTGCACTTTATCAAAGCATTGATTCGATCACCATCTTTGTCCCGTCGTCTTGCTCTGAGAACTCCAATTAGCATGACGAGAAGAGGAAAGGAAAACTCTAGAAGAATCTATCTTCTCGAAGATCAATCAACCTAGGATCAGCTCACAAAGTGAGTCGCAGCAACATCTCTTGAGCTGAGATGCGAAGCATACATCTAAAGAGATGGAGTGAGACAGATGATGAGGGTCACTAGGTAGACAACAATTCCACACTTAAGAAGGTGGTAGACGATTGTCAACGTAGTGAGGAGTTGAGTTGCCATGATACCGCAACGAGGCACCTTAGGGATGGTGACTCGTAGATATATCCCCTTAAGTGGCAAAAAGAATTACCTTTGATTCAGAGATCATTGAGACTCTTTAAACCAGCCTAGGGCAATTCTCGAGCGATCGTTTGGAGGGGGTCGGTAGAATGGCATACTCGGACTTGGATGATGTGGATTACCTTGTTGAAGACAACGTAATGGATGAATTTGCTTATCACCGGAAATGGAAGAGACCCATGGTAGAATGGCACATTGGCGGTGCAAGCTGGGAACAAAATGCAAATGCTGGGAATGATTTTGGTAACTGGGGAAGAACCCAACAATAGAGAGTGAATTCACTGTTTGAAAAGGTCATAACATTGCCGAGGAAAACTGAGAGGAATCCGAGGTAGTGCTGATGATAACACGTAGCGCTTGTGCGTGCTCTCAAGAACTTGAGCATTTCCATAATCATCAAGGTTTTACCAACATCCGTGTCAAGGATCCTGGCAACACAACATACTACCATGATGAATAGCGATGGACGATGCAGATGCAAAGGAGGATAATACTTTCTCAGATTTCACCCTTGGCGGGGCCAAGGAAATAAAATCTGGATGATCGACCGAGAGACATTTAGCACTCCGCTTCTAATGTTCTCCTTGATGTACTAGCGTATCCCATTCCTTGAAATGGTCTGGTATCTAGAACATCAGGTAAAGGTCGTACTTCAGAAACACTAAAATCATAAGGCATTGCTAGGGGGGTAGATCCTACGAAGTCCTTATGGGGAGGTGGCCAACTTCCTCAATCAAGATATTATAATAACAGGTCTTCCGGCTGGGTGTGTTGGCCACGACATCCACTTTACCGGTTATCACGCGACCAATATTATAATTCTTGGGAAATGTTCCAACCATCATATCTGCCTGAGATTCAGATCTGGTTGGTGTTAGGATATTCCAGACTCATCGAGTCTAGGAAGAAAAACGGAAGTTTGCAACACAAATCGACGAGATGACGTTGCGAGATTCTCGGGGAATGAACTACGATGGTAAGCTCCAAAACATGAGCTGGTTCTGCTACTAACATGTGATCACGTTGTCCCAGGCAAGCATGGCCACGTAGTAGTCTTATAATTAAACACTACCGAGTTCAGGTGGGGAACCATAATCGAGGATATCGAAGTCTTTACGCAAGTCCATGGATTAGATCCCAAGCATAGACTTCTTTTCCTTGAACAAGTCAATCAGTGGCTTAGTGTGCTAGGGACACATATAGAATGAAGGTTGCAAGTCTCCAGACTACAGAATACTTCGCACGTGTGCATGACTGATTTGGGATGATTCCAAAGGAAACAAAACAATCTTTCTCAAATTCACGGCGACAACTTCCACCAAATGCACGTGTATAAGAGGAAGTCACTCCTTTCATCAAACACATACTTCATGAGTTAGCATGAAGAAATGCTTTCAGAAGTTTCCAACACTAACTTGTTGTCCAACAAGATCATGGAGGAGATAAGCATGTTGTCAATGGGATCAACAACAATTCATCTGGGTTTCCTTTCAAAAGGAATTCCATAGTTAAGTGAACAAGTGATAGCATTGGTCAGACCCAAAAGATATAATGGTGTATGCTCGAGGGATCAACCACGAGTAAGACAACATTACGAGCATCGTTGGTACTGATTTGATTTGACGATAGCCCACACCCAAATCAAAAGATTGATAAGACAATAGGTCCAGCAACTGATCACAGGGACCAATCGATGAAGATATCATCTTTCTTCAACACACTCTACACAAGAATATCCTTTTGGAACGAACTAAGTTAGGCAAGCTTTTATCTTCCAACTCTCGAAGTTGTTGTCTAGCTTAACCAACTAGTTCAGGGATATCTAGCACCGATTCTTGGAGAGAAGGTGGTTCACAAGAAACCAACTTGATCACGAGCTCAACATAACAGTCAAGGGACAACCTGGTAATACTTCCGAAAAGATATTCGGAAAATCACGAACCACCGGTATGTTACTAAGCTCGAGAACAATCTCGCTTTTGAGGGCAAGATGATATGATCAAATGAGTGAGGACTTGACAAGATCCTAACTCATCAATCGAAGGGTGCACCGAAATAAGGACTAGGTAGCATGATCAATCTTAGAATGATGACTCAATAATCAGCACGCTAAGAATGAGGTTGTGGTCCATTTAACTACCAAGCAACGAGGTTGCTGGGAGTATTGATTTCACACATCACAATTCATTTGTTGGTATTCCGGTTGCATCAACACGAAGACCGAGGAATGATTAATGATGGTGAGAAGTATCACTATGTCAAAATTCATGAGAGTTGGTGCAGTTCTCATGACAACTCTGACATAAAGGGGGTAATACTCCAAGGTGGAACAGAACCAAAAGCTGGATTGGCATTTGATCTGCGGAATACAACTGCTTTGACCCAATCCTAGATATGGATGAGGTACTGGAATTTGTTTCTCCTAGTCATTCCGCGATAGAATGGCTTGACGGACCACAAGAGTAATAGGCATCGATAAACGAACACACACATACTCTTGACTATCAATTGATAGACGAAGGTCAGTAGACAACTAAAGAGGGACAACTCAAAGGAACATATAACTTTCTGAGTTGTGGATGCATAGATTAGTATGTCGAACCAAGTTCAACATAATTCTTCCGGATAACCCATGCAGAAAGGTTGAGCTGGCAGAGTCACAATATAGCATGGAGAACTCATCGAGAGCACTCTTGTTGTCATCTTTTGGTTCAGAAGAACTCCTGCCAAGAATGGTTCATGGTAATTGGAAGAAGGATGTACCATGAACCTTGAGGACTATCACAAAGGTTACTAATATCCTAAAGGAACGAGCAAAACTATCAACATGACGCAAGTAGGGTGAATCTCGGGTTCAAAACCCAAGGAGTAGAATACCTACTACTAAGTGGCATCACGGGATGCTTTCGAGAATAAAGGCCAGAATCATCACACTAGGAACACAAAACATTGCTAGATTACTAGGTGACTCCCTAAACACCTAGGGTCATAATAGTAACTCCAACATAAATGTCCAGTCAATAGAATACCTCAACTCAACAATTAGTGTGATTGAGCTGGCATAAAGGAACATCGAAACCAGAGGGAAAGGATTTTGCAAATGCATCAGATTGTTTAGAAACCTGGGATGACTCGGACAACATAACGGCTGTAAATGCTCAAAAAAGATTTGAGACAATCACAAAAATGGTGGCATAACCACTCAGAAGCACAATATCAAGGTTCCGAGATCAACAATTAACATACGGAAGTAGTAGGAACTGAACTGAGACTTAAGTCCAACGATTTTATAAGTCTACGGATTAGTAACACGTGATCCTGATGGAAAGAAGAGATAGCCTAGTTCTTAATCCCCGTAGAAGAGAAGATGATGACTCAGATCAGAAGGCCATGAGGTATAAGGAGTAAAAAGAGCCTTACGTTCCATCCCACAATCAATTCCCTTATATAACTAAAGAATTTCTAGACTGAACTTCGACCAGTTTGGCTTGGTAATCCTACAGGCAGTCAAGCTCTGATACCAACGCTGTCAGGACCCCGACTCAATGCCACATCGATCTAGCTTGTAACACCTCATATCACTTTGCGGTCTCACACACGGTATTCCCACAGGTGTCGCCTTACCTTTGCCTGGGACCGTTTGCGTCTTTTGGCACATGTATATGATAGTGTCGCTAGCATCCATATGATAAGGAGCCCGGGCTGACATGGCTAGTCGTAAACCCAAAGTGGCACAAACTTACAGGGACAGGCATCCATGACCCAACATCGAACGTGTCGGTCATCAGCGAGTGAATCCAGGCTGTAGCACTGGGCTAGCAGGACTCCGGTGAACCGGGCTGTAGCGGGCTAACAGGACTCCGGTATTCATCGCGTGACATTTCCCCGAAGGGACAGACACAGGAACGAAGAAGGACACATGCCGGCCAGCCTAAGTGTTCCGGAGCAGTAGCAAGCTACCATGGCTCGGTGGAAACACTAGGAGACATTTCCCGGTAAGAGAGGCTACTAAAGATAAACAACTAGATGGTCAGATCCCACACATACCAAGCATTTCAATAACATACACACAATATGCTCGATATGTGCAAATACAACATGGCATCACAACATGACTCTACGACTCAAGTAATTTATTCAATAGGCTCCGAGGAGCGAGATATTACAAACATGGGTCTCATGACCCAACAATCAGAGCATACAAGTCAAAACACAAGCGGAAGCTATCATGTCTGAGTACAGACATCTATAAATGAAAAAGGCTGAGAAGCCTGACTATCTACCAAAACCTGCTGAGGGCACAAGATCGTAGCTGAGGTAACAAGCTAAACGTCGAAGTCCACGCGGAACTACTAGCGAGACCGAAGTCTCTCTGCAAAAACATAAATTAAGCAACGTGAGTACAAATGTACCCAGCAAGACTTACATCAGAACTAACTACATATGCATCATTATCAACAAAGGGGATGGTGGGGTTTAACTGCAGCAAGCCAGCTTTGACTCGGTGGCTATCCTGAACTACGACTGCAATGTAACTCTTTTGAGGTGGCGCACACCAGTCCACATATTCACCATATCAATACACCACTATGGATCCGCTCCCGTCTCCCTACGAGAACGCCATCCATAGCACTCACGCTTGTCTTGCGTATTTTAGAGTATCCACTTTCACTTGTCTATGAACTGATATAAGCAACCCGGAAGTCCTTTTCCGCGGACACGGCTATTCGAATAGATGATGTTAACCCTGCAGGGGTGTACTTCTTCACACACGCTCTCACCACTTACCGCCGTTTACACGACATGTACTCGGCAACCTTCAAGCGGAAGCCCAACATGGGTGTCGGCCACGGCCTACCTAAACACTCAAGTCTCTAGTCCAGGTTTATCGCCTATTCGGGTTCCATCCATGAGGAGATCCGGCTGGAGTTTCGCTCACAGCCCCAAACGATGTGAACAGGGTTCCGTGACACCAAACGGGCGCCCGGTTTACCCGGCCACGTGCCTACCGCATCACAGCCCACCCCTACGGTCAGCACTGCGCACGGCCTCCAGCATACTACAAACACCAGAAACTACTTGCAACTCCTGGACAGAGGACAAGGGTGATTAAGAAGCCGAGAGGGTCCATTGGTTTCGGGCCCAATGCGTGGTAGTAGCTGAATCATGGATCACAAACACAGAACTCAGATCCTGAGGACGGCTGCAATGAGACAACCCACCATGTACTCCTACATGGCCTCTCACCGCTACCTTTACCAAATCGTATTCACACACTTAGCTCACACACAGTAGGACATGTTCACACACCTCTGATTCATCCCCGATGAATCAGACCTGACTCAACTCTAAGAAGTAGCAGGCATGACAAACAAGCATGAATGAGTAGGCACAACAGGGCTCAAACAACTCCTACTCATGCTAGTGGGTTTCATCTATTTACTGTGGCAATGACAGGTCATGCAAAGGATAAAGGGGTTCAGCTACCGCAGCAAGTAACAGATGAATCGGTGTTGTCCTAATGCAGTAAAAGAGAGCAGGAGCAAGAGAGTGGGATTTTATCGGAATGAACAAGGGGGTTTTGCTTGCCTGGCACTTCTGAAGATAACATTGAGTCTTCATCAGTGTCAACGATCACATCATCGGTACAGCGTCTACCGAGGGGGAACAACACCGGCAAACACAGAAGAAACACGATCAATGCAATGCACAATATGATGCATGCTATGACATGGCAATATGAATGTGTTTTGGGCTAATGCACCTAGCTATGATTTAAATGAAGTTGGTTTGAATACATGATTCAAATTCCAACTCCATATATGATTATTCAAATGCCATTTAATTGATTTGTGCTAAACAGCAGCTATAAGTTGTTCTAACATGCATGAAAATGGTATATATGGATTCCTTGAATTTTTCTGATAATTTTTCATATATAAATTATTTAATTTGGAGCTACGGTTGAATTTCTATGATTTTTAGAAGTTTTTTACAATTTTCTGGAATTTCCTGAATAATATAAATCCAGAAATGAATTATGGCGTCAGCACCACGTCACTATGACGTCAGCAGAGTCAACTGGGCTGGCTCGGGTCAAACCTGACGTGTGGGGTCCACACGTCAGTGACACAGGTTAGACAGGGGGGTTAGTTTAGTTTAATTAAAGATTAGGGGCACTAGGGCCCACATGTCAGTGTCTGTTAGTGTGCTAATTGGGGGGGGGGGGATTAGCCGCTAATGGCAACGCCACGTCAGATACGCCGGCGATGAGTCGCCGGTGACCACAGTACACGGCGGCGAGCTTCGGAAATCGCCGTTCGGCGACGATTTGGTGCGCGACTAGGCTCTACGAAGAGCTTGGAGTGCTCCGCGTCCAGCGGTGCGGGTGGTTGAGCGTGCGGTGGCCGGGAACGACGCCGGCGAGCGTTTGGGCGGCAGCCGGCATTCGGGTGAGTTGCGGGTTTGGTGTTGCAGCGCGCAAACGAACCAACTAACGCGCTAGCCATGCTCTGTGTGCAGCCTCGAGTTCGTTGGACGCTGGTGCGCGACCAAATGGTCACCGGAGTGACGCCGGCGTCGAGCTCGTGCGGCGGTGGGTTTCGGCCTTGATGGAATCGGCGGCCAGAGCGAGCAAAAGAGAACGGGGGTAGGGGTGAACGATGGCGGGGCTTACAGGGGGTCGATTGGAGGGCCCAGCGGCTCGGGGGAGACGTCGGAGGTGGCGAGCGGGCGCCGGCGATCTCGGGCGGCCGGAGATGGGGAAGACGGCGTGGGCGGCGATGCAGGGCTCCCGGCGTTGCGTAGCTCCATGGAGAGGTCGGGGGCATCGAGGCGGAGCCTTTGGTCACTCTGGTGGGGTGGAACGACGGTGGTGGCTACGACTGCGACGAGCGGCGGCGACGGCGGTTCTCGGTCGCGTGAGTGAGAGAGCCAGAGAAGAGAGAAGAAGGAACGGGAGAGAGTGAGAGCGGTCCAGGGGGGTGCGTGGCATCCTCAGGGCGACGGGGAGACAGGCAGAGAGGCAGGAGGTGGCCTGGGCGTGTGCCCGCGCGCTCCGGCCACGCGCCTGCGTCCTACTGTCCGAGGAGGAAGACGACAGGGATGGCTGCGGTGGTGGGCTGGGCTGCTACAGTAGAAGGCCAGGTAAGTGGGCTGCCAGGTGAGCGCCAGGTAGTCCTTCTCTCTCTTTCTATTTCTGTTTTTATTTATCTATTTTGTTCTGTGTTGTTTTAGTTTAGTAAAATACTAAACCATTTTATAAAATCCTGAAAATAGTTATGTGGCTAGAGTTAAAATATACCAAACCACATAAAATGTTCCAGTAATTATTGGACATATATTATTTATATATCAAATATATATCCAATGCAAATAGCTATTTATTTAATTCAAAGGCCCAAAATAATTAACTCTGAGATACCAAAAATATTGTTTTGAGTTTTACCTCTTTGCAATATTTTCAGAGACTAAGAGGAACATTTTCTTGGACTTCTTTGAGGAGATTTTAATATTGATCATTTTTAGAAGGTTTCTGAGGCTTTGAAAATTCCTCAATTCAAATTTCATTTGAATTAAAACATGATGCTCACATGAGGTCTAGCCTAGTGCATAACAGGACCAGGGATGTGACACGGTCGCGCCATGGAGCATAACCAAATTTTACAAGTTATGAGTTAAAAAGGAAAACGCTGCCATGTTCGCGTCGCACCCCCACATGGTTGGTCCGGCATGCCACTCAAGTGGGAATGCGTGCGGTGTTGCATTTTCACTTACAAGTGGGACCGCAGTTGAGCAAACCAACTATCGGCAAACCCCCACCCCGCCCACCACGTGATGGCTGAGAAAACAGGAGGGAGAAGAGATGGTTGTAGCACGGACTCCAAGAAAATTGGTGTCGGATGGGACTCGTGTGGGTCGCGTGTGCCGTACTGCTAGACGTGAATGCTAGTTATGGCCCATGCCACCCCACTATATCGAGCCTATATCGAGGTACATAGAACAAATTTCCTGCAGTCCGTGCTCAGCCCTCCTGTATCTCTCTTCTAAGCCAGCCAGCGGGTGCGCGGAGCCCATCGTCTGTTTGCTCACATGCGGCCCCACATGTCAGTGAAAACGCAAGAGGACCCACTGAACCTGCACATCTTTCACCTCGACGTGCTGGTGATGAAAAACAAATCCAATAAAGATCTTCGGTGGCCGCTTTTGGAGTTACTCAAGAGTAGTAAGATTCTATTTACAGTTTAACCCAAGATGCACATCTCGTGGCTTCAACTACCACTCTATTTTCTTTCATGACACGACCTGGATGCTGGATGTCCCACGTGTCGGCAAAAGGAGGAAGAACCCGACCAAATCTTCGGTTCTGCTCTCGGATTAGACTAGTTGTTCTAACTTAAAAAATTTATTGTGTACTCCCTCCGTTCCAAAATACTTGACTTCCATTTGTCCAAAAATGGATGTACCTATATAATAAGACATGTCTAGATATATATATATATATATTTTGACAAATAGAAGGCATGTATTGTGCAACGGAGGGAGTAGAATGGATGCAAGTTTTTGTATTGGGAAGAAGAGTACATCCATATATTGATAGAGCGCAATTTAGTAGATATTCTATCACTTTTAGCTAGCACAGACGCAAGATCGAGCCTCTGCAGATCAACAATGTATGCATCGAGAAGGCACTAATCCAACTTACAGGAGTAGTAAAATGTATTCTTGTGGTTCTTGTTTTCTTTGGTCTTGCTTTTCTAGTGAAAATTATCGTTGGAGTTCGTGCAAAACAGAGGTGCGTTTGGGGTCGTGCATTGGAGTTGGCCTTACAAGTGGGACCGCAACTAAGGAAACCGACTATCGGCAAACCCCCACCTCGCCCGCCGCGCGATGGACGGAGTTAGAGAAACGACGAGGTTGATGAGATTGCTCTAGCACGGACTCCAAGAAATAATATGGTGTCAGATCGATGTCGTGGTGGTGGCGTGTGCCGTACTCCTGGACACGAATGCTTGTTCTGGCCCATGCCACCCTACTACTCCTACTACTTACTCCTACTATATAGTACTAGTATCGAGGATTCGAGGTGCTGGTTACGTACAGCGAACACATTAACATATGGCTAAACTAAAAACACCCGCCCGACGCGCGAAGCATGTGAAGCTAGTACAATTTGTGTACTACTATTGTTGATTGGCCTCATCCGATAACCTGTTGCAATGCACGTACAATTATGTATTCGGAAAATATTTTTTTGCCTCGTCGCACCACTCACTCAGAGAAGCGACTCGAAAGCCATTCATAAATTTAGTAAGTTTATCACAGGCATATCATTTTACTACATACAACAGGTCATCAACCCACATAAACAATGAGGATACATTATAAATACTGTAGTTTTCACCACACAACAAATAACAAGCAATGAAATGAACTTGAACTCAACCATTCCTCGGCGTTGGAAACGCTTTCTTTGAACCACAAGTGATTCTCTGGGACGGGTGTAACACCCTCGATGCGGCTATATCTCCCACGTGTCGAAGCACGACTTAGAGGCATAACCGCATTGAAAGCAATGTCGCAAATGAGGTAATCTTCACACGACCCATGTAATACATAAGGGAAAAAGATACATAGTTGGCTTACAATTGCCACTTCACACAATACATGAATAAAGCATTCCAACCACCAAATACAATCAGGGCTCGACTACGGAGCCAAAATAAAAGAAGAACCCCAAATGCGACAAAGGTCCCCGATCGACCCCAAATGGGCTCCACTACTGATCAACTAGAACGAAACAACACAAAGGACAAGATCTTCATCGAGCTCCTCCTGAGCTTGGTTGCGTCATCTGCACGGACTCATCGGCACCTGCAAGCTGGTTTTGGAAGTATCTGTGAGCCACGGGGACTCAGCAATCTCGCACCCTCGCGATCAAGACTATTTAAGCTTATGGGTAAGGTAAAAGTATGAGGTGGAGCTGCAGCAAGCGGCTAGCATATATGGTGGCTAACATACGCAAATGAGAGCGAGAAGAGAAGGCAAAGCACGGTCGATAAAAGTATGATCAAGAAGTGATCCTATAGCAACCTACGTCAAGCATAACTCCAACACCGTGTTCACTTCCCGGACTCCGCCGAGAAGAGACCATCACGGTTACACACGCAGTTGATTCATTTTAATTAAGTTAAGGTTCAAGTTATCTACAACCGGACATTAACAAATTCCCATCTGCCCATAACCGCGGGCACGGCTTTCGAAAGTTCAAAACCCTGCAGGGGTGTCCCAACTTAGCCCATCACAAGCTCTCACGGTCAACGAAGGAATAGACGTCCTCCCGAGACATTCCGATCAGACTCGGTATCCCGGTACAACAAGACATTTCAATAGGGTAAAACTAAACCAGCAACACCGCCCGAATGTGCCGACAAATCCCGATAGGAGCTGCAAATATCTCTTTCTCAGGGCACACTCAGATGAGCCAGACGTCGGGTAGGCCAACCCAGAGTTGCCCCTGGTAGCCCCGGACATCGCTCAGTTGGACCAACACTCAGAGGAGCACTGGCCCGGGGGGTAAAATAATGATGACCCTCAGGAGCGCGACTCCCAAGGGAAAAAAGGCTAGGTGGCAAATGGTAAAACCAATGTTGGGCGTTGCTGGAAGAGCTTTACTTAAGGTGAACTGTCAAGGGGTTCCCATAATAGCCCAACCGCGTGAGGAACGCAAAATCCGGGAACATAACATCGATATGACGGAAACTAGGGCGGCAAGAGTGGAACAAAACACCAGGCATAAGGCCGAGCCTTCCACCCTTTACCAAGTATATAGATGCATTAATTAAATAAGATATATTGTGTTATCCCAACAAGTAAACATGTTCCGACAAGGAACGATCTCCATGTTCCAACAAGGAACAAAACTTCAATCTTCACCTGCAACTAACAATGCTATAAGAGGGGCTGAGCAAAGCGGTAACATAGCCAATCAACGGTTTGCTGGGACAAGGTGGGTTAGAGGCTTGGTTCAACAATATGGGTGGCATGATAAGCAAGTGGTAGGTATCGCAGCATAGGCATAGCAAAAGAGCGAGCATCTAGCAAGCAAAGATAGAAGTGATTTCGAGGGTATGATCATCTTGCCTGAAATCCCGCAAAGAAGAAGAACGAGTCCATGAAGAAGACAAACGGAACATAGACGAACTGGTCCTCACAACGCGACATTAACGGAACCAACCCGAAGAAGCAAACATCGGAAAAGAAGCATCACAAAACATGGCATGATGCACAACCAAGTATGATGCATGTCCAGTTTAACGAAGCATGGCATGGCAAAGTGCATAAACAACCCTACAAATTAAGTGGAGCTCAATATGCAACGGAGTTGCATATTGAAGAAAACACAACATGACTTATTTAGTTCTCTCTCGTTTATGTACCCAACAATATTAAATGTTGCTTAACATGGCAAGAGGGTGAAGCAAAGTAAAACTACCTATCTAGTCAAGTTTAAATGAGGCCGAAAGCAACGAACAACAATTTCGGTAATCCTCATATGCATTAGCAATTTGATGCAACAACAATTTTCAACATTCTTGAAGTTGTTATCATGATGCGGATGACATGCAAGTTTTATGCAATAATTATGAATAAGTTGATAAGAGCATATTAAGAAGCATTTGTCATCGTGGCGGAAAGAAAGGGTGCCACGGTGATGAATCCGAAAATGATGCCACGACAACATATCGGTTTCGGTAGCTCACAGGGATACCGGTGCAAAAGGAAGTGGGAATGAGTGTGACATGCGATAGAAGGTGGGGTGATCCCGGTAACCGGGTTCCCACGGTTGGACGGCATGGCAACAACGAACTCGCAAAGAACAACTCGGACACGGAGCAACACACGGTTCAACTCATACATCGCAAGCATTCGGTCCACGGGCGGTCGTCTCGGGGTTATACCTTTGAAGCATGCGTTTTCGGGGCGGATCGAGTTCGATGCGGTGTAGGGGAAGTAGTTGTACATGGATCTTGTCGGATCCACGGCGACGGTAGTCGTACACGGTTAGTAGATGTTCAGGGTCGCCGTGAGGAACTTGTCGAAACCAGGGTCTCAGTCGTCGGTATAGGTACTTGGTGAAATCCATGGGTGTCAGTAGTTGTACATGGTCTTCGCATTGTAGTCTCACTTGGCGATTCCAAAACGTTCATCGGTAGTGGAACTTGGCGGTCTCGACGGTCGTCGTGGTACTTGTCGAAAGGAATCCACCGAGGCGGTCTTGTGTCCCTGGATTCAGTGGCCTTGGCAACGACAAAAAGGGCAGCATCACGTAGCATGCTTCGCGAGGGGCTACAAGTGAGAGGCCATGGCAGTGGCAAGGCGAGCAGCAGCAGCACGAGTCACGGACAGAGGAGATGCAATCGGGCGCTGATGGTGGTGGAGCAGGGGAAGTCAACGCGGTCTCACGTGTGGCCTCCAGCGGGACTTGCAAACGACGCAGAAGCAAGGCAGAAGCAAGGAGGTGATGGTGGTGGTCAGCGGCAGGAAGCGGTCACCGGGCTTGTGGTGACAACGACGACGAACAGAGGCGCACGGAGAAGCAGCCGTCCGGTGATGGAGCAGAGGCCTCCATGGCCAGCGACCCAGGGTGTCGAAGATGGCTGGATCCGGGCCAGCTTGGGTTGGGGAGGCGAGGTAGCAGGCCGGTGGCGGGACTTGGCGCAGGGGAGGTCGATGCAGAGGAGGGTCGGAGACGCTGAAAGCGGACGACGGAGGGGCGGCGCTAGTCGAGGCGGAGGTGGCCCTCGGGGAGGCGCAGGGCGAGGAGGAGGAGGCTGCAGGTGAGGGAGGAGGTAGCGAGCAAGAGGAGGGAGGAGCGTGGGGGTCTCCTCTCCCTGGTGCGATGCGTGTGACGCATGGTGACGGCACGAGGGAATGAGGAGTAGGGATCGAGGGAGAGATGCTGAGAGGATCGGGCAGGGGTCGAGAGGGAGATGGGGACGAGCGGGATCGGGCTCCCTGGCGGCGCGAGGGGAGAGAATGAGGGAGAGAACAAGGGTTCGGTCAATGCTAGGTTAGGGAGGGAGTGGGCCTTGGGCCGGCCTGGGTGCGGGTGGTGCAGGTGGGCCAGCGCGGAAAATGGCCTAGGGAGGCCCGGTTGGGCTCTCTGCTTTCTCTCTCTCTTTCCCATCTTTTCCATTTAAAACAAAACAGAAAACGAGAAAGAAAAGAAAGAGAAGGTAGGGGAGGACTCTGGGCATGGGGATAATTTTCACGAACTCATGAAAATGTGCACAGCCTGAGAAAATAGAAAAGGTCAAGTTTGAAAGATTAAATTCAAATTCATTTGAATTTAATTCAAAAGGTTTGAACTAGGATAGGTTTTTTCGAAGTGCCCAAAAATGTATAGAATTTAGGTGGAGCTCCGGAAAATGAAGAAAAGATATATGACAAAGTTATCGACCAAGAGTTGA
This sequence comes from Triticum dicoccoides, assembly GCF_002162155.2. NCBI lineage: Eukaryota > Viridiplantae > Streptophyta > Magnoliopsida > Poales > Poaceae > Triticum > Triticum dicoccoides. Next base: position 492,842,942 of record NC_041382.1, read on the forward strand.
GAAGGAAAAACGCATGAGGATTATTTTTGCACGTGTGTTATGGTGAATATCAAATTAAAGATATATTGAATATAGCTCCCTACTATCGGGAGGATAGGTTATAAAGAGAAACCACCATGTGAGCTCCCTTGATTTAAATGGACCGTAGATCCATGCAATTTATTTAGTGAGTTGAGGTGCAAAGATTTATGAGATGATGGCATGATGACATGATGCAATGCACATGATGCAAAGATGAATGCAACAGACAAAAAAAAAATCACACAACGAATCTCGGAAACCCTGGAAGACATCTGAAGCTCCGGTCTTGGGGCGTCACAACGGGCCATCGATTGTCGATCTGGAAACCAACGCAGGACTGATCATCCAGGCTGAAGCGGCCTACTATATCAGTACCAGGGTAGGGAACCACCAAAATGTCTGAGGTATAGACACAGTTGCTTCTCATAAATGGTACGGTTAACGTTGTGTCAACATCAGTTGGATCGGCTTTCACCATCATCGGATAGTTTTGTCCAAGGAAGAGCGAGTTTTCTCCAAGACTATCAATTCTGTACCAGGGATAAGGAGTTGGCGCTAGCACACTAGTATCCATCCCGAATACCATGCAACGGGTGTTGGAATAGGTCCGGAGAGTGCGACCATGGGAGACTACACCTGCTTCCTTAGTAGTAACATCATCAGTGGGCTGTATCCACACAAGAAGAGGTGATCCATCGGAATTAGTTGCCAGGCGCCACTGAGTATATGGGTTCTTCTCGTCCTCATGCTCGTGATCATCACCATCGTCATATCCCCCTTGGTTATAAAAATTTTCAAGTATAGGTGGTGGGATGTTCAGAGGACCTTGGAAACACAAGAAGAAGGTTAATTAGTAAAGGGAAACTTGCTAACCCGCATGCATGTGGATGAAACAATTATAATTATGGTGGAAGACAAACGTACCGAAACTACGAGGATCCCATGCAAAAACAGTGCCACGAGTGGTGGCAGCAAACACAAGGCCCTCGTATTGAATTGCATCACAGTACTCATCCGTGTACAGAAATTGATTTTTGAGCAATATCCATCGAGTCGAACCACAAAGGACGGTAACAAGCTTGTCAAAGATAGCAACAACTTGATAGTTGTTGTAATTCCAAGAGCGGTTGGGAACTCGACAAATTGCTATCTTCCGTAGAAGACAGTCACCATGATCGTATTTGAACGTGCGTACAATATCGGTGTGCTGAACCTTTGGGCAGTCTGCTGAGATTTTTGGAAGTGGAACTCGGTCACGAGTGTACACATTCACAAGTTCCCACTCGCAGTTGGACCCAATGTAACCAACCCAATCTCCATTTGCACCCGCCCAAGCCTTTCCCTCAAGCGATGGCATCTTAACATCATATGTATCATTATCAAGTGGCATCAACTGGCACAGGGTGAGGCCTCCGTCGTGCCGGCTCCAGTCATCAGGGTCATGGCGAAGAAGATAGGGGAGATCAAACCGCTCCTTGACTCTTGGGTTCTTTGTAATGATGTTATTAGTTGAGTCGAGAATGCGCTTGAACGAACCTGCCATGCTAGTCGAGGTGATGACGTCGCACCGATCAATGAGTTCCTCCACCACGTCATCTTTTTGATCGGGGCAAGAATAACGGGGTCGTTTTCGGCCTGTTCCCTCCATGGAGAAGACGATCGAACAATGGCAGAAGAAAGGGTGAAGGGCTGAAGGAAAATGGAGGAGGGAGAGGAAGAGCGTGCGACAGCAATTCCAAATCGAGATGGAAAGGAGAAGAGTCGATGGACGATTGCGAGTTTGCCACGGTTCACGAAGAGGCGCCCCGGCCTACACGTCCGTTCGGAAATACTCCTACTACTCGCCGTCGTCTCACTGATATGTTGGAACGGGACCACATGTCAACGAAACATGGTGTGTAATTTCTCGTGCAAAATGCGATCTGGCCGCGTTGGCCCGAGGTGCCGCATTAGTTATCGACCTTTATTTTTTTAATGGCGTGCCGATCAGTTTTGAAGCACGACTAACTGGTACTGTACGCAGAGAAAATATAAACTACTCTACCACTACTCCACCTCCAGTACTAGTAGTATAAAAAAGATATATAGGCTGGAGCTTGAGCGCTTTCTTGCTAAGGGTTGCCCACTTGCTTCTCACACTACCACCCTCTCTCTAGATCTAAAAAAGACGGGCCCTCTCTCCCTCCTCACCGGTGGTCATAGATCCGCCGGGGAAGAAAAGGACGTGCAGCGTTGACGCACTCGTCGAAGGCGAGCGAGGTCACGCACTAACAACAAGGCCGTCCTCTCAGACCTAGCACCCACGCGGGATGGCCTCCGTCCCCAAGCTTGTTGCCGTAGTGTGTGTGGAGGACGACGACCACGAGCGAAGCCACTTCCCACTGATCCTCAGGTATGCTACCTCTTCTCGAACCATAACCTTGTTCTATTGCCCCATCTGCCACGTCATTGCATGTGGATCTTTTTCCACTCCACCATCTTCCCAATTTGCTATCCTCTGCTCTGTTGGCCACGCAGACGAAAACCATAATTTTCACTATTAAAGGAAACCCTACTTCATGCAGACTAATCGATGTCTGGGTTGAATAAGGAAAGGAAGGGAGACTGTACTGTCCAAGAGAGTAGGCATCGAACCCGCATCTAGGTTGAAAAGGGGAAAATCAGTAGCTAAGGAACGAGTCTCGTGTCTCTTGGTTGAAGAAGGGTAGAAAGGCATGACAACACAATAGAGAATGACCAGGTCAATCGGTTTGTTGTCCTCGCATAGGAAAAAGGGGGCTAAAGAGAACAAAAATGGGACGTAATCCACATATGCTGCCTGGATATTTGTTGCTCTGGGCAACCATACCTCCCTCACCACTCTGCGTCTGTGGAGGTACATCATACTGGTGCGCCCAGTGTCCGAATGGGCCTCCCATGCTCTTATTGCCACTTTTTTTGCTGTTGGTATAACGCCAACAGTCAAGTCAAGCAATGCTACTGCTAAAGTGATGCCACATTTAACTAATGCCGCTCTCAGTCTAATGCCACCCATAAATTTAAGCAATTCCATTTAATGTCACTGGATTATTTCAGGGTTAGCTGTTGATTGTGGATGTATTAAAGATTATTCAGCTAAGGCATTCTAATGTTGTTGCACAGCTAGTATACCAACGATGAAACTTGTTACTACCTTCAGATTTTTGCACTGTTAATGCTTATAGATTACATACCTCACTTTCATGAGATAAGTTAATTTTTTTGTACAGTGTCACCAAAATGCCAAGGCGTTGATGTCATTTTATTTTGGTTAAACTGCATAGACAATTATGAAGACAAGAGGAAAGGTCAAGAGTGGGCACCTCCTCCGGCTTTTCTCTTGAGGAGGTCTGTATGTTTGTCTCTAATGCTTGTCGACTACATACCTGACATCATGATGTAATGTTAAGTCATTTCCTTTTGTACAGTGTCACTGAATTGTCAAGGCGGTGATGGCATTTTATTTTAGTAGAACTGCACAAAATTTGCTTAAAAGAAGAGGAAAGGTCAGGAATGGCTCACTTTTCTAGAAAAAACTATCTATGCCTTCCTGACATCAGCCGCTGTTGCTTTATTTATTCCTTCAAACAGGTGCTTAGAAACAGTCTTGCTACCTTTTCCCAAAAAAAAATTGGAATGCTTATATTTGTGAGTCTATGCTTCAACTAGTGCCACTTTTAGAGTAATCACACTTTCAATATCTATGCAAACAGGGATGCTCGATTTTAGTGGAACTACACAAAAAGACCAACTGGTTCAACATTAGGAGCATGTTTTTTTCCAAACCTTTATATCCAATTGGTGGCACTATGAGCTGTTCATTACGAAGGTACATGGTTTGCTACTCTCTTGCTACTCTTTTTGTACTATCATTAGATAGTAATACTAGTGGTTTGCATGTGAATTTATTGGCAGGGTGGACCTACATTGGAGGTGCAAGACATGATTCAATGATTGGATGCTCAATTTTGGTTGTATCAATTTCACCTCTTCCATCACTGCGAACATGGACATCCTTGGTCTGATGAAGAATAGGCGCTATATTGCTGCTCTGAACCAGCAAATCAATTTAGTATGAAATTGTCCAGGGCAAAACATAATCGTATCAGATTGTCCAGTGCAGAACATGACAGATGCTAAGCGGAAGAGACATGTTTAAACCGAAAATACAAGGTGTAGTATATGTTTACTAGCTGCTTGATATTTGTGCAGACAGAGATGTCTGCCCATTGCTATTTGGCAAACAAACAAAGTGCCCACAATTTTGGTTGAACTGCACAAGAGAATAGTATAGTCACTACATGCAGTGCCATTTGAAAATAGACATAGAAAGATTGGATAGTCACTTCATGGACTGCAGAAAAGTAGTATTGTACTATTTATTGGCCAAGACTAGGTGCTTCATTGCTTTGGTCTGATTATACAATGGGCATCATTTTGCCTAAGTTAAAGTTTGTATTCCAAAAATAGTCTCATCGTGTGATCAAGAGAAGACCAAATCATATTGCAGTGGATGTTCCTCCATCATGTGTGGTTCATTCTCGTGGTTCCAGCTGTTGGTGAAACCACTTACGTTTGCAAGAGGAATTGTAGACTTCACAAACAAATTTGTCTTTCAGTCTGTACTGAATGTTGGCCAAGAGAAGCATTCATGTTAGTAGGAAGAATAGATGTTTTTTCTAGATCTTTGCTTTTGGAGCTACATATTTGTATATGATCTGTGAATCATTGAGATGCATTAACATGTTGATCTTATGTATGGGAATCGTACTAGTTAGTTTTAGTTGTGACGCAAGATCCAAAGTGGCTGATCTTTGCTTTTGGAGCTACATATTTGTATATGATCTGTGAATCATTGAGATGCATTAACAGTTACTTATTTTTGTTCGCTCAGTGTTTACAAGTTACTGATCGATCACTAGCTAGCCTACAAATGCACTCCTGGCAGTTTTATTTGCGACGCAAGATGCGAAGTGGCAGTTTTTTGAATAAAAGTGCCTACCTCTGAAGAAACTGATAGGCTACACTATCGATCCTACACGGATAAAAATGCCTACCTCTGAAGAAACTGAGAAGCTACACTATCGATCCTACATGGATAAATAGCAGATCACGCACGTACTACCTCCTTTCCGGTTTGCAGGGCTCAATTCAAGAAACGACCTACTCAATCCTACACGAATAAATAGCAGATCACGCACGTACTAGTAGCTCCTTTCCGGTTTGCAGGGCTTAATTCAAACCTCTCACCAACCAAGGTACTCCCTCCGTCCGGGATTTATTAGTCCCGTGAGCAAAGCAGCGAGACCAAGGCATGGCAATAATTAACAACATGCAGCAGTTTAAGCCTAATTAATTCCAGCGATTTAAGTGGCTGCATGCGTGCCCTCGGCTGCGACTCGTTGCATGCTGCTTCGTGTACTGCCTGCGAGCGATTCTGAGTGCCTGCATGCAGCCGACCGTAATTAAGGTAGCTAACTGATGTGAAAAAGATACGCTTTAAATCCGTGGAATCATTATTGACAAGGAGGGAGATGATTCGAGTGCACTCGTTTGACCACCATGCCGACGTGCGACCCAGACGGGACGGGACGGCACAGTTATAATTTTAGTTTCTCTAGGTTTCCATGGCAAGCTGGCGTGCTAAGCCATTATGCATTGAATTCCGATGACCATCGCGCTACCTTCCGCCTATAAGTATTGTTTCCAGGCCTTCTCAGGTGCCACCGTGACCCAACTTGCCATATCCTCATAAGCCCCCACCGGCCCGACGTCGCTCGCCACGTCCGCCATGCCCCCGCCCGTTCGCGGTAGGCGACGCCGAAGGCGGTCACCGCCAGAACTAGTGTTCTGGTTTTCACCGGAAGGCATGCGGAGGGGGAGGCATTCTATCTGTCTTTAGATGACAATGCGGAGATCGAGGAGTTGTTGGAGCGCGATAACATGGCGGAGGAGCAGGAGTTGTTGGAGCGCGACCACCTGGCGGAGGAGCAGCGTATCGCCGATTTACGCCGCCAGCGGGACATGGAGCAGCAGCGAACCGACGCTCTGATTCGCGAGCAGAGCGCCCGCAACTAGGCCAACTACGTGGAGGCCGGCACCCGGCAAATAGCCCTGGAGGCTGTCGGGCACGCACGCGTTCGCGACGCCGATTTTTACTACCAGTTCGTCAAGTGGGTTTCCCTCTTGGAAGCCGAAGCTTTGGTGGACCACACCGGCATGGAAAGGGCCAACGCGCGCGAGCAACGCGCCCTATCGCACCTCTAGCAAGTCCGGGGCGAGGCGGAGGACGCCGGTGCCGGTGTTCAGCATGGACAGCAGATGGCGGCCGGCATCGTCTAGTTAGCTAAGAGTAAGTTAGTACTTGTATGCTACTAGAGTGTTAGTGGGAGTAGATAGTTAACTTGGCTACGATGGTTGTCAACGTGGAAGTTCAGTACTCTATATGTGGATCAGACATGTTACTTTGCTCTGAATGTTGAACTTTCCGTTTGAACGTATGGAATGAGTTGTTATTTTTTTAAATGGGTTGTATTTGTCCTCCACGGTTTAGAGGCTGACTTGTGGGCCTAGCAAGTTGACGCGTACACAATCAGGAGATGATTGTACATGGAGAGGATGACACTAGGGACCCGCCAGGGTCATGGCAGTATGCAAGCAAGTGCCTCCTTAGTTCAAGCCAATAAAAAAATGGCTCCTCCTAGTGGATTTCTGACATCTGGGTCCCATGCCATTATCAACGTAGTCAATAAACGAGAGAATTGCACAAGGAGCGGCTGACACTAGGGACCTAGCAGCTTGCCTAGTTATTTTTGTTTTGGGTTAATTTGATAAGTGCCACTCCAAATCCAGTGTATTCGAGAAATGCCACAGCAATTTCCAAACTTTGAAAAATGCCATTTCATGCCATTTCTAGTGGCATTTTTCGAAGTCTGGAGTGGCGTTTTTCAAAGTTTGCAAACTGCAGTGGCGTTTTTCAAAGTTTGCAAAAATTGCAGTGGCATTTTTCAAAGTTTGGAAATTGCAGTGGCATTTTTATGAATCGCCATAATTGGAGCGGAATTTATCTAATTTGTTTTTGAGACGGAAGTAGGGTGTCAACTGGGCTGTGCGGGACACTCTGGCCTGTCTAGACAACCTTTTATTTTATGTTTACCACAGACCAGCCTAGTAGTTTTTTTTTTTGCTTTCTGAAAATGGCTAGCCCAGTTCTTTTGTGATTTGTCAAGTAAGTCACTTTATCAGGCCTGTTGGGCTGCAAACCTTCAAGACGAGGAGAGCTTCATTCGGCTGGCCGAGAAAATGGCCTATCAGTAATGAGAAATGGGTTGTACATTTTTAAAACACACACTACTAGAAAAAGGGCTATAGATGGGATTGACACTAATGGCGCACCAGACAAGCGGTGCGCCATTAGTATATACTAATGGCGCACCACCTTCTGATACGCCATTAGAGTTGAAACTACTAATGGCGCACCTGGCCCAGGGTGCACCATTAGTATCAAAAAAAATTTAACTAGTGCGCATGTCCGAACATACTAATGGCGCATCCAGACACAGTGCGCCATTACTAGTTGTAACTAGTAATGGCGCACCTGCCGGAAAGTGCGCCACTAATGTTTTTTTTATTATATTTTTATTCCCTTTTTTGCAAAACTACTAATGGCGCACTGTTCCACCGTGCACCATTACTAGTTTAAACTAGTAATGGCGCACTGTGGGACAGTGCGCCATTAGTATGTTTTTTTTGCAAAACTACTAATGGCACACCACCAGAAGGTGCGCCATTAGTTACCTGGATTACTAATGGCGCATTACAGTTGGTGCACCATTAGTAAGTGGGCAGCAACAAGATATTTTGGACAGCCTCTCCTACCCACACTCACTTTCTCCCCACTTCATTCTCTCCACCTCCTCCTTGTCTCGGGTGCCTCCTCTTTTTCACCTCATTTCCACCATAGATTCATTCAATTTAAGTGGTTAAATTACCTTGTTTTGATAGGTAAATAAGGGGGGAAGCTATATTATGTTGTTCTCCCTACAACAATGTGCACATGCACTTTTTATGGCCTAGCTAGATCTATGTATGTTCGTGGTGTTGCATATGTTTGTGGTGTTGCATATGTGTTTGTGTTTGGAGGTGTACCGGTATTTGAAATGCGATAGTTGCCAATATTTTGCCGGAATGTTGATTCATTTCCGTTTCGGCAAGAATTTTGGCATTAAGCATTCTTTTTGGTCCTATTTTTAGGGAAAGTCATGCCAAATTTTTTCTTGGTTCTAAAATATCGTTTTGCTCTACCCCGCAGGCGACCATGGTCCGCATGATGACCGAAGGCATCGTGAATAGGTTTTTGAGGTCCGCTAAGGCCGAGATGCTTCAAAAGAACGAGACAGAGATAAGATGTCCGTGTCGAAGATGCAAGCTGAAGAGCCTTATTGCGGACCCGGAATCCGAGCAGGTGCGGGACCACCTGCTCTTGCGTGGTTTCATGGATGGCTATCGGTGGCAAGGTGATGAAGATGACTACGAAGTCGTCCATGGGGGCCGGGCAAGAAATGAGGAAGGGCAGCAAGACAACCACTGCGGCTCGGGCGGGCGAGAAGACGAAGAATCCCTAGGAGATGATCACGACGGTGATGCTGTACACAGTCATCATGTAGAAGATGCAGGACATGATGATGAGGAAGATGCCGGAGCAGACGACGGGCATGATCATGAAGATGATGATGCCGGCGGAGCAGACGACGCTGGACCATCGATGGGCTGGGTGCAGGACCCTCATATTCAAGAGCTGCTTCTCAAGCAGGCGGATAACGCAAGAGCTGCCACCCAAGAGAAAGCCAAGATGGATCGACTTGAGTTAGATGCGGTTACTCCATTGTATGAAGGATGCAGGCCCGAGGATACCCGCCTGAAAGTAACGCTCATGGCTCTGGAGATGAAGGTAAAACACAAAATGACTGACGCATGCTTTGACGAGAACATGTCATTCTGGCACGAACGTCTTCCCAAGGGGAACAAGTGCCCGACCAGTTTGGAGGAGGCGAAGAAAATCGTGTGTCCTCTGGATTTACCACACGTGAAATACCATGTGTGCATGAACAATTGCATCATTTATCGGGACGAGCACGCGGAGTCTACCATATGTCCGGTGTGCGGCGTCACTCGATACAAGAAGAGGAAGAAAGCTCCTCGAAAAGTGGTGTGGTACTTTCCGATCACTCCTCGTCTGCAACGGTATTTCGCGGACCGTAAGGTAGCAAAGCTCCTGCGTTGGCACACGGATAGGGAGGAGAAGAAGCGAGAAGATGACGCAAATGATCCGGAGATAGATAAAAAAGACAAGATGCTGAGTCACCCTAAGGATGCGAGCCAGTGGCAAGCGTTGAACTTCGAAGACCCAGAATTTGGGAACGATCCAAGGAACATCATGCTGGGCGCGAGCACCGATGGAGTCAATCCGTTTGGCAGCCAGAGAAGCACACATAGCACCTGGCCTGTGTTTTTGTGGATGTACAACCTTCCCCCCTGGTTGTGCATGAAGAGGAAGTACATTCACATGAGTATGCTAATTAAAGGACCGAAACAACCAGGGAACGACATCAATCTGTATCTAGGGCTGCTGAAAGAGGAGCTTGACACGTTGTGGAAAACGCCAGCCAATACGTGGGACGCCGCAGAGAAAGAATATTTCCCTATGAGAGCCGCGCCAGCCAATACGTGGGACGGTGTACGACTATCTCAGTTACGGATATGTCACGGGGCAGGTGGTCCACGGATTTTTTGGATGCGTCACGTGCATGGATGACACAACGTATCGCCAGCTAGATAGAGATCCCGGGTCTTCAAAAACCGTGTTCATGGGACATCGAAGGTGGCTTCGCGACGATGACCCGTGGAGAAAACGCAAGGATCTGTTCGATGGTGAAACCGAACCCCGAGGACGCCCGCGTACGAGGAGCGGCGAGGAAATAGACGAGCTGTTGAAAAATTGGATATTTCATGGACTATCATGAATATTTTTAAATTTCATGGACACTCGATCTCCATCCCCCTCCATCTCGATCGCTATCCCACCTTGCCAGATCCGGTCCCCCTCGCCGCCGAGCACCCCCTGGTCCACCGGCCGCCGCCGCCGACCCCCCGCACCCCTCCCCTACTCAACCGCCGCCGCCGACCCCCCGCACCCCGCGCACCCTCCCCCGCTCCAGCGGCATTACTATTTGATGATATTTTTTAAAAAAATATTACTGTCTTATAAAAAAATATTACTGTTATGATTTAAACAAGTTTGAACATATTTAAACACAAATAAGTATCAAACAGCATTTAAATGCATAAAAAAAATTTGTGGAGCCTGGGAATTGAACACAGGACCTCCTGGTGTGAGAACTAGCTGCTGACCAGTCGAGCTAGTAGAGGGAACTTGGTGTGGATCAGGTCAGGTGGAAGATAACCTGTTGGCTCGAGCAGAAATCAAAAAAAAATACTAATGGCGCACCGACGGGTGGTGCGCCATTAGTATGGATGTACTTATGGCGCACCGACGGGTGGTGCGCCATTAGTATTGTGCCCGATCCGCCCTTCCCTCTCCCCCTTCGCCCGATCCCCCCTTCCCTCTCCCCCTCGCCAGTTCCCTCTCCCTCGTCCCTCCCTCCACCGCGCCGCCACCGCCGCTGCCCTCTCCCTCTAGCCTCTCTCCCTCCCTCGCCAGATCCACCTCTTGCCCAAACCTAACCCGACGCAGTTCGCCCGCGCCCGCTCCACCGCCGCCGCCCTGCCTCGCCCTCTCCCTCCCTCGCCCTCGCCTCGCCTTCCCTCTCCCTCGCCCTCTCCCCGCCTTCCCTCGCCCTCGCCCTCTCCCTCCCTCGCCCTCTCCTCTCCCCCAGAGCCCAGAAAGCCTCGCCGCCGTCGCACCGTCCCGGACAACCACCTCTGCACATCGGTCGCCGGCCGCGGGGAGACACCAGCGCTTCTTCTCGCTCGGGACGCTGCTGCTCATCAAGGTAATCCTCGATTTTCTCTTCTCTTCCCTTCCCTTCCATTCCCTTCCCTTTGATTTTCTCATGCACTTTGGCTTCCTTTGCTCATGCAGGTGCACGCGTCAGACGCCACCAACCTTTGATTTGCTGGTCGTGGCACAAGCAGCTCTGCCTGCACATCTGGTTTGGTCTCTTAGACTAGGTATAATCCCATCCCCCTCTCCTCTGCCCTGCTCTTTCTCTGCCGGTGCTGTTTAGGGATGGAATGCATGCCCAACTGTGCGATTGCTTAATTTGTCTAGCCATTATTCTAGCTGATTAGGTTGGTTCTTTAGCTGTCCCCATGTAATTACTCAGCCCGATCAAATTGCCTGGAACTCGTTGGCGAAAACCATTAGTAATTAGATAAGTGAACTTTTGCATCTTATTTTTCACACAAAAACCCTCTTTTGGCACTTGGAAAATGAAAATTTATTTTTTTATTACAAAAAGTTAGAACCTCCCATGTGCAATCTTGTTTGGCATGCTAAGCACCATGTTTGTGCCAACTATCATCACATCATATAAAATTGACATGGATATAGCCATGAACTTGGTCATTTGGCTTGAAAGCCATGAACCTTCATATTTTTTAGGAGAGATGCCTCCCAAACAGACACATCTCCGTCCCATTCACATATCTTGTTCTAGAAAAACTGTTTTGAGAACCATGAAACTAACATGCAGTGTATTCTGAAATGTTAGGAATATAGTATAATGCCAAACTAAACTGCGACAACCATTGGTGATTTTATCTTCTTGGTGTCCTCGTTGGCGCTAGGACCCTAGCATACCAACGTGCATACATGTCTGTGCTGTGCACGGAACTGACCGATGTCAGGGCGGGTTTCACTATGTTTCAATGGTTCTGGTAGGCCGAGCCGCCTGCAATTTTTGTGCATTCCATCCCTAAACACCACCACGCAATCAACTGTTGGAGTATGTCTGTTTCCCAGTGCTGTTTGGAGCAGCAGCAGGATCCTTCTTGTACTCCTAACATAGCAGGTTGCTTGTACTTCATGTTTGACAGTTGGAGTACTTCTTGTTGAAGGTTGCTGGTACTTCATGTTTGAGCAGTGAACATGACAGGTTAATTTCAGATATGACACTGTTTGGACATTAATTTGAGTAGATGAACATTTTGTGGTCCTGCGAGGACTTTCTCCAGATTTTTTAACCCTAGGATTTCTTTTCTTTTAGTTCTTTTCTTACAGAAAATTTACTGAAAATTCAGAAACTTGGAGTAACATGTGGACTGTACTTTTGTGATCTCCTACTCCTGAATTTTCATGTCACTTGTGCTATTGCCAAGCATGATATGGCCATTTTTTATTCTGTTTTTGATGGAGCTTGGTGTGTGTTGTTTCGTACTACCAAGCAACCTATTTTGAAGTGAGTAATCAGCATGAGCAAAAATAGATGTTAGATCTTAGCGCTAATGAGAGATGAAAATGTCACATGTATATGGTCTACTGCTTGCATATAGAGAACAACCTATGAAGCTGTATTTCTGAAATGTGGTGATGATCTTATCTGCAAGAATGAAAATGATGAGCTATGTTTCTAAAATGTGGTGATGATCTTATCCTAGCTGTATTTCTGAACTGGTAGCTAAGTGTATTACTTGTGATGCTGCTGTTGCTGCTGCTGTACTACTTGTGATGATGTTGCTGCTGTACTACTTGTGATGCTGCTGCTAGTTGTGATTTTGTCAAGTGATGCTGCCGCTACTTGTGATCTTCTAAAATGACCCCTTTCTCCTGAAACGTTGATTAATTTCCGTTTCGGTTGAGAAATGGGGCACTCCTAGGTCAAGAAAATTAGCAAAGGTCATGCCCAATTTTCTTGACCTAGAAGGTGCCCGATTCTCAACCGAAATAAAAATTAATTTGCTTTAGTGGTTGGATTAGTTTAGTATTTTTTTCACACACTCAGACACCCTTGCTTGCCATGTGTGTGAGAGAGATAGTGAGAGGAGACAAGAAGAAGGGGGTTAGGAAGATGTTGCCTGCTCATCAAAGCTAACCATCTCCCCCTTTTCACCCCTTTTCCTTTGTCTTTTGTGGGTTGTAAGGAAGCTACTATCTTAGCTAGCTTAGCTTGTGCACAAATCCCAGTGTTACAATCTAGAAAATTAGCCTGCAAAGATGAGGGCCCATGCTGGCTGTACCACTGCATCATGCAACAGTGCCTTCAAGATCCAAGGCAATATCACAAACATCATAGGCAATTTGACCAAACTCACAACCTTGTATCTTTGCAGCAACCAACTTTCAAGACACACCCCTCAAGAACTAGGTTACCCTGAGAACGTGGACTTGGACCTTAGCAACAACACACTAACAGGTTCTATCCCAAAACACCTAGGCAATATCACAAACATCTCTCAATTGTTCCTTGACAATAACCAACTTTTTGGCGACATTCCTCGAGAATTAGGTTATTTGGTCAATTTAGAGATCTTGTTCCTTGACAATAACCAACTTTTTGACCAAACTTTGTTCCTATTTAGAGAGAAACATGGCCAACAACGATGAGGCCGGGGGTTCGCGCGTCAAGCCATTCTGGGAGCTGTCCCAGGAGATGGAGGAACAACCTCACTTGTATGAGGACACCGCCTTCCCCACCGATCCTGAGACCACTGATGGTACCGCCGAGGATGACCCCACTGATGCCACCACTGATGGTGCCTCCGAGGATGCCACCACTGATGATGGCGGCGCACGCACAGATGGCAGCCAACCGAAGAGGCAACGGAAGGACCGGCGCCCGACCGTGCTCCGCACCCTCAAGGAGGAAGTTACTGAAGTGGACTCCGACGGGAGTCCAACGGTGCCCGAACAAATTGTCAAGGGGTACTCGCTTCAGCTCGGGTGCATTCTCCGGAGCACCGTCTCGATCAACACCGAGAACCTGAGGCATCCTAACCGAGGGAATTTGCGCAACCTCCTCTTCACGAAGCTGCACGAACGATACAAGTTCCCCGCTGAATTTGAAAACACAAGCCTCAAAGGGAATAAAGTGAACAATGCTGCCCTCATGAAGATGAGCAAGGCCTTGTCTACTTGGAAAAGCAATGTGAAGAGAATGATCGAGAAAGGTGAGAGTTATGAGAAGATCAAGGAGAAAAATCCTTCGATCACCGAAGATGACTACAATGACTTCAAGATCAATTGCTCGAGCACCGCAAACTCCGAATCAAGTAAGTGGGGGAAAGAAATGCGGGAGCTGAACTTAGGGGAACACCACACTCGGTCCCGGCGGTTACAGAGTGGCGGAGCCTATATGGGACAAGGAGGAGGCGGACCGTGCCGAGCAAGGCCTACCGCCCCTCTTCGATAAATACTGTGACAAGCAGACCAGGAACTTTGTCAGGGCCCAGTACAAGAAGGACCCGAAAACAAAGGAGCTTACCACGGATCCGAAGACTAGGGGGCTTGAGCTTGTTCTGGTAAGGAATACGCCCCCGCATAATTAGCTCCATATGGTTGCATTCTAATTAATGAAGCCAAATTTCTAAATGGTTCACATTCCTTCCGTAGGCGACTGAAAGCAGTAGCGCGGGGTCGACTAAGAGCAACCCTTGCGACACCACTCTAAATAGGGCGTTGAATGTAATGAAGAACAAGGATAAGCTCAGTAAGCCGACGTCAGCTGGTCGTGTGGCCGGCAAAGGCTTGTCGACAAAATGGTCGTCATACCATAACACTGGTGGGAGAGAAAAAGACCAGCTCGGAAAGCCAGGCGCGCGAGGTTCAAGAACTCAGGGCACAGGTGGCGCGGATTCCAGAGATTGGCCAAGAGCAAGTGCAACAACAACTCGGAGCGACGATCATCGCCATTGTGCCTACCTTGATCCAGGGGATTAGTGCGTGGATTGCGGGCGGCCAACAGGGGCCGCCCCCGATTCCTAGCTTCACGGCCAGCAACTCGCAGAACGCAATGGCGGGGCCATTGGTGTCTCCGGAGGAGGCGGCATTGGTGTCTCCGACGCCGGCACGGGAGCTTAATGCACCCGGGTGTATGTCGGCCGGCACCTCTGCAGCAAGCGGCCCCTCCGTCAACTGCACGCCCGCCGTTGGCGTTGCCTCGACATTAGCCGAGCTCGACGCCATCATCACGGTAACTAATTAAGCCTCTCTTAGCCGAGGACTTCATCTCCTTGCCTTTGACTGGGCATCCCTGACGCCCTACATGTTTTCGCTGGGCGCCGCCGACGTTCCGTGCACTCTCCTGCACTTCGTGAACAACGAGTTGGTCGATGTCGCCAAGGGAAAAATCATTCAACCGGGCAACCCCTTGTTCCACGGTACCCAGATGCCACCCAACTTGTTTAGGGTTCAACTGGTTCAGGTGCTGCTAGGCTGCGATGAGTTGTTACCTCCGATTCGACCCGTCGGGGCCGATGATGATGACGTGATGACCCTCAGCGCCTGCCTGAGCTGGCCCCTGCTTTGGCCGAAGAGGCAGATTCGTTTGGGGGCGGGGGACACCACCCCAAAGACAACACCGCCAGTCGTGCCGGCGCCAAGTCGGCCCCATGGCAAGACCGCCGCAACGGTGCCGGACATCCCTATGCCACTGGATCCAAACATGCATATGGCACAGGATCAGAACGACGACGACGACGATACATTTGCCAACGTCGATCAGTACTTTGCCGATCATGGGTACGGTGGCGACTTCATGGGGCCTCCTTCTCAAGAACCCAACCCAACAAAAGACGTGCGTGATCTAGCTGGTACCACGGAGAAGCCAAGTTGCAACAGGCGTCGTCTGTAGTTCAGCTCTCAGGAGACGCCTCCAGCTGCCGACTTCACCGAGCCTCAGATAGGCGAGGTGCGAAATATGATCAGCCCCAACACACTCAAGAAGGCGGTCTGTGAGCAGAAGTCGGTCCCATTATAGGAGAAGAAGAAGGCATGCAAAAGAAAGACTAACAAGGGTGCGGGCCAGCCGGCACCGAGTACGATCCATGCTCAGGACGGGCCACCTTCACCTGAGGATATCTCGAGGAGGGTGCATGTGGCGGGTAGGCCGATGCTACCGAGAAATATGTTCGATGCTGCAACCGGTGCTATGCGGAGTCTGCATGACAATGTTCTTTCTTTGGAGAAGCGGCATCTCGAAGAGAAGGATGTGGCATACCCGGTTTTCGCGGCCAAGGTGCCAGAGGGCAAGGGCTTTGTGGATAACTCCATCGGGGGTACGATCGTCCTGCGGTTTGATGACATCCACGCTATGTCGAACCTTCATCCGCTGCACTATACCTTTGTTCGGCTATTTTCGCTGAGTATGGAGATGTGGATCATTCGCGACAAGACCCCGGACATCGTGATAGTCGACCCCTTCTACATGCGGTCAGAAGGGTGCCTACGACGCCATCCATCACATGCGGGCAATCATACGGGACCATCATCAACTTCTGCTACCGAGTAGACTCAAAGATTGGGCGCGAGCGTGTCGGCAATCCAGGACGCGGACATCAGACAAGAATTCTTTCGCATCCAGTCGGAGTTTGCGGAAATCATCCATCAAGATGTCCTTCGTACTGCGGGGCAGTTCTACCTCAGAAATCAACCGTCCAACAGTGACATCGACACAATCCTACAAATGCAGGCTGACAACGCCCGTTGTTTCATGACTCCCACGATAGACGGCGGCTTCATCCACGCTCCGGTCCCTTGAGTCGAGTAGAAAGCAGTGATGCTGTGTCTAGTTCTGAAACATCGATTGGCTCATGTTGTAATTAAACTTTAATGAACTTGTAGTATGTCTCTTTGGTTTCGAGAGTCGTTCAACTTAGATGTAATCGATGCTATTAATGTCTTGCTTTTCTCTTCCGATCGTTCTGTTGCATACTTATATATTGCTTATGTATTGTCTGTGAATTGGTACTAACGTTTCGTTTGGCTACTGCATAGCGATGCCGTGGTATGTCATGTACAAGGGTAAGGTTCCCGGAGTCTACAACGACTGGGAGGAGTGTCGGAGACAGGTTCACCGATTCAGCGGTAACAGTTACAAAGGGTACACCACTAGGGCCGAGGCCAAATCTAGATACGCCCGCTATCTAGCGGGAGAGGGGAGGGAGCGTTGGAGGAACCGGATGAAGACGAGTTTCATCGTGATGATGCTCATCGCGATGACCGCAGCTCTCTTCTATGTGATGGTAGTTTAGATGATCGAAATCGACTTGTAATGTGAAGACAAACTCGCGGTCTCGAGACTTGTAATATAATGTTCTATCTTTGTTCGGTCTTTTCAATTCGAAGACTAATATGATGAATTGTATTCGGAGACTAAAATGATGAATTGTATTCAGAGACTAATCTTCTATTGTATTCGATGAATCTGTTGTTGATGTGTGCTGTCTATATTTTGTCCAATTATACATTTTGTAACCTGTGCAAAAAACAGAAAATTAAAAAATAAAAAAACCTAATATTCATATTAATGGCGCATCACATCAAACTGTGCCATTAGTATGCCAAAGGATACTAATGGCGCATCACTAAACAGTGCGCCATTAGTATGCCGAAGTTACTAATGGCGCATCTTGTTGTCGTCCGCCATTAGTATGCCAAAGCACCTGGGTATACATGGCCCCCTGGGAGGCATACTAATGGCGCACTATTGTATATACTAATGGCGCATCTAAGGTGCGCCATTAGTATACCAGATACTAATGGCGCACCAGTGGTGCGCCATTAGTAAAATATACTAATGGCGTGCTACTAATGGCGCACCACTAATGCGCCATTAATGGCCAAATTAGGTGTGCCATTAGTAGGCCTTTTCCTAGTAGTGACATCAAACCGGCAATTATTTTCAAATATCTTTTTTTCATTTCGAGATTTTAAATTGCATTGATTTTTATGCGTGGACAATTTATTGGATTTTATATTGATATACATTTATTTTTAAAATCAGTCTGAATGTGACTCGAAATTTCAGGATTAAAAACAGTTCAAACCGCACCGACATATGCAAAATTTCGTATAATTTTTTAACCGTGGCCACAATATGGGCTGTAATGCTAACATAAAGAATATGGGCTCCAAAAAACCCGTAAGAATTAGCAAATGGGCTGTAAGTTATTTGAAATAATGGCAGATGGGCTGTATGCTGTTTTCCACAGATTTGAGGCTTTCCACAGATGGCCTGTATACTATTGGATGTCCATCCAACGGCCGTCCTGCTTCTTCAATCTCTGCTCTTCCTGTTCCAGCCGCTCAAACAAGCGCCGGCGGGACTGCTTGCTCCCTCCTCCCCGCGGCCGGCTGTGCTACCGTGCAGGCCTCACCGCCCCACCGTACGCCCATCGCTGGCCTACCCATCCCTCTACTCACCCACACCTGTTGTTATTCTCCGGCGACGGCGGACGAACCAGTAAACCCTCGTACAGTCGTACTCCCCTCCGCGTGGGAAACAAAAACAACGGTCGAGTCTTCCCTGCCTCCGTGTCGTTCCCTTCCTAGGCGTCGCCGTCGTCCACCGCCCTGGTGCTCTCGGCGTGGCGTGGTCGGCGTGGTCAACGACCGACATGGATCTGAAATGGACTGTACGGAGAGAGGCTGACAGCTGGGTCCACGGCCGCACACAAGGAAATGCCTCCTTATTACGTGCAAAATAATGATTTCCTCCACCTGGCATCTGGGACCCACCGAAACGTCCTCTGTACTTCGCGAAAAAACATTACCTCCGCTGACAGCTCGGACCCACCAGCAATATCTCCGCACGCAAGGAAGTGCCTCCTTATTACGCACAAAAAAATGAATACC
>NC_041382.1:492862080-492873033 GCF_002162155.2 Triticum dicoccoides
TAGCTGGGACCCAGTATAGTGGGCCTACTAAGTTGACGGGGACGAAGGGCTTTGTCAACTTAGTCAATATGCACGATTCTAGCTCGACTGACCGTACGATGTCCATCCAACGGCCGTAGTGCTTCTTCAACCTCTGGTCTTCTTGCTCCAGCCGCCCAAAGCAGCGCCGGTCGTGCCGTCTGCTCCTGCCTCCCGTGGCCGGCTGTGCTGCCGCGGAGGCCTCACCGCCCCCATACTACTCCCACCGCTGGCCAGGCCATCCCTCCACTCCACTCACCCACACCCCCTGTTATATGTCACGACCGGTTTTCCAATAAAAATATTTATTGATAAACCAGTCTTTTGAGTCCAGTATGAGAGAAATCCTCCTCACTGGTAGACAATTTCTTGATACAATAAGCCAGTAGCATAAAATATATTACAGGGGTGAACTGCGGCTGCTCAACCAAATTATTACAAGCACGCCAATAATCATACATAATGGCAGACAGAACACAGTGGTGTGGAGACATACTACCGACTCAAGGATAGGCTGGTGGTGGAAAAACACAGCGGGAAGGGAAATACAAGACTCTAAGAGTATCATTTCATCGAACGTCGAGGTGAGGCTCGATAAATTTATTTGGTAGCGGAAGCGGGTATAAAACAGTGGCCAAATCCAGGGTCGCACGAGACTGACTGGGACTCCTCTAAGTGTCGGACTCGCTATCGAATTCTTCATCCATGAGATCGCCTTCGTCAGCATCTGGCCAAATCAACAAGCCAGTGAGTACTTTGAAAGTACTCGCAAGACAGTTCGGACGTGAGATATAACAAATGCATGCATGGATGCAACATGATTAATTCCTTAATGCGCAATAAATAAAATTGGCATAACGGGTAAGTAAAAAGGGAAAACGGCGGTAGTCCGCCTGAAATTCCACAGAACATAAATAAGGACCGATCGGGTGTCTGAAGCGACCCCTCGAAAGGTGAACAAATAAGAATAAGGAAAATGATGCCACAGTCGGCCATCTTAGCGACACCACATAAAGGGCTTTTAAAAGAAATGCCACGGTCGGACGTCTGAGCGACATCGCAGAAAGGGCTTTAAAAGAAATGCCACAGTCGGACGTCTGAGCGACATCGCAGAAAGGGCTTTAAAAGAAATGCCACAGTCGGACGTTTGAGCGACATCGCAGAAAGGGCTTTAAAAGAAATGCCACAGTCGGACGTCTGAGCGACATCGCAGAAAGGGCTTTAAAAGAAATGCCACAGTCGGACGTCTGAGGGACATCACATAAAGGGCTTTTATTCACAAGTAAATAATACTCATAATAAACATTCAATTCATGAAAACAAACGGGTTAGTCCATCCACAGGAGTGATCATTTAACCGGACTTAGCACTCATGCGATTCACCGGAGTCTCTATCATCAAAGCTGACAATTGATTAGGATAAGAAGGAACGAAACTTGACATGGAAGAGATGATTTGGAGGAATATATGACTCTGCAGAGTTTGTACAAAATTTTTCCCACAGTCAACGGATTTCCGTAGTCACGAAGGATTAGTTCCGTTTACGGTATTTCGGAAGAAAACACAGCTAACCGGTACACACCCATCCTACCTCTCGATGCTAGGAATCACCCTAGTCATCGTCCAAGAAAAACTTTTGAGACGGGGAGATCACAATCTCGAATAGCATGGGATCAAATTTATATACGCGCGCTCTAAGGGGTGCCCCCCTCTCGGTCCCAACCGGAAACACCCATGCCCCCTGACCGGATGACTGGCTTTAATCCAGGGCCATGGAACCATCATCACGGCCTCTCCTCTTTGGTGTGTACCATGAAAGTGGTTTGCAACTTACTAAACCATATTCCTTGCGGAAAACATGTGGTAGTACAAGGAAGGAAATGATAGGTACTGGACCGATATGGTTTGACACTGAAGTCACATGGTCTGGTGTACGACTGGCATGCTACAACACTGCCACCGTACCCATCCTCATGCCAACACATGGCCATTCATATTCACATTCATCCACGTATGGATCATCGAACTCACTTACCTCATTATCACATAAAATAACGTTCATCGGTATGCTCACCGGCATGCCATGAAACTAACTAAATGCAAAACATGCCAAGACACTCATCATATCAAAAGTTCAAACATGCTTGCCTGGTTTAGAGTAGTCGGAGCCTAGCTCGGTGAAGTTCGCGGCTCCGTCACCTCCTTCGGTATCTACGTTTAAAGAAAATATATGCGCTAACGTAAATACCAAGGAGAGCACAGAAGGTAAACCAAATATTTTTCAAATAAATCTGATAAAAAACTAGACAAAAATTTAAAGAGAACAGAAAAAGAATCAATCAAAAATACTTTTCTGATTAAAAGTTATAAGGGTTTTTGTCCAGGGACTTATCTGTAATGAAACAGAAGATTTCCAGGGGCTAGTTTATAAAAACCGAAAACGCTTCGGTAGCGACTACGCCAGCCCGAAGGGAAAACGTATTCTGCCCGAAGGCGTTTCCAGAAAACGATTCGAAGAGAGAGCAGAGAGGCTGACGGTGGGGTCCCACTTGTCAGGTTCAAATGTTTAAACGGGGCGGCAGAGTTCGCCGGCGCCCGAGAGCCGCGGTGGTCACCGGCAGCGATCCACGGCGAGGCAGAGAGATCGGGGAGTACCTCCGTGCTCAGGGTACCCTTCCGCGTCAGTTGATGGTGGTGGAGTCGGTCGGCGAGCACCACGTCGACGGCGAGCTTTTCTCCGGCGGACGGCGGCTCGGGTGGTCGAGGGGCTCGTCGGAGAGGGATGCAAAGGTTAAATTGAAGAGGGGGTTATGTTCCTGGCAGCTAGAGAAGGTAACGAACGGGGTTTGAGCGCCGGAGATGGCCTCACCAGAACGAATCGGGCTGGAGGCCGAGGCGGGGCGAGGCGGCCGGAGCTGGGGGAGGAGACCTCCTCGAGGTCCCCCTAGTGGCCTGGCGGGGTGTTGGTGAGTAGTGGGGGTGCTGCGTGCACGAGAGTGAGCTCGGGACCCCTTTATATAGGCGGTCCGAGGCGGTTGCCGTGAACGAGCATCACCGACGAGCGATTACGGTGGCGCAGTGCTCGGTCGGGGTGGTTAGGGGGTCGAGCGTCATCACGGAGGTTCAACGGGTCCATTTTGGTGTTAAACTGGCCGGGGTTTGGGTGTTAAGGGCGAGCTCGACGGAACGGTGAGGGTGCGGGCCCGTCGGCGGCGGAGAGCGCGTTCCGTGCTTGCCGGCCACGGTGGCTGTGCTACGGGCGTGCGCTGGCGTGCATGAGGCCACGCGGAGAGCCAGGGAGCGATGGGCGGCGCGGAACGGCGTTCTGCCGTGGGGTGCCTCCTATTGGCCGCCACGGGAGGTCCCGACGCCGCAGAAGATGCCGGCGAGGGCGAGCCAGCGCGCTACCGACGCCAGGAAGGCTCCACGCACGCGTGTGCAGCTTCGGACAAGAGGAAGAGGCGGCGAGGAACGTGCCAAGGGCACCGTGGCCGCGTGACTGAAACTGACGAACTGAAGATGACACTGAAACTGAATTTACTGAACTTTGAACAGTAACAGTGCCCACAAGGTGTTCGACAGAATGATCCAGGCATGTATGGATTTTTCCTTGAGCTGATTTTTGGTGAAGTGGCTTCTCATTGCTCAAATAGGCTGCCTGAATTTTGGTGGAATTTTTGGAGGAGTGTGGATATGAATTTCATCAAATTTGGCAAATCTGGTCCAAACTTGCAGAGACTGTATTTTGAAAAATTTGAAAAGAGGAGGAGTGGATCAAGATGGTTCTGGGTTGTGGGTTCAAAGGACAATCCAGGAGAATTGGTTTGAGGTCAAAACTCAAATGCAATAGGGCACTTGCTTTGAAAATCTCTCAGGCTCCAAATAATTTTCAGAATTGAATTGAGGGGAAAAATAATTAGAGAAAAATCCAAAACTTGTTTGGATTAGTTGGGACAGAGAACTTAGGTTGATCACAAGGTGTAGGGGAGGTTTTGGAGGGGTTTTACCACATGGGAAAAAATGCCAAGTCATGGTGGTTCCAAGATATGAAAATCCCAAACTTCATGGAGTTTCTTTTTTAAAAGAAAAAGATTAAACTCCCAAAATAATTTTGGGAGAGAACCAACAGAGAAGAAGTTTCAAAACGTCAAACACCAAAGTTTGAAAGAAATAAAAAACTTTGCGAGGGCAAAAGGAGGTTTTTACTGAAAAAGAAATTTTTTTTTTAAAAAAGTCTCTCCTCAAAACCACAAAGTTTTTGATAAAAACCAAATAAAATTTTTGGAGTGTCACAACACCTACCCCCTTGGGAAAAATCTCGTCCCCGAGATTTCAGCTGATCCTTAAATAAGTGTGGATGCTCTGTCCAAAGAAAATCCTCGCTTTCCCAAGTTGGTTCACTGTCGGTGTGATTGCTCCACTGGACTTTGAAAAACTTGATGGTTTTCTGTCGGGTCCTCCTTTCAGACTCCTCTAATATTCTTATGGGACGTTCTCGATAAGTGAGGTCGGGCTGTATGTCAATGTTCTCATGAGATACTTGTTTCTCTGGGTTCCTTACGCACTTCCTTAATTGAGAGACGTGGAACACGTCGTGAATGTCGGACAAGTCTTCGAGTAAGTCTAGCTGGTAGGCTATAGTGCCTCTTCGTGCCACTATGCAAAATGGTCCAATGAATCTTGGTGCTAATTTTCCTTTAATCTTAAACCGTTGCAATCCTCTCATCGGGGATACTCTCAAGTATACGAATTCACCGGGTTCGAAACTGACCCTACGATGTTTCTGATCATAATAACTTTTCTGTCGACTTTGAGCGGTCTTAAGTCGGTCCCTGATTAGCTTGACTTTTTCCTCGGCTTCTCTAAGCATATCTGGTCCGAAGATGCGGCTGTCTCCGGTCTCTGACCAATTTAACGGGGTACGACATCTCCTTCCGTATAGGGCTCTGAAAGGAGCCATTTGCAGGCTGGCCTGGTAACTGTTGTTGTACGCGAACTCGGCATATGGCAGGCTGTCCTCCCAACTGGTTCCATAGGTGAGGACACATGCTCTCAGCATGTCTTCTAAAACTTGGTTTACGCGTTCTGTTTGTCCATCAGTCTGTGGATGGTATGCGGTACTGAAGGCTAGTTGGGTTCCCAGAGCTTGTTGTAATTGCTCCCAAAATCTTGAGACGAATTGAGTGCCTCTGTCGGAATTATAGTCTTCGGGACACCGTGCAGACGAACTATGCGGGAAAGATAAATCCTGGCAAGCCTCTGAGTGGTGTAGGTTGTCTTCACTGGAATAAAGTGTGCTACTTTGGTCAACCTGTCAGTGATGACCCATATGGCATCATTCCCGTGTCGTGACCGAGGTAATCCGACAATAAAATCCATCCCTATTTCATCCCATTTCCACTCAGGTATTTTGTTAGGTTGCAGTAGTCCGGCTGGTCTCTGATGTTCAGCTTTTATGCGTTGACATGAGTCGCAACATGCAATGAAAGCGGCTATGTCCCTCTTCATACCGTGCCACCAAAATCTTTCCTGAATATCCTTATACATTTTGGTTCCTCCAGGGTGGATCGAATATGGAGTGGTGTGTGCTTCAGTTAAAACTTGCTGTTTAAGGTCTTCTATGTTTGGCACGCATAGCCTTTCTCCGTACCATAATATTCCTTCATTGTCTATGACGAATTCCGAGGCCTTGCCCATACTCAACTTCCTTTTAATTCCCTCAATGCTGGGGTGACCGGACTGAGCCTCTTTAATTTTCTCCATAAGGTGTGGTTGTATTTCCAAGTTTGATATGGTGCCTTCTGCTACCATTATCAAGTTGAGCTTGACAAATTCTTGATGGAATTCGGGCCTCAAGCTGTGCAGATAGTTCCCGTCGGAGCTGGGGTTCCGACTCAGGGCATCGGCCACTATGTTTGCTTTCCCTGGATGGTAATGGATACCAACATCATAATCCTTTACCAATTCCAACCAGCGGCGTTGCCGTAAATTTAGTTCTGGCTGCGTAAAAATGTATTTGAGGCTTTTGTGATCCGTATATATCTCACATCGATTCCCAAGTAGGAAATGCCTCCATTCCTTGAGTGCATGAATAACTGCTGCCATTTCTAAATCATGAGTGGGATAATTTTCCTCGTGTTTGCGAAGTTTCCTTGAAGCGTAGGCGACAACCTTGCCTTCTTGCATCAACACGCATCCGAGACCCTTTCTGGATGCGTCACAAAATACTTCAAAATTCTTGTGTATATCGGGTACAATTAATACTGGTGCTGTTGTTAATTTCCGCTTTAGCTCTTGGAAACTTTTATCGCAGGCTTCTGTCCATTCAAACTTCTTATCTTTCTTGAGTAACTGTGTCATAGGCTTGGATATGGTGGAAAATCCTTCAATAAATCTGCGGTAATATCCTGCCATTCCCAAGAAACTTCGTATGTCTGTTACGCTGGCTGGTGACTTCCAGTCAAGTACGGCCTTGACTTTCTCTGGGTCCACTGCTATACCGTCTTGAGTCAGCACGTGGCCTAGAAAACCTACTTGTCTTAGCCAAAATTCGCACTTGCTGAACTTGGCATATAATTGGTGTTTCCTTAGCTCTCCCAGTACAATCCTGAGATGTTCTGCGTGCTCTTCTGGTGTTTTGGAGTATACCAGAATATCATCGATGAATACTACGACGAATTTGTCCATAAACTTCATAAATACTTTGTTCATGAGGTGAACAAAATAGGCCGGGGCGTTAGTTAATCCAAATGGCATCACTGTGAACTCTTACAGTCCATATCTGGAGGTGAAGGCTGTTTTGGGGATATCTTCTGTTCGTACCTTCAATTGATGGTATCCTGACCTTAAGTCAATTTTTGAGAATACCTTGGCCTGAGCAAGTTGATCAAACAAATCATTTATCCTTGGCATCGGGTATTTGTTTTTGACTGTGACCATGTTAAGTGCTCGATAGTCGATACACAATCTCAGCGTTCCATCCTTCTTCTTGGCAAATAAAATTGGTGATCCCCAAGGTGAGGAGCTGGCCCGAATGTATCCTTTATCCAGTAATTCCTTTATTTGCTTCTTCAATTCGATCAACTCGGATGGTGCCATTCTGTAAGGTTTCTTGTATATGGGGGTGGTTCCTGGTGCTAGCTCAATGCGGAATTCTATTTCTCGATCTGGTGGCATGCCTGGCAGCTCTTCAGGGAATACATCTGGAAATTCACACACTACTGGAACCTTGTTTAGCTCGGAAACGTCCACCTTATTTAATCTCGGTTGCCGGGGTCTTTTTCCTTCCTTGGCTGATACTCTTATTGTCTTCCCTTGGTGGTGTGTGAGAATCACGGTCCTGTTGAAACGGTCTATAAAACCTTTATTGGTGGTTAGCCAATCCATCCCTAGGATAACATCCAGTCCTTTATTTTCCAATACAATAAGATTTGCGTAAAACTCCAATCCTTCAAACTCAATGACCACATTCTGACAGTAATTCTGAGAAACTTTCTGAATCCCGGGGGACTTGATTATTATGGATTTCTCCAAAGGAAGCATCGAAAAATTATTTTGCAAAGCAAAAATTTTCGAGATGAAAGAGTGAGAAGCTCCAGAATCAAACAAAACCATTGCAGGTATTGTGTTGACAGGAAACGTACCGAGTATGATATCCGAAGCATTTTGTGCCTCCTCTTTGGTTACGTGGTTCAGATGACCCTTCCTGTGGTTATTGTTGGGATTGAAATTGTTTCGTTTGGGCGCTGAATTATTGCCGCCGTTGTTCGGCTTTGGGGTTGAATTCCTTGGCTTGGGGCACTGTTTGGCATAATGCCCTTCTTCTCCACAAGCGTAACAAGTAACGCCGGGGCGATAGGTGAATTCCTTGTCCCTTGCATGAAATTTTTTGATTGGGCGTGAGACATTGGATGAGAATTTGGGTGTCCCACCCTTTTTAAAATCTATCTTGCTTCGGTGATTGCGAGTGTGATTAGTTTGGTCCCTTTTTCGCTTGCGTATATCTTCCAGACTGCGTCTCTCATTTTCCAGAGTAATGGCCTTGTCCACCAGCGTTTTAAAATCAGGAAAAGTGTGCACGACCAGTTGGCATTTAAGTGCGGGTGACAGACCGTCAAGGAATTTCTCCATCTTCTTGATTTCAGTCATACGCTCTTCATTGGCGTAGCGGGACAATAGAGTAAATTGACTGTTGTAATCTGACACTGTCATGTTCCTTTGTTTGAGGTCATCGAATTCCCTCTTCTTGATTTTCATAATACTCTTAGGAATATGTGCACCACGGAAACCTTCCTTGAAATCATCCCAGGTTATGTCATTTTCGTTGGGATGCATGTGCAGAAAATTCTCCCACCACGATGCGGCTGCTCCTGTGAGATAGTGCGGGGCATATAATACCTTCTCGGGGTCTGAACATTTTGCAATAATTAATTTCCTCTCCATATCTCGAAGCCAGTCCTCGGCTTCAAGAGGCTTGTCAGTGTGAGAAAATGTTTGAGGACGTGTCTTCTGTAGCTCAGATAACTTGGAATGTTGCTGATACTGTCCATGGTGATTTCCCATGTTGATGACTTGGTTCATCATCTCACGATGTTGTTGCTGACTCTGTTCATAAAGGCGGCACATTTGTGAAAGTGCCGATTCATTTCCTGGTTGGCTTGACTGTCCCTGAGTGAACTTGTTGCTGGGTTGTGCATCATAATTTTCCTCTGATGGAATTGGCATGGAGCGAGTCCAAGGACGAGACATTTTTCACTCTGAGGATATATTTTGTAAAACCCATAAGAAAAGCGGAAAGAGTAGCAAAAACAATTCCATAAAATGCATAAAGCTGGCATATATTATTAAATACCCAAGCTTACTTAAGAAAAACAAATCGACTTGCGCACGGAGAAGGACTGCTCATTACATATCTTACACGCGGGCGGTAATTATACAATACATCACTCAGGATATGCGTACATAATCCTGACATGTTATTTAGGCTAGTGCACTTCTCCAGATCCTACATGATGCGCAAACAGACTACTTCTCACAGCCTATGCACGTATCTTACAAAGTGGTACAATACATGGCAGCTAAGCGTACTCAGGCAGAGATGTTGACGATCTCCCTTGCCCTGCCGAGGGCGAGGCGTAGCGAGGTTGGGGACTCGACTTCCTCCTCGCTAATGGGCTCCATACGTGTAGTGTTGCGCAGAGTGGGCGGAGCGGTTGCCAGGGGCGGAGCAACACGTACAGGAGTGGGCGCGAAGGTTGGTGTAGTGCGCGCTGGAGTGGGTGCAATGACTTGGTTAAA
Organism: Triticum dicoccoides; assembly: GCF_002162155.2. NCBI lineage: Eukaryota > Viridiplantae > Streptophyta > Magnoliopsida > Poales > Poaceae > Triticum > Triticum dicoccoides. Next base: position 492,871,396 of record NC_041382.1, read on the forward strand.
TTCTTCGGTAGAAGGCAGGCGACGAGTAGGCGTAAAAGATGCTGATGACGAGACAAAAGTCGGTGGCGGAGCGATGGGTAGGAGCTCCCTCCTAATGGCAGCACAGCCATGGACTGAGTCCATGCGGGTAGCTACGAAGTCGTCCACCAGGTTGTCGAAGGCTGCCTCCAGGGCCCGGAGATACTCAATGAGCATCTCAAAAGCCTCGTCTCGTTCTCCTCTGGGGCAGGAGTATGCGTAGTGACAGGTGTAAGGCACATGGCACGGAAGATAACGGTAACGACGAGTCTTCATCACGGGAAGGACATCCCTGAGACGAGCTATCGCCTCACGGGCTGCCATCTGCATAGCATGCCTCTCCATAGGCATGGCTCTTCCCACGAACCGGAAGCGGCGTAACTCACCACGCCCTCCCTTGAACTGCACCGCGGCCTGGTGCATGGTCAGACTGTCGTTGACTCGATGCTGGTAGAGTGTGAAGACTGGGCGCACGGATGGCCCCATCGCGACCTGAACGATGGAAGAAAGAAGCTTGACGAACCCATCGGGCACGTTGGCGAAGGTCTGAGACTCGCAGCTGACGTCGGCCATCTACAAAAGTAGGCAAAATTCTGCAGGGTCAGATCATAAATTTATGCTGACTGACAGAAAATGACTACCATTGCAAAAATATAAATTAGCTCTATCAGGCTAATAACCAATTAGCGATCGCACCTAGTGGCTTCCTACAGTCAGCCTGGCTCTGGTACCAAGCTTGTCACGACCGGTTTTCCAATAAAAATATTTATTGATAAACCAGTCTTTTGAGTCCAGTATGAGAGAAATCCTCCTCACTGGTAGACAATTTCTTGATACAATAAGCCAGTAGCATAAAATATATTACAGGGGTGAACTGCGGCTGCTCAACCAAATTATTACAAGCACGCCAATAATCATACATAATGGTGGACAGAACACAGTGGTGTGGAGACATACTACCGACTCAAGGATAGGCTGGTGGTGGAAAAACACAGCGGGAAGGGAAATACAAGACTCTAAGAGTATCATTTCATCGAACGTCGGGGTGAGGCTCGATAAATTTATTTGGTAGCGGAAGCGGGTATAAAACAGTGGCCAAATCCAGGGTCGCACGAGACTGACTGGGACTCCTCTAAGTGTCGGACTCGCTATCGAATTCTTCATCCATGAGATCGCCTTCGTCAGCATCTGGCCAAATCAACAAGCCAGTGAGTACTTTGAAAGTACTCGCAAGACAGTTCGGACGTGAGATATAACAAATGCATGCATGGATGCAACATGATTAATTCCTTAATGCGCAATAAATAAAATTGGCATAACGGGTAAGTAAAAAGGGAAAACGGCGGTAGTCCGCCTGAAATTCCACAGAACATAAATAAGGACCGATCGGGTGTCTGAAGCGGTGCCTCGAAAGGTGAACAAATAAGAATAAGGAAAATGATGCCACAGTCGGCCATCTTAGCGACACCACATAAAGGGCTTTTAAAAGAAATGCCACGGTCGGACGTCTGAGCGACATCGTAGAAAGGGCTTTAAAAGAAATGCCACAGTCGGACGTCTGAGCGACATCGCAGAAAGGGCTTTAAAAGAAATGCCACAGTCGGACGTCTGAGCGACATC
>NC_041382.1:492873374-492878005 GCF_002162155.2 Triticum dicoccoides
GGCCTCTCCTCTTTGGTGTGTACCATGAAAGTGGTTTGCAACTTACTAAACCATATTCCTTGCGGAAAACATGTGGTAGTACAAGGAAGGAAATGATAGGTACTGGACCGATATGGTTTGACACTGAAGTCACATGGTCTGGTGTACGACTGGCATGCTACAACACTGCCACCGTACCCATCCTCATGCCAACACATGGCCATTCATATTCACATTCATCCACGTATGGATCATCGAACTCACTTACCTCATTATCACATAAAATAACGTTCATCGGTATGCTCACCGGCATGCCATGAAACTAACTAAATGCAAAACATGCCAAGACACTCATCATATCAAAAGTTCAAACATGCTTGCCTGGTTCAGAGTAGTCGGAGCCTAGCTCGGTGAAGTTCGCGGCTCCGTCACCTCCTTCGGTATCTACGTTTAAAGAAAATATATGCGCTAACGTAAATACCAAGGAGAGCACATAAGGTAAACCAAATATTTTTCAAATAAATCTGATAAAAAACTAGACAAAAATTTAAAGAGAACAGAAAAAGAATCAATCAAAAATACTTTTCTGATTAAAAGTTATAAGGGTTTTTGTCCAGGGACTTATCTGTAATGAAACAGAAGATTTCCAGGGGCTAGTTTATAAAAACCGAAAACGCTTCGGTAGCGACTACGCCAGCCCGAAGAGAAAATGTATTCTGCCCGAAGGCGTTTCCAGAAAACGATTCGAAGAGAGAGCAGAGAGGCTGACGGTGGGGTCCCACCTGTCAGGTTCAAATGTTTAAACGGGGCGGCAGAGTTCGCCGGCGCCCGAGAGCCGCGGTGGTCGCCGGCGGCGATCCACGGCGAGGCAGAGAGATCGGGGAGTACCTCCGTGCTCAGGGTACCCTTCCGCGTCAGTTGATGGTGGTGGAGTCGGTCGGCGAGCACCACGTCGACGGCGAGCTTTTCTCCGGCGGACGGCGGCTCGGGTGGTCGAGGGGCTCGTCGGAGAGGGCTGCAAAGGTTAAATTGAAGAGGGGGTTATGTTCCTGGCAGCTAGAGAAGGTAACGAACGGGGTTTGAGCGCCGAAGATGGCCTCACCAGAACGAATCGGGCTGGAGGCCGAGGCGGGGCGAGGCGGCCGGAGCTGGGGGAGGAGACCTCCTCGAGGTCCCCCTAGTGGCCTGGCGGGGTGTTGGTGAGTAGTGGGGGTGCTGCGTGCACGAGAGTGAGCTCGGGACCCCTTTATATAGGAGGTCCGAGGCGGTTGCCGTGAACGAGGATCACCGGCGAGCGATTACGGTGGCGCAGTGCTCGGTCGGGGTGGTTAGGGGGTCAAGCGTCATCACGGAGGTTCAACGGGTCCATTTTGGTGTTAAACTGGCCGGGGTTTGGGTGTTAAGGGCGAGCTCGACGGAACGGTGAGGGTGCGGGCCCGTCGGCGGCGGAGAGTGCGTTCCGTGCTTGCCGGCCACGGTGGCTGTGCTACGGGCGTGCGCTGGCGTGCATGAGGCCACGCGGAGAGCCAGGGAGCGATGGGCGGTGCGGAACGGTGTTCTGCCGTGGGGTGCCTCCTGTCGGCCGCCACGGGAGGTCCCGACGCCACAGAAGACGCGGCGAGGGCGAGCCAGCGCGCTACCGACGCCAGGAAGGCTCCACGCACGCGTGTGCAGCTTCGGACAAGAGGAAGAGGCGGCGAGGAACGTGCCAAGGGCACTGTGGCCGCGTGACTGAAACTGACGAACTGAAGATGACACTGAAACTGAATTTACTGAACTTTGAACAGTAACAGTGCCCACAAGGTGTTCGACAAAATGATCCAGGCATGTAGGGATTTTTCCTTGAGCTGATTTTTGGTGAAGTGGCTTCTCATTGCTCAAATAGGCTGCCTGAATTTTGGTGGAATTTTTGGAGGAGTGTGGATATGAATTTCATCAAATTTGGCAAATCTGGTCCAAACTTGCAGAGACTGTATTTTGAAAAATTTGAAAAGAGGAGGAGTGGATCAAGATGGTTCTGGGTTGTGGGTTCAAAGGACAATCCAGGAGAATTGGTTTGAGGTCAAAACTCAAATGCAATAGGGCACTTGCTTTGAAAATCTCTCAGGCTCCAAATAATTTTCAGAATTGAATTGAGGGAAAAAATAATTAGAGAAAAATCCAAAACTTGTTTGGATTAGTTGGGACAGAGAACTTAGGTTGATCACAAGGTGTAGGGGAGGTTTTGTAGGGGTTTTACCACATGGGCAAAAATGCCAAGTCATGGTGGTTCCAAGATATGAAAATCCCAAATTTCATGGAGTTTCTTTTTTAAAAGAAAAAGATTAAACTCCCAAAATAATTTTGGGAGAGAACCAACAGAGAAGAAGTTTCAAAAGGTCAAACACCAAAGTTTGAAAGAAATAAAAAACTTTGCCAGGGCAAAAGGAGGTTTTTACTGAAAAAGAATTTTTTTTTAAAAAAAGTCTCTCCTCAAAACCACAAAGTTTTTGATAAAAACCAAATAAAAATTTTGGAGTGTCACATTATTCTGCGGCGACGGCAGCGCAGCCGAACCAGTGAACCCTCGTACTCCTCTCCGCATGGGCATCCACTGCCGCGTCTTTGCCGGCTCCGCGTCGTCCCCTTCCTAGGCCTCGCCGTCGTCCACCGTCGTGGTGCTGTCGGCGCGGCGTGGTCAATGTGGTCAACGACCGAATTCCATCGGAAGAATACTATATGTGGAGAGGCTGACAGCTGGGTCCACGGCAGCCGCAAGGAAGTGCCTCCTTATTACGCGGAAAATAATTATTCCTCCACCTGACAGCAGGGACCCACCGGACGCCCACTAGTATATCACGAAAAAAATGTTTGCCCCTGACTGCTGGGATCCACCCGACGGGCCACTGTATTTTGCGAAAAAAATGTTCCCCCGCTGTCAGCTCGGACCCACCGGAAGTGCCTCCTTATTACGCACAAAAAAATGAATACCCCCTGCTAGCTGGGACCCACCTTGGTGGGAGGCAGACTTGTGGGCCTACTAAGTTGACGGGGATGGAGGGCTTTGTCAACTTAGTCAATATGCACGATTCTAGCTCCAGTGACCGTACGATGTTCATCCAACGGCCGTAGTGCTTCTTCAACCTCCGGTCTTCTTGCTCCAGCCGCCCAAACCAGCGCCGGTCGTGCCTCGTGCTCCTGCCTCCCGTGGCCGGCTGCGATGCGGCGGAGGCCTCACCGCCCCCTACTACTCCCACCGCTGGCCAGGCCATCCCTCTACTCACCCACACCCCCTGTTATTCTGCGGCGGCAGCAGCCTCACAAAGCAGTGAACCAGTGAACCCTCGTACTCCTCTACGCGTGGGCATCCACTGTCGCGTCTTCCCCGGCTCCGTGTTGTCCCCTTCCTAGGCCTCGCCGTCGTCCACCGCCCTGGTGCTCTCGGCGCGGCATGGTCAACATGGTCAAGGAACGGCTTTCATCGGACGTGGACTGTACGTGGAGAGGCTGACAGTTGGGTCCACGGCCGCAGCAAGGAAGTGCCTCCTTATTACGTGCAAAATAATTATTCCTCCACCTGACAGCGGGGACCCATCGGACAGGCCACCGTATTTCGTGAAAAAAACGTTTGCCCCTGACAGCTGGGACCCACCAGCTACATCTTCGCACGCAAGGAAGTGCCTGATAGTCGAGACCCACTTGGTCGAAGCGTACGTAGCGTTGTCTTTCTGGTCGCGAACGTGTACGTACATATATATTGGTGCATGTAGAGGCGCGCACATGTCGTAGTAGAGGCGCACACGTAGCATGTACATGTACGTACAGCGGCCAGCGTGCATGAAAGAAAATACGGCCACATATGTGTACATACGGGCGGGGTCTTGAACGCCTACTCGCGCATACGTACGGCCAGGGCTCGTTTACATGGCTGGGTCAGAACGGAGAAACAGCGTCGTCGTCGTGTTCATGGGGAGGCAACAGAATGCGTCGTGTTCATGGGGAGGCAACAGAATGCGTCGTGTTCATTGGGAGGGCTTGGACGGAACAGGCGATGGAAACGAGGCCTGGCGTACCGCAGAACGGAGGAAACGGCCTTATGTTCGACCGGCCACGTTCGAAATGGGATCTTGTTGATCAGGAGGGGTCTGGCGTACCGCAAAACGGAGGAAACGGACCTCCTACGGTCGAAACGGGGGTCTTGTTCATCGGGAGGGGTGTGGCGTACCGCAAAACGGAGGAAACGGACTTGTCTTGGAGCGCTACGGTCGAAACGGGGGTCCTGTTCATCGGGAGGGGTGTGGCGTACCGCAAAACGGGACTCCACGGGATACTGTTCATCTCCACCGTCGACCCCCTCCAGCCACCACGAGTTACTGTTCATCCACCGCCGACCTCCTCCAGCCTCCACCTGCGACTGTTCATCCACGGGCTCCTGTTCATCCAGCCTCCACCGTGCGCTACTCCACCGGCTACTGTTCAACCAGCCCTCTCCACGGGCTCCTATTAAACCACCCCTCCACGGGCTACTGTTCATCCTGCCCTCCACCATCTACTGTTCATCCAGCCCTCCACAGGGTGGTCCTGTTCATCCAGCCCTCCACGGGGTCCTGTTCATCCAGCCCCAACCGGCTCGATCGATCGGGGTCCTGTTCATCCAGAGCCAACACCACGGG
>NC_041382.1:492878211-492881268 GCF_002162155.2 Triticum dicoccoides
ATCGATCGGCTTCAGTTAGCAACACTAGCGAACGAATCGCTCGATCGGGTTCAGTTAACAGCCATCGATCGTTCGCTCGGGTTCAGTAACGCGTAGCCTGCAGTGCAATCGCTCGGGTTCAGTTAGAGCCCAACGCCTCGCTCGAGTTCAGTTAGAGCCAACGCCTTGCACACACGCGCATACGTGTATGAGATAAGCACGCATCGCTCGGCCCTCGACCTCCTACTGTAACCGGGAACTCCCAGAAATTTTCCTCCCCCTCGCTTCTACCACGGTTTTTTCCGTCATGGACGGCCCAAAGAATGTCATGCAGCTGCGTCTCCGGCCCGCCTAGGACGAAAAGCCCATTTTCTATCATGATTTTTTGTCATAGAAGTAAGAGCCCACCACATCTATGATGATACCGGGTTTTGTCACAATTATCGTCATAGAAGTGTCATATGTATGACAGAAAAAAAATTCGTTCGGCCCAAAATGTCACGGATGTGTCCTTTTGTAGTGCCATGGCTCACGCTCATGTATTGCGTGAAGATTGAAAAAGTTTTGAGAATGTCAAAAGTATGAAATAATTGCTTGGCTTGTCATCGGGGTTGTGCATGATTTAAATACTTTGTGCGGTGAAGATAGAGCATAGCCAGACTATATGATTTTGTAGGGATAACTTTCTTTGGCCATGTTATTTTGAAGAGACATAATTGCTTAGTTAGTATGCTTGAAGTATTATTATTTCTATGTCAATATTAAACTTTTATCTTGAATCTTTCGGATCTGAATATTCATGCCACAATTAAGAAGAATTACATTGAAAATATGCCAAGTAGCATTCCACATCAAAAATTCTGTTTTTATCATTTACCTACTCGAGGACGAGCAGGAATTAAGCTTGGGGATGCTTGATACGTCTCCAACGTATCTATAATTTTTGATTGCTCCATGCTATATTATCAACTATTTTGTACATTATTGGGCTTTATTATCCACTTTTATATTATTTTTGGGACTAACCTATTAACCAGAGGCCCAGCCCAGAATTGCTGCTTTTGCCTATTTTAGGGTTTCGAAGAAAAGGAATATCAAACGGAGTCCAAACGGAATGAAACCTTCGGGGACGTGATTTTTCTCACCGAACATGATCCAGGAGACTTGGACCCTACGTCAAGGAACCAACAGGGAGGCCACGAGGTAGGGGGCGCGCCTACCCCCCCCCCCCAGGCGCACCCTCCAACCTCGTGGGCCCCCTGTTGCTCCACTTATGTACTTCTTCCTCCTATATATACCTACGTACTCTCAAACGATCAGATACGGAGCCAAAACCCTAATTCCACCGCCGTAACTTTATGTATCCACGACATCCCATCCTAGGTCCTGTTCCGTAGCTCCGCCGGAGGGGGCATCGATCACGGAGGGCTTCTACATCAACACCACAGCCTCTCCGATGAAGTGTGAGTAGTTTACCTCAGACCTACGGGTCCATAGTTATTAGCTATATGGCTTCTTCTCTCTTTTTGGATCTCAATACAAAGTTCTCCCCCTCTCTTGTGGAGATCTATTCGATGTAATCTTCTTTTGTGGTGTGTTTGTTGAGATTGATGAATTGTGGGTTTATGATCAAGTTTATCTATGAACAATATTTGAATCTTCACTGAATTTTTTTATATATGATTGGTTATCTTTGCAAGTCTCTTCAAATTATCAGTTTGGTTCGGCCTACTAGATTGATCTTTCTTGCAATGGGAGAAGTGCTTAGCTTTGCGTTCAATCTTGCGGTGTCCTTTCCCAGTGACAGTAGGGGCAGCAAGGCACGTATTGTATTGTTGCCATCGAGGATAACAAGATGGGGGTTTTATCATATTGCATGAATTTATCCCTCTACATCATGTCATCTTGCTTAAGGCGTTACTCTGTTCTTATGAACTTAATACTCTAGATGCATGCTGGATAGCGGTCGATGTGTGGAGTAATAGTAGTAGATGCAGGCAGGAGTCGGTCTACTTGTCTTGGACGTGATGCCTATATACATGATCATACCTAGATACTCTCATAACTATGCTCAATTCTGTCAATTGCTCAACAGTAATTCGTTCACCCACCATAAAATACTTATGCTCTTGAGAGAAGCCACTAGTGAAATTTATGGCCCCCGGGTCTATCTTCCATCATATTAATCTTCCAATACTTAGTTATTTTCATTGCTTTTATTTTACTTTGCATCTTTATCATAAAAATACCAAAAATATTATCTTATCATATCTATCAGATCTCACTCTCGTAAGTGACTGTGTAGGGATTGACAACCCCTTATCGCATTGGTTGCGAGGATTTATTTGTTTTGTGTAGGTGCGAGGGACTCGTGTGTAGCCTCCTACTGGATTGATACCTTGGTTCTCAAAAACTGAGGGAAATACTTATGCTACTTTGCTGCACCACCCTTTCCTCTTTAAGGTAAAACCAACACAAGTGCTCAAGAGGTAGCACAGTACCCTCGTAGAACATAAGTGGAAGCGTTATGAGAACGCGATTGATGTAGTCATACGTCTTCACGATCCGACCGATCCAAGTACTGAACGTACGGCACCTCCGAGTTCATCACACGTTCAGCTCGGTGACGTCCCACGAACTCCGATCTAGCAAAGCTTCGAGGGAGAGTTCGTCAGCATGATGGCATGATGACGATGATGATGATGCTACCTACGCAGGACTTCGCCTAAGCACCACTACAATATGACCGAGGTGGATTATGGTGGAGGGGGCAGCGCACATGGCTAAAAGATCAACTGATCAACTTGTCACTCTTGGGGTACCCCTGCCCCCGTATATAAAGGAGCAAGGGGGAGGCTGGCCGGCCCTAGCAGGGCAGGCCAGGAGGAGGAGGAGTCCTCCTCCTAGTGGGAGTAGGACTCCCCTTTCCTAGTCCCATTAGGAGGGGGAAGGAAGGATTGGGGGAGGGGAAAGGCAAGCCCCCCCTTCCTTTTCCTATTCGGACTCAAGGGGAGAGGGGCGCGGCCCTACCCTGGCCGCCCCCTCTCTCTCTCCAATAGGGCCCAACAAGGCCCATTA
>NC_041382.1:492881537-492885779 GCF_002162155.2 Triticum dicoccoides
GCACTCCGGTAAAATCCCGATTTCACCCGAAACCATTCCGATGTCCAAATGTAGGCTTCCAATATATAAATCTTTATGTCTCGACCATGTCAAGACTCCTCATCATGGCCGTGATCATATCCGGGACTCCGAACTACCTTTGGTACATCAAAACACATAAACTCATATTACCGATCGTCACCGAACTTTAAGCATGCGGACCCTACGGGTTCGTGAACTATGTAGACATGACCGAGACTCGTGTCTGGTCAATAACCAATAGCGGAACGTGGATGCTCATATTGGTTCCTACATATTCAACAAAGATCTTTATCGGTCAAACCGCATAACAACATACGTTGTTCCCTTTGTCATCGGTATGTTACTTGCACGAGATTCGATCGTCGGTATCCTCATACCTAGTTCAATCTTGTTACCGGCAGGTCTCTTTACTCGTTTTGTAATGCATCATCCCACAACTAACTCATTAGTCACAATGCTTGCAAGGCTTATAGTGATGTGCATTACCGAGAAGGCCCAGAGATACCTCTCTGATAATCGGAGTGACAAATCCTAATCTCGATCTATGCCAACTCAACAAGTACCATCGGAGACACCTGTAGAGCACCGTTATAATCACCCAGTGACGTTTGGTAGCACACAAAGTGTTCCTCCGGTACTTGGGAGTCGCATATGTATAAGTCATGAAGAAAGCAATAGCAACAAACTAAACAAACATCGTGCTAAGCTAACGGATGGGTCAAGTCAATCCCATCATTCTCTAATGATGTGATCCCGTTAATCAAATGACAACTCATGTCTATGGTTTAGGAAACATAATGATCATTGATTCAATGAGCTAGTCTAGTAGAGGCAAACTAGTGACACTCTGTTTGTCTATGTATTCACACATGTACTAAGTTTCCGGTTAATACAATTCTAGCATGAATAATAAACATTTATCATGATATAAGGAAATATAAATACCAACTTTATTATTGCCTCTAGGTCATATTTCCTTCACATGACGCCTCCACAGAGCCTTTGTGATGTAGGGTAGAACCCTAGGTGGTCGATCTTTCACGATTGGAGGGAATCCCTCGAAGAACATGAAGAACACGAGGGGGGAACACGAGGGTAAACACGAGAGAATCACTCAAACCAACAAGAACAATCACACATATGCTAGATCCTCGAAACACAAAAGAGATACATGATCCACGATCAACAAGGGACGATACATAGGGTAACCGGTTCTTCTCCGTGACAAGGTCTTGAGTTCTTCCCGTTGGGAGGTCTTGAATACAAGTGGATCTTCTCCGTAGAGGCATGGTCTCTATTGGAGGAGTAGATTTGGATGGATGAGCAAGGCTCTATCTCACAAATGAGCTATTACTTTGATAACCCTAACTAGGAGGAGGAGGGTTCTATATATAGTGCTGAGCCACGAAGGGGTAAGTGAGGGGCGAAGAGGTACACGGGCCTCGGCCCAAGTCATGCACGCAGGCAAAGGCCGGATGATCCGGGTCCTCGTCCGGATGATCCAGCTTCGCCGGGTGGATTCTGCAAGCTTCGGGTGTCATGGATGTGGGATTACCCGGATGATCCAGGGGCATCCGGATGATCCGGATGAGTCCGAACGTCCGAGCTGACTCAAGTAGCCGCTCCGTCTTCTTCTCCTTTCTTTTGTCTTTTCTTCCATGCTTGGCCTTGGTCCTTTGAATCTCCATGGTCATCTCGTAGGAGCCTTGTGTCCAATGGAGTATGGTCGAGGTCTCATCATATGTCCTCTTGGGGCTTGGGGAGTAGTCGAAGTTTACATGGGTATGATTGTAGGATGCTCCGCATCATGTCCCCCCCCCCTTGGGAAAGATCTGACCTCGGATCGTGATCCTCATCACCATGGAAACGTTCGTTGTGGACGGACTTGTACTTGGACGGAGTTGAAGACATTGCGCAATCCAAGTACTCCAATGTGTCGCCGGTGTGGTATACATGCAAAAAGAGCAAACACAAACGACACTCAGAAATACAATGGTTAGCGCACACAAAGTTTCCATCATGTAAGAATGAGTCTGTGTGGCAAGATTGTTCGTGACAAAGCGCATGAAGCTTATCTAGATGATGTAGAATGATATGCAAAGCATTCATGGGAGCAAAAGCATTTATTGTGCACACAAATGTGTTGTGAATATGATCAATGCAACCACGGTGCAAAATGATGTCATAGTGAGACGGTTTATCAGTAGCATGAATATGGCAATGGATGCTCAATATGAATAAGTTATGATGATGCAATTGATGGTAGGCAATATTATCATGATGTATGAATATGTCATCAAGAAAGATCACAACAAATTTGCTAAGAAAGTGCACAATCTCATATATCATTGATGACATGGTAATACAAGATGCAACAAGGCAATCATAATGTGAGTCAATCCATGCATAAGATGCAAATTTATTATCGGTGGTGTTGTACCAAAGCTTGATGTTGTGGCACTCCTCAAGGTGAAGGTCCATAGGGTCCATCTCCAATGTCGGTCCTCCCTCCAATATGTGTATCATGTAGACAAGAAGAAGGAAACAACAATGAAAGAATGACCCATCCAATATGCGTATGTGAGGATGGCTCAAAGGGAAGGAGTTCACCTTATGAATGTTCCCGAAGATGTTGGAGTTGCACGTCATGTACGCCTTCACATAACCAATATGTCTCGTGATAGCGGTGCTTTGCGATTCCTTCAAAATGAAAGAACATGACAAACACTTGGAAAAACAAATGAGGTTAGCATGAAAGCAAAACCTATCATTCATGTGGTGAAATACCCAACAAGTGTTCTCGTCATTCTTGACATAAGAAAGGACAAGGTGTGGCATGGTATGAAAGCATATGATGCAACTACAACTAAATACATTAGGCTCAATGAAACAAGCAAGCTTCACAAGTAATATGCCCAAGTCTCCAAGATAGATAAGCATAACATGAGTGCACTCACTATAATGGCATATGAGAGGTGCAACTAATGGAGATAAGAGACAATGATCAAGATATATCATGTGATAGGCATGAATATATATGTCATCGGCCCAAGAAAGCGAGTAGAAATGGAACATGGGTGATGCGACAAAGCAAGCAATCATAACGATCAAGTAGGGCAAGCTAGTAGTGTGAAGATGCAACATACTAGAAGGAATCATGGCAATCATGTCGTGTGTGAAAATAGTGAGCATATATGATGCACATGACACATCACAAGCATGAAAACAAGATATGAGAAATGTATCATCATTGTATTGGCAAGAGGTCATATGGAAATAGCAATGGTACATCATGGCTCTCCCAACACAAGTCAACAATAGCATGAGGCACATGGTAAACATGGCAATAGCAACAAGGATCTCCACCAAGCATGCAAATACACATGAGTAGTAAAATGGTGAATCATAGTAGATGCAAGCAAGGGTGTGACGCCCTGTGAACTATGTGCCAGGTGTCGTCCAGTTATTCGATGTTGTTGCCTTGTCATTGCTTGCGTGTCATGCATTGTATATCATGTCATCATGTGCATTTCATTTGCATACGTGTTCGTCTCATGCATCCGAGCATTTTCCCCGTTGTCCGTTTTGCATTCCGGCGCTTCTATCTCCTCCGATGGTCCTTTCTACCTTCCTTTTGTGTGTGGGGGTTAAACATTTCCGGATTGGACTGAGATTCGCCAAGCGGCCTTGGTTTACTACCGGTAGACCGCCTGTCAAGTTTCGTACCATTTGGACTTCGTTTGATGCTCCAACGGTTAACCGAGAGACCGATAAGGCCTCGTGTGTGTTGCAGCCCAACACCCCTCCAATTTGGCCCAAAACCCACCAAAACCCTCTCCATCATCTAGAGCGTTCGATCACGATCGCGTGGCCGAAAACCGCACCTCATTTAGACTCTTCTAGCTCCCTCTACCTATAAATATGTGTCTCCCTCCGAAATTATCCCGCAGTCCAAACCCTAGCCCCGCTCCTCTCGCGCTGCCGGACAAAAAATCCCGCGCCCGGACATGTCCAACCGCCACCGCCGGCGAATCCCAGCTTGACACGTCATCCACCGCCGCCCTCTCTCTCCTCTAGCCCCACCGCCGGCCCGCGTGGCCCGGGTCGGGCCCGCGGGGCCCATCTCCGTCGCCGCCAGATCCCGCGCGCCCTGCCGCCTAGCTCTTCCCGAGTGCCTCGCTGCACCGCCTCCCGCCGGCGACTTGCTCCGCCGCCTCACTC
>NC_041382.1:492886303-492926807 GCF_002162155.2 Triticum dicoccoides
CGCCGCCCCGCTCCTCCGCCGCTCGCTTGCCGGCGCGCCGCGCCTCGCACCATCGCCTCTGTCCGCCGTCCGGCGCCCTGCCTCGTCACGCCGGTGAGCCGCCTCTCGTCGGAGTTGCCTCGCTGGACCCCGTCCCGGCCAGATCTACCCCGGTGGATGAGATCCACTGGGAGATGAACCAAACGGCCCCTCCTGATCCGGATCTCGCCATCCCGCTTCGTCCGGTCCCGTTGACTTTCTCGGAGTGGTAATTTCTTCTAAGTCCCCGACATTTCCAGTTTGAAATGCCCATGTTCATCGTGTCGTAAATTTGCATCCGTAGCACCATTTTGCGCGTGTAGCATATTAAAATGTTCGCCTCAAAGAGCACATCATTTCATCTCAGTGCATCATTTTCATTTGAGCTCAGCTTGATGCCCAAAATGCTGTTCGAAGAGAGCTATTTGAGTTAATTGTCAGATCTGCTGCACCAAATAGCTATTTGTCATTTTTTCCATGATTATTGTGTGCATGATATGCTCCTGAGCTCTACATCTATTTTGTTATAGGCTTTGCCATCTTTCCAGAGGTGCTATCCATGTATTTTTTGTGATATGTGTGGTGACTAGCACAAGCTTGCTAAGTGGTGCATTCGTTAATGCTGATTTCAGGGACTTAGCAATTTCACTAAGTCCTTGATCTGTTTTTATCAATATGCCATATGTTCATGTTGTTTCCTAGTGATCCGTGCCTCTTTTGAGGATGATCAGTAAGGATGTTTTGTTAATCTTGTAGTTCTCTATCCATCCATGTCTTTGTTTGCAATTATGGAGAACCCTAGAGTGAGTCAATCGAGCTCTACTTTTGCTATTTCGTGAATCTGGGCAGATCGTCTACTTGTTAGCGATTTTGCCGAGGATGTTGTTGTTCATCCGTGCATGCTATGTTGTTGTTCTTGCCCTATCCAGCTTGTATAATGTGCATTCTTGATAGGTGTATGTTTAGTTTGTCATGACATGATCTGTAGTGAGTGCATCGAGCTCGTAAACATGCCTACTTGATATCTGATTTGCATGCTCCAGTTTTTTCGCTAAGTCTGAGATATGATTATGTTTTTGCCATGTTCACATACTTGCAATTGTATTTTCTGATCCCTTTTGGCTCAAGGTCACTAAGGGACTTTTGTTAAGATCTTTGAGTAGCTCCATTCCATGCCTTGATTTGCCATGTTAAGTTCCTGTAGCATATAGATTTCTTTCTCCAAAGTGTGCTACCTGATCTGAAATTCCACACAAGTGTTAATTTCACTAAGTCTGAAACCTGTTTACCAATTGCTCTTTTGCCATGCTTGTTTGAACCTGTTGATGGATGAATTGGCCGTAGCTCAGTGTTCCTCTTTTGTTTAGCATCATAAATGGATCCCTGCCATGTATTTTGTTGTCATGTTTGAGTGTTGTAGCATGTTCATCATGTTGCATTTATGTGGCTACTTGCTGTTTATCGCAGACCGGTGCCATATTTGAATTGCTTGCCATTTTCCAAACCGTGCATCCGATTCCGGTGATCTTTATATCGATTTCAACTGAAATCACCTCACCTTTCCAGTGGCACTCTTGGATTTCCAAGTTGAGGCCAGGTTCAATCATTCCTTTGCAAATCATGCATATGCATCACATACCGCATCCCGCATATCATACCATGTTCATGTGTTGGTTGTTTACTATGTTGTGTGCTTCTTTCCGGTGTTTGCCTCTTCGGGTTGGTTCCGGTAATGTCGCGTTTGTGAGGACCCATTCTTCTATGTCTGTTTGTCTTCTTCATGGACTCGTTCTTCTTCCTTGTAGGATTTCAGGCAAGATGACCATACCCTGGAAATCACTTATATCTTTGCTTGCTAGTTGCTCGCTCTTCGCTATGCCTATGCTACGATACCCACCACTTGCTTATCATGCCTCCTATATTGTTGAACCAAGCCTCTAACCCACCTTGTCCTAGCAAACCATTGTTTGGCTATGTTACCGCTTTGCTCAGCCCCTCTTATAGCGTTGTTAGTTGCAGGTGAAGATTGAAGTTTGTTCCTTGTTAGAACATGGAGATGTTGTTCCTTGTTGGAACATGTTTACTTGTTGGGACATCACAATATCTCTTAGTTAATTAATGCATCTATATACTTGGTAAAGGGTGGAAGGCTCGGCCTTATGCCTGGTGTTTTGTTCCACTCTTGCCGCCCTAGTTTCCGTCATATCGGTGTTATGTTCCCGGATTTTGCGTTCCTTACGCGGTTGGGTATAATGGGAACCCCTTGACAGTTCGCCTTGAATAAAACTCCTCCAGCAAGGCCCAACATTGGTTTTACCATTCGCCACCTAGCCTTTTCTTTCCCTTGAGTCGGCCGGCTCAAGGGTCATCTTTATTTAAACCCCTGGGCCAGTGCTCCTCTGAGTGTTGGTCCACCTTGTCAGCCGCCGGTGGCCACCAGGGGCAACTCTGGGCTGGCCTACCGGAAGTTTGGACAATCCGGTGTGCCCTGAGAACGAGATATGTGCAGCTCCTATTGGGATTTGTCGGCACATTCGGGTGGCTTTGCTGGTCTTGTTTTACCATTGTCGAAATGTCTTGTAACCGGGATTCCGAGTCTGATTGGGTCTTCCCGCTAAAAGGCATATCCTTCGTTGACCGTGAGAGCTTGTGATGGGCTAAGTTGGGACACCCCTGCAGGGATTTGAACTTTCGAAAGTCGTGCCCGCGGTTATGGGCAGATGGGAATTTGTTAATGTTCGGTTGTAGAAAACCTGAAGTTGACCTTAATTAAAATACATCAACCGCATGTGTAACCGTGATGCTATCTTTCCGGTGGAGTCCGGAAAGTGAACACGATGTTGGAGTAATGCTTGACGTAGGTTATTTTAGGATCACTTCTTGATCATACTTTCATCGACCGTGCTTTGCCTTCTCTTCTCGCTCTCTTTTGCGTATGTTAGCCACCATATATGCTAGTCGCTTGCTGCAGCTCCACCTCATACCTCTACCTTACCCATAAGCTTAAATAGTCTTGATCGCGAGGGTGCAAGATTGATGAGTCCCCGTGGCTCACAGATACTTCCAAACCAGCTTGCAGGTGCCGATGAGACCGTGCAGATGACACAACCAAGCTCAGGAGGAGCTCGATGAAGATCTTGTCCTTTGTGTTGTTTCGTTCTAGTTGATCAGTAGTGGAGCCCAGTTGGGGTCCATCGGGGGACCTTGTCGCATTTGGGGTTCTTCTTTTATTTTGGTTCCGTAGTCGGACCTTGATTGTATTTGTGTGATGTAATGCTTTATTCATGTATTGTGTGAAGTGGCGATTGTAAGCCAACTATGTATCTCTTTTCCCTTATGTATTACATGGATTGTGTGAAGATTACCTCACTTGCGACATTGCTTTCAATGCGGTTATGCCTCTAAGTCGTGCTTCGACACGTGGGAGATATAGCCGCATCGAGGGCGTTACAAAGGGTCACAATTGCATGGCAAAGGCATAGAAGCAAGCATAACATGCAAAGTGAACATGGTAAAATGGGTATAATGTGACAAGTGATATATAGCCCATAGCCATGTGAGAGCCAAGTAAAAGGAATGCGCGATGTCAGTGGGCGAAGAGAATAGTGGTAAGGATAGTTCACGGGATCCCAAGTCATCTTTGATCTCAAGAGCTCGTTTCGTCAACTCTTGGGATTGAGAGGTTGACTAGTATACATGAGTACCTACACAAAACAAAGCCAAAGGGAAATTGTGTTTGCATGGTATATGTACACATCGTCCATCATGATGCGCATGTGCATGTGTTGGTTAGCACAAAATATCCAATGCTAAAATAAATGAGATGTGTGATATAGAAACATGGCATCCATCATGAGAGGTTTGTCATTATGTATAGCATAATGGAGACTCAAATTGTGTAATGCATCATGAGAAATATGTAGAGCATTGTTATTCATGGAATGCATATGGTGCATGCAATTATGGGAACCATGCAAAGTATGGAATGCATCAAAATCTCCTAATATGTATGAGGAAACTATGGGGGTCTCCTCATGATCATTAGTGGAAACATCACATGGAAAATATTGACAACATCCAAAATAATGCATATTCGGAACAATGTGATCATGGCATGGCATAGTAGATGAATTGTGCAAATCATGTAAAGGAAGCATGGCAATATCATCACATGAAAAACAAAAACCAATGACCATCATCTCGTCATTTATGCCATAAGTGCAAATGGGATTTATTTTAATGGGTCATTCATAGTTACTATGTTGAGATTGAAATGATGCAATATGGGAGATCTCACTCATAGCATCTGACAAGTTCAATGGATTGTCAAACATGACGTGACCAATAGAATTTTCACATGATATCCTATGGAGAATAGCATCACAACTAGGCAACTCAACATGCTCATCATCATATTTATCATAAATGGGTAAGTCATGACATGAGGAATTCGCACTAGCATGAAGCATGGGTGGGTCAACATCATGCAAGCAATCATTGGTGGGATAGTCCGCTAGTGGGACAAGAGAAGCACCATCACCTATGTTACCTTTGGAGAATCGCTCATGTGTTGTAGGTGAGGTTTTGAAGACCAAGTCATGGTCATCTTCATCTTGATGGAACCATGTGTGGGTGCATCATAGTCCATCATGGCCATCGTTGTCTCCAATGGAGGTATGGACTCGTCAAGGATAGGCATGTCATCATGTAGGAGACCTAGCACCAAAGAAGAAAACACACTCAGAGTAGAGGTTAAGTCAATATAAATCATAGTGGCCTCACATTCCCTATCAACTACCTCACTCACTAAGTGGTGGGGATCACTCACTCCCTCTTGGATGCTCTCACTCGCATGGTTGGTGGAGTCATGGCTCTCAACCTCAGATAGGATGTGTGGAATGCTCTCATGTGTGGGGCTAGTGGTGGTCACACTCATTCTCTCATAGGAAATGCACTCAATGGCATATGTGGTGGAGTCACTCATCTCACACATGGGTTGGTGGCTCTCCTCACATGGCAATTTGGGCATCTCATCATATGTGGGTGTCGGAAAGATGTAGGTGCAAATGTCTCCATGCTCAACTCCTATTGCCGCCTTGGTTGAAGGGATAGTCCCATGCCCAACCTCCTCATCCATAACACCTCCAAAGATGAATGATGTAGGATGTGGCAAAACATCACTCTCCTCCAAGACCAAAGATAGTGTCTCATGTGCGGTCTCGTAGCTTGAGTCGGAGGATGAGTCCAATATGGGCGCCATCTTGATGTTGGTGAAGAGGTTCATGATCGTCGTTATAGTCGAAGGGGATGGCCCTTGCTCGACCGTCTTGTCTCTGTCTTGTTGTTGGATGACCATATGATGTGGCACCTCGTAGCTCGTCTCCATGGCCGAAGGGAAATTCCCATGCTTGGCCATCTTCCTTGAGGGGCTTCTGAAGATGGAAGTGTCGTCATCGCTTGTAGGTGGTCGCCTTGGATATGATGAAGTCAATTTAGTCATACTCGTGGGAAGTAGGCGAAGATGCCGTACGTCCAAAGGCGAAGATGCCTTGATAACACTTGGTGAAGATGCCGAAGTGGTGGTGGTAGTAGTCGTAGCGTCCTCTTGGTGGTGCTTGTCTCGCGGTCTTCTCTTGTGCTCATGAAGTTTGGCCGTAGCTTGATGTAGAGCTTGTTGGGACTTGTTGGTTTGCGCATGTCGAGCATCTTCATGATGATGGTGTCGTTGTCGTACTTGAGCTCGTAGTAGATGTCGTTCATCATCGTCATGCACATGATGCTTGGAGTGACTTGCCCTTCATGACGATTTGTATCATGAATGTGATGATGGTCACTATGTAGATGTGGACGTTGACAAATTGCGCTTGCATCGCGTGGGCGCTCCGAAGATGATCAACTTGCTCGCCTTAGCCTTGAAGATGATGAAGGGGAAGAACGGTTGACCAAAAAGGTTCGAATCTCCTCCATCTTTGCATCTTGCTCCTCCTTTTGTGCGGAAAACATGTTGTCGAAGTAGTCCCTTCTCATTGCTTCGGAATGTCGTAAGTCGGTGGTGATGTTCTCGATGACTTGCAGTGCTCGTTGTAGTCCGGAGTGGGGAGTTTTGGTGTTGTAGTTGTTCGCGCCGTCGTTGTCGTGGAAGACCAGAGATGAAATGCCTTGCCTATCCATCACAAGACTCGAGAAAATATGAGTCGGAGAAAGAGAAGAACTTATACCAAATGTACCTTATCCAATGTTGAAGATGGATCAATGATCACTCAATAATGTAACAAGGAAATAGCACAATTGGTACCGGATCTTGTCGATTCTCTCACCTACACAAGTAAGGCTTTGGGTGGAGCTCGGTTAGGATAGTGGCACAAAAATTTGATGCAAAATGGTAGCAAGAGTCAATAATGTTGAAAGAGATTCATAGATTCGCAAGTGAAACAAGTAGACCAATAGCAATGAATGGCACACGGAAACGCACACACAGATAGATAAATGGGGTCGTGCAACCAAGGAATGAGCTCAAAATGTGGAATCCACGGAAAACGCTCGTGTTGCACAATCAAGAGAGACGCTAGCATGATTGCTCTATAGGCGGATACGACACTTGTGCACAACCTATAAGATGCAAAATGTATGAACTTTCTATCCCAAGTATGATATGTATGTATGGTTCCCGGTGTTTCGCACACGATGATCAAAGATGATCAATATGGTAGTATGACATGTAATGTGTCGATGCTATGGGTATTGCTTACAAGCTCCCTTGCTCTTTCTCTTTTGCTTAAAAGATTTATTCTTTTTTGTATGGCCGCAATGTGAAATGCGCGAACCAAGATAGCAATTGTGTATATGCGGGGAACAATCTTGTGACACAAGGGATGATATGATGATACCAATATGATATGGTATGTATGCAATGGAATGGTGGATCACTAATGTGCACAAGTAAAGTTGCTGGGCAATACTCAAATGGCTAGTCTCGATAGGCAAGTAACACAAATGGGCTAGGGGTTATCAATGCAATTGCAAGGGGAATATACAATGATGTCGTCAAGGTTACCGTCAAGGGTTTCTCGTTTTGTAAGCCACGGACAGATGATGGTGAAGTGGTCAAAGTCGATGATGACCTCATGGTGATGATGAGTGGCGGTGTCCTTGATGTAGACTCATTCGTAATTAGCTGAAACACCTTAGGAAACGGAAAAACCGCAAACTCAAAATCTCAAATGTCAAATGTCAAATGCTGGTAGCAAAAAGCGGTGGTGGTTGCGCAAGTATTGGTGGAAACCCAGTCAAAATGGGTTAAGGTGGCGGAAGGGTATGGGGCTATACACAGTGTTGGAGTCAGAAGCACGGTCCCTAAGTAGCCGAAACACCTTAGGAGACACAACTCACAACACAAACAAAATTGGGTTAAGTTGGGGTGGCGGAAGTGTATGGTGGGCAAGGTTATGCGGAAGTGGTGGTGGTTGATGCAGTAGAAACTGTCCCTAAGTAGCCGAAATACATCAGGAGACTCGAATCACTACTTAAGCAACCATGAATGCTATGGGGAACAAAATGGGTTTAGTTGCGGAAGGGTATGGTGGTTTTGCAGAAGTTATGTTGGAGGCATTAGGAAAAGATGCCAAAGTTCCAAAATTTTGATGGAGTCAAATGATGATGGAGGTATTTTTGTGGGATGGGGGATGTCAATAGCTTCAAAACGAGCTAAAGAACGTCAAAATCGGACTCCGGGTGAATTAGTTATGGCCGAAACAAGAATTCAGCCATGTCAGTGTCAGGGTTAACCGGGCATCCGGGAGGAGGTCCATCTCAACCGGGCTATGTCCGGATGATCCGGGAGTATGTCCAGATGATCCGGGTTCGTCAACTCCAGTTTGGGTATTCGGGTGTGTGGGTTATCCGGACATCCGGGAGAGGGTCCAGCTGATCTGGGAGGTGTCCGGATGATCTGGGCAGGTCAAACTGCTCGAGATTTCCTCTCGGGGACGAATTTTTCGGTGGAAAATGGATGATTTTTAGGGCAAAATTAAGGAGATTTCATGGATGGAAGGTGGGAAAACTTGGGAGATGCTAGATCCACTCGAAACCAAGCAAATCCATGGATCAAAATCAACAAAACTTCATCAAACCAACAAATCACAAAAAAAATTGGGGCTATTTTTGGTGGGGGTTTTCGAAATTCAGGATGAAATCAAGCAAAAGGAGGCTAGAAAAAGAGGGGTAGGGGCTCCAAATTCGTGATCAACCTTGCTCTGATCCAAGATGATCATGAGCAACCTGGCTCTGATCCAAGATGATGTAGGGTAGAACCCTAGGTGGCTGATCTTTCACGATTGGAGCAAATCCCACAAAGAATACGAAGAACACGAGGGGGAAACACGAGAGAATCACTCAAACCAACAAGAACGATCACACATATGATAGATCCTCAAAACACAAAAGAGATACACGATCCACGATCAACAAGGGACGATACATAGGGTAACCGGTTCTTCTCCATGAGGAGGTCTTGAGTTCTTCCCGTTGGGGTGTCTTGAATCCAAGTGGATCTTCTCCATATAGGCATGGTCTCTCTTGGGGGAGTAGATCCGGATGGATGAGCAAGGCTACATCTCACAAATGATCTATTACTTTGCTAACCCTAACTAGGAGGAGGAGGGGGTCTATATATAGTGCTAAGCCACAAAGGGGTAAGTGAGGGGCGAAGGGGTACACGGGCATCGGCCCAAGTCATGCGCGCAGGCAAAGGCCGGATGATTCGGATGGGGCTCCGGATGATCTAGGCATGGTCCGGATGTTTCGGCTCCGCCAGGTGGGTTCCGCAAGCTTCGGGTGTCATGGCTGTGGGATTACCCGGATGATCCAGGGGGGCATCCAGATGATCTGGACGGCGGTCCGGACGTCTGGGCTGACTCCAGCAGCCGCTCCGTCTTCTTCTCCTTTCTTCCATCTTCTCTTCCTTGCTTGGCCTTGGCCTTTTGAATCTCCATGGTCATCTCGTATGAGCCTTGTGTCCAATGACGTATGGTCGAGGTCTCATCTATGTTCTCTTGGTGCATGGGGAGTAGTTGAAGTGTACATGGGGATGATCGTAGGATGCTCCGCATCACTTTGGCAGGTAATGTGTTCCAAGAAAAATCCTACTACCAACATAGACTTAAGAAAGGAGTCATAAATTGTCTCCTTGGTTTCTAAAAGACCTATCATGTCAGGTTTAGTTTTATTGATAAGCTCTATTAAGTTTTGCTTTCTATTAGGAGCATTAACACCCCTTATATTCCAAAAAAGTGTATTCATTGGAAAATCCTCTTCCTAGGGTCCTTGCCCCGTTTGTGCTTGTATGTCGTAGTCCATTTAGATCCAATACTACATTCATAGACATCTTGTAGATGCTCAGGTGTATGTGGGTATGAGCTACAACAACAACAACAACAACAAAGCCTTTAGTCCCAAACAAGTTGGGGTAGGCTAGAGGTGAAACCCATAAGATCTCGCAACCAACTCATGGCTCTGGCACATGGATAGCAAGCTTCCACGCACCCCTGTCCATAGCTAGCTCTTTGTCGATACTCCAATCCTTCAGGTCTCTCTTAACGGACTCCTCCCATGTCAAAATCGGTCGACCCCGCCCTCTCTTGACATTCTCCGCACGCTTTAGCCGTCCGCTATGCACTGGAGCTTCTGGAGGCCTGCACTGAATATGCCCAAACCATCTCAAACGATGTTGGACAAGCTTCTCCTCAATTGGTGCTACCCCAACTCTATCTCGTATATCATCATTCCGGACTCGATCCTTCCTCGTGTGGCCACACATCCATCTCAACATACGCATCTCCGCCACACCTAACTGTTGAACATGTCGCCTTTTAGTCGGCCAACACTCCGCGCCATACAACATTGCGGGTCGAACCGCCGTCCTGTAGAACTTGCCTTTTAGCTTTTGTGGCACTCTCTTGTCATAGAGAATGCCAGAAGCTTGGCGCCACTTCATCCATCCGGCTTTGATTCTATGGTTCACATCTTCATCAATACCCCCATCCTCCTGCAACATTGACCCCAAATACCGAAAGGTGTCCTTCCGAGGTACCACTTAGCCATCAAGGCTAACCTCCTCCTCCTCACAACTAGTAGTACTGAAACCGCACATCATGTACTCAGTTTTAGTTCTACTAAGCCTAAACCCTTTCGATTCCAAGGTTTGTCTCCATAACTCTAACTTCCTATTTACCCCCGTCCGACTATCGTCAACTAGCACCACATCATCCGCAAAGAGCATACACCATGGGATATCTCCTTGTATACCCCTTGTGACCTCATCCATCACCAATGCAAAAAGATAAGGGCTCAAAGCTGACCCCTGATGCAGTCCTATCTTAATCGGGAAGTCATCGGTGTCGACATCACTTGTTCGAACACTTGTCACAACATTATTGTACATGTCCTTGATGAGGGTAATGTACTTTGCTGGGACTTTGTGTTTCTCCAAGGCCCACCACATGACATTCCGCGGTATCTTATCATAGGCCTTCTCCAAGTCAATGAACACCATATGCAAGTCCTTCTTATGCTCCCTATATCTCTCCATAAGTTGTCGTACCAAGAAAATGGCTTCCATGGTCGACCTCCCAGGCATGAAACCAAACTGATTTTTGGTCACACTTGTCATTCTTCTTAAGTGGTGCTCAATGACTCTCTCCCATAGCTTCATTGTATGGCTCATCAGCTTAATTCCACGGTAATTAGTACAACTCTGAACATCCCCCTTGTTCTTGAAGATTGGTACTAATATACTCCGTCTCCATTCTTCTGGCATCTTGTTTGCCCAAAAAATGAGGTTGAAAAGCTTGGTTAGCCATACTATCGCTATGTCCCCGAGACCTTTCCACACCTCAATGGGGATACAATCAGGGCCCATCGCCTTGCCTCCTTTCATCCTTTTTAAAGCCTCCTTCACCTCAGACTCCTGGATGTGCCGCACAAAACGCATGCTGGTCTCATCAAAGGAGTCATTCAGTTCAATGGTAGAACTCTCATTCTCCCCATTGAACATCTTGTCAAAGTACTCCCGCCATCTATGCTTAATCTCTTCGTCCTTCACCAAGAGTTGGCCTGCTCCGTCCTTGATGCATTTGACTTGGCCAATATCCCTCGTCTTCCTCTCCCGGATCTTAGCCATCTTATAGATGTCCCTTTCACCTTCCTTCGTGCCTAACCATTGGTAGAGGTCCTCATATGCCCGACCCCTTGCTTCACCAACAGCTCGCTTTGCGGCCTTCTTTGCCATCTTGTACTTCTCTATGTTGTCTGCACTCCTATCCAGGTATAGGCGTCTGAAGCAATCTTTCTTCTCTTTAAGCGCCTTCTGGACATCATCATTCCACCACCAGGTATCCTTATCTTCGCTTCTCCTTCCCCTGGACACTCCAAACTCCTCCGAGGCCACCTTACGAATGCAAGTCGCCATCTTCGTCCACACATTGTCTGCATCCCCTCCTTCCTCCCAAGGGCCCTCCTTAAATACCCTCTCCTTGAACACCTGAGCTACCTCCCCCTTGAGCTTCCACCACTTCTTTCTAGCGACCTTGGCACGCTTATCCCGCTGGACACGAATCCGAAAGCGGAAGTCAGCAACCACCAGCTTATGCTGGGGTACAACACTCTCCCCAGGTATCACCTTACAGTCTAGGCATGCACGCCTATCTTCTCTTCTCGAGAGGATGAAATCAATCTGGCTAGAGTGTTGGCCACTACTAAAAGTCACCAGATGTGATTCCCTCTTTCTAAAGAGGGTGTTAGCTACAATCATGTTGTAGGCTAGAGCAAAGCTTAAGACATCTTCTCCTTCTTGATTCCTGATGCCATAGCCAAAGCCCCCATGCGCCCCTTCAAAACCTGTGTTAGATGTACCCACGTGGCCATTGAGGTCTCCTCCTATGAAGAGCTTCTCACCAATCGGTACACTCCTAACCATGTCTTCCAAGCCTTCCCAGAACTCCCTCTTGGTGTTCTCACTGTGGCCTACTTGCGGGGCATATGCGCTGATAACATTGAGAACCAAGTCCTCAGCTACCAGCTTGACCAGGATAATCCGGTCCCCACGTCTCCTGACGTCTACCACTCCATACTTGAGGCTCTTGTTGATCAAGATGCCTACGCCATTTCTGTTTGCAGCCGTCCCCGTGTACCACAGCTTGAAGCCGGTATCCTCCACCTCCTTCGCCTTCTGTCCTCTCCATTTGGTTTCTTGGACGCAAAGGATATCAACACCTCTCCTCACTGCTGCATCAACTAGCTCCCGAAGCTTCCCTGTCAAAGACCCTACGTTCCAGCTACCTAAGCGAATCCTCCTAGGCTCGGCTAGCTTCCTTACCCTTCGCACTCGTCGAGTCAAATGCGAAGACCCTTGCTCATTTTCCACTACATCCGGGCGCCGATGTAGCGCGCCACTAAGGATGCGACGACCCGATCCTCGCTCACTTGCCACCGTATCCGGATCAAGATACGGTGCACCACTTGGGGGGTGACGGCCCGGCCCTTGCCCATTTTCCACCACACCCGGGTTCCGATGTGGCGCGTCGCTGAGAGGGTTACGCCCTAACGAAAATCTTTTGGGTTTCATCTCCATAAGAGTGGCTGAGTTTTTACGTTGGCTCGCCAAGCCTATCACAACCCTCCTCCTTTACCCGGGCTTGGGACCGGCTATGTTGAGACAACATAGGCGGAGTTGTATGTGGGTATGAGCTAATAGAATTAATTTCATCTACTGGACTACAATAAATCATATCATCAGAAAAAATCCTCACAGATATCCTGAGGGGTAAGCACTTGCTATACTTTTGGGGTGACACATATGCCCACAACCTTTGGTGTGTGTCTCTCTAATCTAGGTGCAATATTAACCCATATATAACTAGCCATTCCTACTAAGTTATCAACAGGAAGATCGTGGAAAGGTGTTTGTTTAATTATACCTTGGATTTTGGTATGGTACTTTCCAGGTATCTCCAAGTTCTTCATTTTCTGAGCTTCTTGAGCAATTTCCACCATTGTCTTCCCCCCCCCCATTGAATCTGCTGCTGAACCTTGCAGCTGGAATAGGACCCCAATGCTTGTGATTTTTGTGAGCACCATTAGTGTCACTTTCTTCTGGGCATCTTTTTGCAATCTTCTCATTCCCTCTTTGCAATGGCATTGCCTGAGAAAAGTCACAGTCATACCCCTGCCCCTGCTCAAGTTCATCAGTCAATTCCATTTGTTGGAGAAAGTCAAAGCACTTATCCTTATCTGAGTTTGATATGTCCATCCATGCCAGAATATCATTTTTAACCTCAGCTAGGGATTTGCTCAGTTGCTCATTGATGGATGCTTCGGGTAGAGTTTCCTCCTCAGCATTGTCTACAATGCAGGGTGTTGTTCTTGTACTAGCATTACCTTGCCCCTTGGAAGTTCTTCCAGTAGTGGTTTTGTTCGCTTTGTTAGTTTCCATAAGTTGTTGCTCTTTCGCACCTCTGCTTGGAGATTTCTTATTGTTATCCCCTTTATTAGCATTGTCATCACTGTTTTCATCATCTTCATGCCTCTCAATAGTTCCATCTCCCTCTACCACCTTCTCTTCTTTCACCATGATTTGAATCTGGAAAAGCTTGTCACCAATCCCAAACAGTCTCTCCTTAGGAATCTTGGTAGTGTCCTTGCACCTAACTTGACTCTAACCACCTCAAAGAAACTCTTGAACATCCCTTGCCAATCCACCTCAAGCAGCAAGCCAAATGCAGATGTAGTTTGATCAAGTGTGCCCCACTCACACCAATTAGGTTGCAATCCTCTCAACTGGATCCAGACTTCATTCAGATCAGCAAAAGCATCAAGCTCAACTTCCCAAGCAGACACATTAACTGAGACCCCTTCCTTGATCAGCCCAAAGCATGGATATTTGGCTACATCCTCCACTTCGTTGTGAGGAGGGAACTTTACCAAGAATATCCATTTTTTGAACTGTTTGATTAGCCAGGGCCATGAAGTCTTGTATATAACCCTGAACTCACTGGCCAGTTCTTCCTTGGTTATCTCACCAGCCTCTAGATACACTAAGCCTATATTTTGAGTGAGTTGAACCTGTCGTCCTTCTTTGCTTGCAGCTCAATGTGGTAGAATCTTAGGCTAGTTGCAGCACTGCCCACATACTTTCTTGTATGATGAGCTCTCTCTCTCTCTCTCTCTGGTAGGGTAATCGTTCATCTCATGCCCAATGCTTTTGCAGATGAAGCAACTATTCTCTGTCTCACAGCTGGACTTGTGGTACCCTGGAGATCCACAGTTGTAATAGATGACATCAGGGTACTCCTCTTTGTGGGATGCCTCAGTATTTTTGATGTCGACCTGAGTAGTCACCACTACAGGAGCGTTCTTCCCTTTATGTTTGACATATTGATTCTGCTTCTGATTCCTCTGCTTGTACTGCTAGTTTTGATGCTGCTGTGGCCCCTGCTGTTGGGATTGTCCCTGGACAACAAATTGAGGGAACTACTTCTGCATCTGCTGGAACTATGAATGATTCTGCTGCATCCCAAAGTCTGGTTGAGGCCGAGGGAAGGGGTTGGTTGGGAGCAGATTGCCCTGGCCACACACCCTACTGGAAAGGGGGGTAAGCTCCTCCCGGGAATTGCTGGAACTGCATCCATGGTGGTGGAGGTCCCTGGAAACCAAACGCAACAGGATTGTAGCCAAAATTCATACCAGACGGAGGTGACGCAAACTGATTCTGCTGCAGGCCTGATACGTCTCCATCGTATCTACTTTTCAAAACACTTTTGACCTTGTTTTGGACTCTAACTTGCATGATTTGAATGTAACTAACCCGGACTGGTGCTGTTTTCAGCAGAATTGACATGGTGTTATTTTTGTGCAGAAATAAAAGTTCTCGGAATGACCTGAATCTTCACGGAGAATATTTTTGGGATTTATAAAAAATACTGGCGAAAGAATCTACGTCGGGGGGCCCACACCCTGTCCACGAGGGTGGAGGCGCGCCCCCTGCCTCATGGGCCCCCTAATGCTCCACCGGCCTCAACTCCAACTCTATATATTCACGTTCGGGGAGAAAAAAAATCAGAGAGAAGGATTCATCATGTTTTACGATACGGAGCAGCCGCCAAGCCCTAATCTCTCCCGGGAGGGCTGATCTGGAGTCCGTTCGGGGCTCCGTAGAGGGGAATCCGTCGCCATCGTCATCATTAATCTTCCTCCATCACCAAGTTCATGATGCTCACCGCTGTGCGTGAGTAATTCCATCATAGGCTTGCTGGACGGTGATGGGTTGGATGAGATTTATCATGTAATCGAGCTAGTTTTGTTAGGGTTTGATCCCTAATATCCATTATGTTCTGAGATTGATGTTGCTATGACTTTGCTATGCTTAATGCTTGTCACTAGGGCCCGAGTGCCATGATTTCAGATCTGAACCTATTATGTTTTCATGAATATATGTGAGTTCTTGATCCTATCTTGCAAGTCTATAGTCACCTATTATGTGTTATGATCCGTTAACCCCAAAGTGACAATAATCAGGATACTTACCGGTGATGACCGTAGTTTGAGGAGTTCATGTATTCACTAAGTGTTAATGCTTTGGTCCGGTAATCTATTAAAAGGAGGCCTTAATATCCCTTAGTTTCCAATAGGACCCCGCTTCCACGGGAGGGTAGGACAAAAGATGTCATGCAACTTCTTTTCCATAAGCACGTATGACTATATTCGGAATACATGCCTACATTACATTGATGAACTAGAGCTAGTTCTGTGTCACCCTATGTTATAACTGTTGCATGAGGAATAGCATCTGACATAATTATCCATCACTGATCCATTGCCTACGAGTTTTTCACATATTAATCTTTGCTTAGTTACTTTTCCGTTGCCACTGTTACAATCACTACAAAACCATTACTATTACTTTTGCCACCATTACCGTTACTTCCATATTACTTTGATACTAAATACTTTGCTGCAGATATTAAGCCTTTCAGGTGCGGTTAAATTGACAACTCAATTGTTAATATTTGATAATATTCTTTGGCTCCCCTTGTGTCGAATCAATAAATTTGGGCTGAATACTCTACCCTCGAAAATCGTTGTGATCCCCTATACTTGTGGGTTATCAAGACTATTTTCTGGTGTCGTTGCCGGGGAGCATAGCTCTATCTTTGAGTCACTTGGGATTTATATCTGTTGATCACTATGAAGAGCTTGAAAGATAAAAGAACCAAGATTTATCCCTCAACTACGAGGGGAGGTAAGGAACTGCCATCTAGCTCTGCACTTGATTCACCTTATGTTATGAGTAAACTTGTGACACCTACACATGCTATTGATTCTGATAGGTCGCATGTTATTGATGATGCCACTTCTGCTTTGCATGATGCTTATGATGAAACTACTTCTATGCTTGATAATATTGTGCCACTAGGTGAATTTCTTGATGAACAACTTGCTAGGGTTAGAGAGAATGAAATTATTGAAACTGATAATATTGATGAA
Organism: Triticum dicoccoides; assembly: GCF_002162155.2. Lineage (NCBI taxonomy): Eukaryota > Viridiplantae > Streptophyta > Magnoliopsida > Poales > Poaceae > Triticum > Triticum dicoccoides. The sequence continues at coordinate 492,902,858 of NC_041382.1, forward strand.
AGTGATGATGAAGATTCTCCCCCTAGATATGAATTGCCTGTTGTGCCTGGGGGTTATGTTATGGATGAAGAAACTGCTAGAGACTTTTTAGCTTGCAATGATAGATATGATCTTAAGAAACTTTTAGCTAAGCTGAAAGAAAAGTCTTTGGATGCTAGAATGAAATATGATCCTGCTTTTGCTACTTCACCTATCTGTATCTCTGATAAGGATTATGATTTCTCTATCGATCTTGAGTTATTTACTTTGGTTGAATCTGGTCCTTTTTATGGCCATGAATCTGAAACTGTTGTGGCACATCTTACTAAATTGAATGATATAGCCACCCTCTTCACTAATGATGAGAAAACTATCTATTGCTTTATCCTTAAGTTATTTCCGTTCTCATTAAAGGGTGATGCTAAAACATGGTTTAATTCTCTTGATCCTGGTTGTGTGCGTAGTCCCTAGGATATGATTTATTACTTCTTTGCTAAATATTTCCCCGCTCATAAGAAACAAGCTACCTTAAGGGAAATATATAATTTCGTGCAAATTGAAGAAGAGAGTCTCCCACAAGCTTGGGGGAGGCTTCTCTGATTACTTAATGCTTTGGCCGATCATCCTCTCAAGAAAAATGAAATACTTGATATCTTTTATAATGGACTAACTGATGCTTCCAGAGACCACCTGGATAGTTGTGTTGGTGGTGTTTTCAGGGAAATAACTGTTGATCAAGCTGAATTGCTATTGAATAATATGTTGAGTAATGAAAATGATTGGACACTTCCTGAACCAACTCCTAAGCCAACTCCGAAGAAAAGGGGTATTCTATTTCTCACTCCTAAAGATATGCAAGAGGCAAAAAATCTATGAAAGAAAAAGGTATTAAAGCTGAAGATGTTAAGAATTTACCACCTATTGAAGAAATACATGGTCTGGATAACCCGACACAGGTAGTAAAGGTAAATTCTCTCTATAGATTTGATAAGGGTGAAATCCCATCTACTAACTTTGCTAGCCAATGCTTCGATGAGTTTGATAATTTTATGGTTAAGCAAGAAGACTTCAATGCTTATGTTGGTAGACAATTTAAACGTAATGCTTTTATGATTGAACACTTGAGTGATTACATGTCTAGAGTTAAAGGCGAACTTAAGCTTATTAGTAAACATGCTTCTATGGTTAGCACTCAAGTAGAACAAGTACTTAAATCTCAGAATGATTTGCTCAATGAATTAAATAATAAGAAAAATGATAATGTTGTTAGAGTTGTGACTAGAGGGGGTAAAATGACTCAGGAACCATTGTATCCTAAAGGCCACCCTAAGAGAATTGAGAAAGATTCTCAGAGAACTAATGTTGATGTACCCAGTTCTTCTAAGAAGAAGAAAAAGAAAAATGATAGGAGTTTGCATGCTTCTAGTGAACATGTTGTTGACACACCTGAGAATCCTAATGATACTTCTATTTCTGATGCTGAAACACAATCTGGTAATGAACATAAACCTAGTGATAATGTTAATGATGATGTTCATCTTGATGCTCAACCTAGCAATAACAATGGTGTAGAGATTGAACCTGCTGTTGATCTTGATAACCCACAATCAAAGAATCAACGTTATGATAAGAGAGATTTCGTTGCTAGGAAGCACGGTAAAGAAAGAGAACCATGGGTTCAGAAACCCATGCATTTGCCTCCTAAACCATCCAAGAAAAGGATGATGAGGATTTTGAGCGCTTTGCAGAAATGATTAGACCTATCTTTTTGCGTATGTGTTTGACTGATATGCTTAAAATGAATCCTTATGCTAAGTATATGAAAGATATTGTTACAAATAAAAGAAAGATACCAGAAGATGAAATTTCCACCATGCTTGCTAATTATACTTTTAAGGGTGTATACCTAAGAAACTAAGAGATCCAGGAGTACCAACTATACCATGCTCCATTAAAAGAAACTATGTTAAAACTGCTTTATGTCATCTTGGAGCCGGTGTTAGTGTTATGTCTCTCTCTTTATATCGTAAACTTGATTTGAATAAGTTGACACCTACTGAAATATCTTTGCAAATGGCTGATAAATCAACTGCTATACCTGTCGGTATTTGTGAGGATGTGCCTGTTGTGCTTGCAAACGTTACTATTTTAACGGACTTTGTTATTCCTGATATTCCCGAGGATGATAGTATGTCTGTTATTCTTGGTAGACCCTTTTTGAATACTGCAGGGGCTTTTATTGATTGCAACAAAGGCAATGTCACTTTTCATGTTAATGGTAATGAGCATACGGTACACTTTCCGAGGAAACAACCTCAAGTCCACAGTATTAATTCTATTGGAAAAACTTTAACGATTACTATTGGAGGTTTTGAATTTCCTCTTCCTACTTTCAAGAAGAAATATGATATTCTTATTGTTGGGGACATGCATATCCCCATTGAGGTAACCTAGTGTTATTCAAAAATTCTCTGGTTTCATGTTATCCGAAAAGAGTTTGTTAACAAGACTTGATCAACCTTGTTAGTGGATTCCTTTTGATGAGCATGAGATGGATGAAGTTAGAAAGCACAACTCTCTGTACCCTCTTTTTACTTTCTATTATTTAGTTTAAATAAAGCAAAAATAGTATTTTCTGTCTGTTTTCTGAATTATCCTTGCAATAAAAAATACCTCGAAAATAAAAGTTCTCCAAATGTCCTGAAAATTCAATATGATTTTTTCTAGAATATTTGGCACTGAGAATACACCAGGGGGGCCCACCTTGTGCCCACGAGGGTGGAGGGCGCGCCCCGTGCCTTGTGGACCCCACGTGGGCCCCCTCCACTTATTCTTGCACCCACACACTTCGTTTTCCTCTAGAAAAAAATCATCCACCAGCTCAAACCCGAGTTCTAGCTCATCTTGCTGCCATTTTCGGTCTCCTTGCTCAAAGCTCCATTCACAAAACTGCTTTGGGGGACTGTTCTTCAGTATGTAAGTCCTCCAATGGTCCAATTAGTTTTTGTTCTAGTGCCTTATTTATTGCAAATTTTTGCTACTTAGGTGACCCTGTTCTTGAGCTTGCATGTAAAATTTATGTGGGCAAAAGTAGTTTTAATGCATGATATGGCCTCTAGGCACTTGTAGGAGTAGTTGCTATCAGTCTTGTTGAGTTTGGTTCACTTTTTTTAGTCACTGAAAATTTCAGAAATTTTTCAAAGAAAGAAATTGATGAAGAGACTGTTGAAGGGCTCTTCATGCCGAAGCTCGAAGGATAAGCAAAGTGAAGAGAATAAGAAGCCCAAATATAATCTCCCTCGCACTGTGGAGGTTCGGCCGTGTGAATGGCCTTGTGATGAGTTCTTGAGAGTAGCCGGGATTTATGAAGACTTTTATTATTTGGCTGAGAATGCAGACCTCGTCGACTTCCTCCGCGACCAGCGCGAACAGCACATACCTTGTTTTGCCGGAGGCCGTTCATGCATACTGGAGCCTGACATCAGCTCCAGAGCCTAAGTCGGAGCCACCATTTGATCCTTACCGTCAGTCTGTTTATCAGTGAGATCCGGAGGAGATCGCCAACCAGTGGCACCCAGAGGACACTCCTCCGTACACCGGAGAGGGTGGCTTTGAGCCGTGGCCATAGACCAACTTAGGACAAAAACCTAAGCTTGGGGAGTACGTATTTCTCACCGGTATTACATTCATGCTAACACACTCATTTCAGTTGTCGGTGCTCATACTTTTTCATTGTGCTATCCATGCTAGTTTAAATTTTCTTTTTCAGCATTCTTCTAGTGTGTTTGAAAAACCTTAAGAAAAACCAAAAAATAGTTGTAGCTTTTAGCTAGTTTACTTTCTATGCATGTAGTAGTAGTAATTAAAAAGAAAACCCAAAAAGATTTCTCGTTCTTATTTTGCTTGTTGGGAGCTTTCCCATGTAAATAGTTTTGTTTATTTTCTTTTCTTTGGGGGTCGAGAGGAGAAGACCATGATGAAAATGTTGAGTGGCTCTCATATGCATTATTGTTGATCTAACAAAGAGCCCATACTACCTTGTCTTCTCCCTTGTATTGAATGCTTGCAGATTCTAGCTTAGTCCAATGCACGTGCACTATTATTATCCACACCGTTCGGTCGTGCAAGTGAAAGGCAATAATGACGATATATGATGAACTGATTGAGATGAGAAAAGCTGGTATGAACTCGTCCTATCTTGTTTTTATCTGAAATTTGATATGTTTGAATTTGTGCCCTCTGTTGGAAACTCAGGTGGTCTTATTACTATATGGATGAGCTCGGTTTTCACTGGTGTTCCAATTTTATCTGAAACATTTGTGCTCGACGTTAGGCTCACCTCGACGCAGTCTAACGATTCGTGGACGTTAGTTAATATTTATGGACCATGTGTCGATCCTAATCGGACGATTTTTACCACTTGGTTGTTTGACCTTGATATCCCCAACAGTGAAGATTGGCTCATCCTCGGTGATTTTAATTTCATTCATGCACTAGATAACCGAAACAGGGGAGGGGGGACGCTAACGACATGTTACTCTTTAATGAGTTCATCAGAAGGCAGTCAGTAGTTGAGTTGCCAATCAAGGGGTGTTTATTCACCTGGAGTAACATGCAAACAGATCTGTTGCTCGAACAACTCGATTGGCATTTTACCTCTGTTAATTGGGCCGCGAAGTATCCTAACACCGTTGTTTTGCCCTTGGGTAAACCCACGTCCGACCATGTACCCTGTTATGTCAGCATCCAATCCAAAATTCCCAAGTCCAAAATCTTTCGCTTTGAAGATTATTGGATCAAACTACCTGGGTTTTTTTATGTTGTCAAAAGATCATGGGGCAAACATTGCTATGCCCCAAATTCAGCCGCGATGCTATGTAAGAAGCTTAAAACACTTAGATATGACCTCAAGAAGTGGAGCAAGCAACACTCCAAGCTCTCGATGCTCATTAATAATTGCAACAAAACCCTCTTGGAAATTGATGGCCTCGAAGAGAGAAGACGACTGTCTACTCCTGAGACCAACTTCAGATTGATCCTCAAACAACATCTACTTCATTTGTTGGATTGCAAGAAAGCTTACTGGATGAAGCGTTGCACGGTCAGAAACTTCAAATTTGGAGACGGCAACACGAAATTCTTTCACAGAGTGGCCACTGAGCGATACTATAGAAAAAACATTGCATCTCTCCGATTGCCTGATGACTCAGTCATTCATGATCACGTAGGCAAGGAGGTTGTGCTTTTTCAGGCGTTTAAGGAAAGGTTAGGGTGCTCACACCAGACCGACATGAAATTTGACTTGCCTAGAATCATCAAGAAGGTGGAAGGCCTCCAAGCTCTGTCTGCTCCTTTCACCCATAAGGAAATTGACGAGGTGATCAAAGAGATGCCAGCTGATCGCGCTCCAGGCCCGGATGGTTTCAGTGGTAGTTTCCTCAAGTTCTGCTGGCACATCATTAAAGATGATTTCTATCGTCTATGCTAAGAGTTTCATGCAGGTACTCTGGACCTTGAGAGCCTGAACACGGGTTTTATAACTCTCATCCCTAAAGTCCAGTCGCCAGACACTGCTAATGACTATCGTCCAATCACCCTGCTGAACTGTTGCCTTAAAATCCTGACCAAGCTCCTCGCAAACCGTTTGCAACGAGTTGTCCTCAAGATTGTACATAGAAATCAGTATGGATTTCTTAAAGGCCGATCGATTCAAGACTGTGTTGCGTGGGCGTACGAATTTGTTCATCAGTGTCAAGCCTCGGGGCGTGAGATCGCGATCTTGAAGCTGGATTTCGCCAAAGCCTTCAACACGATCGAACATGCCCCGATGATGGAAATTATGAAATGCATGGGTTTCGACGACCGGTGGCTCGGATGGATCAAATGCCTATTTTCAACGGCTAAATCCTCGGTTTTACTCAACGGGACACGGGGTAGACAGTTCTTCTGCTTGCGTGGGGTGCGCCAAGGAGACCCGTTGTCTCCTCTTATTTTTGTGCTCGCAGCAGATCTATTGCAAGCTGCCATCAATGACTCCTACAGTGCTGGTAATCTTCGTCTGCCAATCCCTGCCACAAATGAAAACTATCATGTGATACAGTACACCGATGACACAATCCTTGTGCTGCCCGCTGAGGAGAGCCAAGATGCAACCATCAAGTCCATCTTGCAAGACTACGCATCATCTGTAGGGCTGCACATAAATTTTCAGAAATCAACTCTAATTACAGTCAACACAGCCGCGGACATCACCTCCCGTTTGGCGCAGGTGTTTGGCTGCTCGATTGGGTCCATGTCGTTTACATACCTAGGGTTGCCCATGCGAACGAGAAGGCCGACGGTCGCAGACCTCATGCCGCTGGTGTCATCAGTTGAGCGCAAACTCTCTACGGCAGCCTCTCTGCTCGACCTTGGTTCTAAGCTCACACTAGTGAACTCGGTGACTACTGTTGGAAATATGCCCTAGAGGCAATAATAAAAGTGTTATTATTATATTTCCTTGTTCATGATAATTGTCTTTTATTCATGCTATAACTGTATTATCCGGAAATCGTAATACACGTGTGAATACATAGACCACAATATGTCCCGAGTGAGCCTCTAGTTGACTAGCTCGTTGTGATCAACAGATAGTCATGGTTTCCTGGCTATGGACATTGGATGTCGTTGATAACGGGATCACATCATTAGGAGAATGATGTGATGGACAAGACCCAATCCTAAGACTAGCACAAAAGATCGTGTAGTTCATTTGCTAGAGCTTTGCCAATGTCAAGTATCTCTTCCTTTGACCATGAGATCGTGTAACTCCTGGATACCGTAGGAGTGCTTTGGGTGTATCAAACGTCACAACGTAACTGGGTGACTATAAAGGTGCACTACAGGTATCTCCGAAAGTATCTATTGTTTTATGCGGATCGAGACTGGGATTTGTCACTCCGTGTAAACGGAGAGGTATCTCTGGGCCCACTCGGTAGGACATCATCATATGCGCAATGTGACCAAGGAGTTGATCACGGGATGATGTGTTACGGAACGAGTAAAGTGACTTGCCGGTAACGAGATTGAACAAGGTATTAGATACCGACGATCGAATCTCGGGCAAGTAACATACCGATAGACAAAGGGAATTGAATACGGGATTGATTAAGTCCTTGACATCGTGGTTCATCCGATGAGATCATCGTGGAACATGTGGGAGCCATCATGGGTATCCAGATCCCGCTGTTGGTTATTGACCGGAGAACGTCTCGGTCATGTCTGCATGTCTCCCGAACCCGTAGGGTCTACACACTTAAGGTTCGATGACGCTAGGGTTATAAAGGAAGCTTGTATGTGGTAACCGAATGTTGTTCGGAGTCCCGGATGAGATCCCGGACGTCACGAGGAGTTCCGGAATGGTCCGGAGGTAAAGATTTATATATAGGAAGTCCTGTTTCGGCCATCGGGACAAGTTTCGGGGTCATCGGTATTGTACCGGGACCACCGGAAGGGTCCCGGGGGCCCACCGGGTGGGGCCACCTGCCCCGGGGGGCCACATGGGCTGTAGGAGGTGCGCCTTGGCCTACATGGGCCAAGGGCACCAGCCCCAAGAGGCCCATGCGCCTGGGGAAACCCTAAAGGAAGAGTCCCAGCAGGGGAAGGCACCTCCTAGGTGCCTTGGGGGGGGAGGACTCCTCCCCTGGCCGCCGCCCCCTTGGAGATTGGATCTCCTAGGGGCTGGCGCACCCCCCCTTGGGATCCCTATATATAGTGGGGTAGGAGGGCCTCCCAAAACACACCTTATGCCTTTGGTGCAGCCCCTCCCTCTCTCCCAAGTTCTTCTCCTCTCCCATGGTGCTTGGCGAAGCCCTGCGGGATTGCCACGCTCCTCCACCACCACCACGCCGTTGTGCTGCTGTTGGATGGAGTCTTCCTCAACCTCTCCCTCTCTCCTTGCTGGATCAAGGCGTGGGAGACGTCACCGGGCTGTACGTGTGTTGAACGCGGAGGTGCCGCCCGTTCGGCACTTGATCATCGGTGATTTGAATCACGACGAGAACGACTCCTTCAACCCCGTTCACTTGAACGCTTCCGCTTACCGATCTACAAGGGTATGTAGATTCACTCTCCTTCTACTCGTAGCTGGTTTCTCCATAGATAGATCTTGGTGACGCGTAGGAAAATTTTGAATTTCTGCTACGTTACCCAACAGTGGCATCATGAGCTAGGTCTATTGCGTAGATTCTTTGCACGAGTAGAACACAAAGTAGTTGTGGGCGTTGATGTTGTTCAATATGCTTACCGTTACTAGTCCAATCTTGTTTCGACGGTATTGTGGGATGAAGCGGCCCGGACCGACCTTACACGTACTCTTACGTGAGACAGGTTCCACCGATTGACATGCACTTGGTGCATAAGGTGGCTAGCGGGTGCCAGTCTCTCCCACTTTAGTCGGAACGGATTCGATGAAAAGGGTCCTTATGAAGGGTAAATAGCAATTGGCATATCACGTTGTGGTCTTGCGTAGGTAAGAAACGTTCTTGCTAGAAACCCATAGCAGCCACGTAAAACATGCAACAACAATTAGAGGACGTCTAACTTGTTTTTGCAGGGTATGCTATGTGATGTGATATGGCCAAGAAGAATGTGATGAATGATATGTGATGTATGAGATTGATCATGTTCTTGTAATAGGATTCACGACTTGCATGTCGATGAGTATGACAACCGGCAGGAGCCATAGGAGTTGTCTTAAATTTATTGTATGACCTGCGTGTCATTGAACAACGCCATGTAATTACTTTACTTTATTGCTAACCGGTAGCCATAGTAGTAGAAGTAATAGTTGGCGAGACAACTTCATGAAGACACGATGATGGAGATCATGATGATGGAGATCATGGTGTCATGCCGGTGACGATGATGATCATGGAGCCCCGAAGATGGAGATCAAAAGGAGCAAAATGATATTGGCCATATCATGTCACTATTTGATTGCATGTGATGTTTATCATGTTTATGCATCTTGTTTACTTAGAACGATGGTAGTAAATAAGATGATCCCTTACAACAATTTCAAGAAGTGTTCTCCCCTAACTGTGCACCGTTGCTACAGTTCGTCGTTTCGAAGCACCACGTGATGATCGGGTGTGATAGATCCTTACGTTCACATACAACGGGTGTAAGACAGATTTACACATGCAATACACTTAGGGTTAACTTGACGAGCCTAGCATGTACAGACATGGCCTCGGAACACGGAGACCGAAAGGTCGAGCATGAGTCGTATAGCAGATACGATCAACATGAAGATGTTCACCGATGATGACTAGTCCGTCTCACGTGATGATCGGACACGGCCTAGTTGACTCGGATCATGTAATCACTTAGATGACCAGAGGGATGTCTATCTGAGTGGGAGTTCATAAGATGAACTTAATTATCCTGAACATAGTCAAAAGACCTTTTGCAAATTATGTCGTAAGCTCGCGCTTTAGTTCCACTGTTTAGATATGTTCCTAGAGAAAATATAGTTGAAAGTTGATAGTAGCGATTATGCGATCAGTAGAAAGCTTATGTCCTTAATGCACCGCTCAGTGTGCTGAACCCCAACGTCGTTTGTCGATGTTGCGAACATCGGACATACACGTTTTGATAACTACGTGATAGTTCAATTAAATGGTTTGAGTAGAGGCACCAAAGACGTTTTCGAAACGTCGCGGAACATATGAGATGTTTCGAGGGCTGAAATTGGGATTTCAGGCTCGTGCCCACGTCAAGAGGTATAACACCTCCGACGATTTTCTTAGCCTGCAAACTAAGGGAGAAAAGCTCAATCATTGAGCTTGTGCTCAGATTGTCTGAGCACAACAATCACTTGAATCGAGTGGGAGTTGATCCTCCAGATGAGATAGTGATGTTTCCCCAAAGTCATTGCCACCAAGCTGCTAGAGCTTCGTGATTAACTATAACATATCAAGGATAGATATGATGATCCTTGAAATATTCATGATGTTTGACACCGCGAAAGTAGAAATCAAGAAGGAGCATCAATTGTTGATGGTTGGTGAAACCACTAGTTTCAAGAAGGGCAAGGGAACAAAGGGATACTTCATGAAACGGCAATTCAGCTGCTGCTCTAGTGAAGAAACCCAAGGTTGAACCCAAACCCGAGACTAAGTGCTTCTGTAATAAGGGGAACAACCACTGGAGCAGCATTACCCTAGATACTTGGTAGATGAGAAGGCTGGCAAGGTCGATAGAAGTATATTGGATATACATTATGTTAATGTGTACTTTACTAGTACTCCTAGTAGCACCAGGATATTGGATACCGGTTCGGTTGCTAAGTGTTAGTAACTCGAAATAAAAGCTACGGAATAAACGGAGACTAGCTAACGTATTATTATTATATAACTGTATTATCCGGAAATAAAAGCTAACTCGAAATACACGTGTGAATATGCCCTAGAGGCAATAATAAAAGTATTATTATTATATTTCCTTGTTAATGATAATTGTCTTTTATTCATGCTATAACTGTATTATCCGGAAATCGTAATACACGTGTGAATACATAGACCACAATATGTCCCTAGTGAGCCTCTAGTTGACTAGCTCGTTGTGATCAACAGATAGTCATGGTTTCCTGGCTATGGGCATTGGATGTCGTTGATAACGGGATCACATCATTAGGAGAATGATGTGATGGACAAGACCCAATCCTAAGACTAGCACAAAAGATCGTGTAGTTCATTTGCTAGAGCTTTGCCAATGTCAAGTATCTCTTCCTTCGACCATGAGAGCGTGTAACTCCTGGATACCGTAGGAGTGCTTTGGGTGTATCAAACGTCACAACGTAACTGGGTGACTATAAAGGTGCACTACAGGTATCTCCGAAAGTATCTATTGTTTTATGCGGATCGAGACTGGGATTTGTCACTCCGTGTAAACGGAGAGTTATCTCTGGGCCCACTCGGTAGGACATCATCATATGCGCAATGTGACCAAGGAGTTGATCACGGGATGATGTGTTATGGAACGAGTAAAGTGACTTGCCGGTAACGAGATTGAACAAGGTATTGGATACCGATGATCGAATCTCGGGCAAGTAACATACCGATAGACAAAGGGAATTGAATACGGGATTGATTAAGTCCTTGACATCGTGGTTCATCCGATGAGATCATCGTGGAACATGTGGGAGCCATCATGGGTATCCAGATCCCGCTGTTGGTTATTGACCGGAGAACGTCTCGGTCATGTCTACATGTCTCCCGAACCCGTAGGGTCTACACACTTAAGGTTCGATGACGCTAGGGTTATAAAGGAAGTTTGTATGTGGTTACCGAATGTTGTTCGGAGTCCTGGATGAGATCCCGGACGTCACGAGGAGTTCCGGAATGGTCCGGAGGTAAAGATTTATATATGGGAAGTCCTATTTTGGCCACCGGAAAATGTTCGGGATTTTTCGGTATTGTACCGGGAAGGTTCTAGAAGGTTCCGGAGTGGGGCCCACCTGCATGGGGGGACCCACATGGACGTGGGTAGTGGGGGCAAGGCCCCACACCCCTGGTCAAGGCGCACCAAGATCCCCCCTTAGAAGGAATAAGATCATACCCCGAAGGGATAAGATCAAGATCCCTAAAAAGGGGGGATAACAATCGGTGGGGAAGGAAATAATGAGATTTCTTTCCTCCCACCTTGGCCAACGCCCCAATGGACTTGGAGGGCAAGAAACCAGCCCCTCCACCCCTATATATAGTGGGGAGGCGCATGGGAGCTATACACAAAGTTCTGGCACAGCCCTACCTCTCTCCCTACTCCTCCTCTCCCATGGTGCTTGGCGAAGCCCTGCTGGATTGCCACGCTCCTCCACCACCACCACGCCGTTGTGCTGCTGTTGGATGGAGTCTTCCTCAACCTCTCCCTCTCTCCTTGCTGGATCAAGGCGTGGGAGACGTCACCGGGCTGTACGTGTGTTGAACGCGGAGGTGCCGTCCGTTCGGCACTAGGATCATCGGTGATTTGAATCACGACGAGTACGACTCCATCAACCCCGTTCACTTGAACGCTTCCGCTTAGCGATCTACAAGGGTATGTAGATGCACTCTCTTTCTACTCGTTGTTGGTCTCTCCATAGATAGATCTTGGTGACACGTAGGAAAATTTTGAATTTCTGCTACGTTCCCCAACAGTGGCATCATGAGCTAGGTCTATTGCGTAGATTCTTTGCACGAGTTGAACACAAAGTAGTTGTGGGCGTTGATGTTGTTCAATATGCTTACCGTTACTAGTCCAATCTTGTTTCGACGGTATTGTGGGATGAAGCGGCCCGGACCGACCTTACACGTACTCTTACGTGAGACAGGTTCCACCGATTGACATGCACTTGGTGCATAAGGTGGCTAGCGGGTGCCAGTCTCTCCCACTTTAGTCGGAACGGATTCGATGAAAAGGGTCCTTATGAAGGGTAAATAGCAATTGGCATATCACGTTGTGGTCTTGCGTAGGTAAGAAACGTTCTTGCTAGAAACCCATAGCAGCCACGTAAAACATGCAACAACAATTAGAGGACGTCTAACTTGTTTTTGCAGGGTATGCTATGTGATGTGATATGGCCAAAAGGATGTGATGAATGATATATATGTGATGTATGAGATTGATCATGTTCTTGTAATAGGATTCACGACTTGCATGTCGATGAGTATGACAACCGGCAGGAGCCATAGGAGTTGTCTTTATTTTTTGTATGACCTGCGTGTCATTGAAGAACGCCATGTAAACTACTTTACTTTATTGCTAAACGCGTTAGTCATAGAAGTAGAAGTAGTCGTTGGTGTGACAACTTCATGAAGACACGATGATGGAGATCATGATGATGGAGATCATGGTGTCAAGCCGGTGACGATGATGATCATGGAGCCCCGAAGATGAAGATCAAAAGGAGCAAAATGATATTGCTCATATCATGTCACTATTTGATTGCATGTGATGTTTATCATGTTTATGCATCTTGTTTACTTAGGACGACGGTAGTAAATAAGATGATCCCTTACAAAATTTCAAGAAGTGTTCTCCCCTAACTGTGCACCGTTGCTACAGTTCATCGCTTCTAAGCACCACGTGATGATCGGGTGTGATGGATTCTTACGTTCACATACAACGGGTGTAAGACAGTTTTACACAGCAAAAACACTTAGGGTTAACTTGACGAGCCTAGCATGTGCAGACATGGCCTCGGAACACGGAGACCGAAAGGTCGAGCATGAGTCGTATAGTAGATACGATCAACATGAAGATGTTCACCGACGTTAACTAGTCCGTCTCACGTGATGATCGGACACGGCCTAGTTGACTCGGATCATGTGATCACTTAGATGACCAGAGGGATGTCCATCTAAGTGGGAGTTCATAAGATGAACTTAATTATCCTGAACATAGTCAAAAGACCTTTTGCAAATTATGTCGCAGTTCACGCTATAGTTCTACTGTTTTAGTTATGTTCCTAGAGAAATTATAGTTGAAAGTTGATAGTAGCGATTATGCGATCAGTAGAAAGCTTATGTCCTTAATGCACCGCTCAGTGTGCTGAACCCCAAACGTCGTTTGTGGATGTTGCGAACATCGGACATACATGTTTTGATAACTACGTGATAGTTCAGTTAAACGGTTTAGAGCTGAGGCACTAAAGACGTTTTCGAAACGTCACGGAACATATGAGATGTTTCGAGGGCTGAAATTGGGATTTCAGGCTCGTGCCCACGTCAAGAGGTATGAGACCTCCGACGATTTTCTTAGCCTGCAAACTAAGGGAGAAAAGCTCAATCGTTGAGCTTGTGCTCAGATTGTCTGAGTGCAACAATCACTTGAATCGAGTGGGAGTTGATCTTCCAAATGAGATAGTGATGTTTCTCCAAAGTCATTGCCACCAAGCTGCTAGAGCTTCGTGATGAACTATAACATATCAGGGATAAATAAAATGATCCTTGAGGTATTCACGATGTTTGACACCGCGAAAGTAGAAATCAAGAAGGAGCATTAATTGTTGATGGTTGGTGAAACCATTAGTTTCAAGAAGGGCAAGGGAACAAAGGGATACTTCATGAAACGGCAATTCAGCTGCTGCTCAAGTGAAGAAACCCAAGGTTGAACCCAAACCCGAGACTAAGTGCTTCTGTAATAAGGGGAACAACCACTGGAGCAGCATTACCCTAGATACTTGGTAGATGAGAAGGCTGGCAAGGTCGATAGAAGTATATTGGATATACATTATGTTAATGTGTACTTTACTAGTACTCCTAGTAGCACCAGGGTATTGGATACCGGTTCGGTTGCTAAGTGTTAGTAACTCGAAATAAAAGCTACGGAATAAAACGAAGACTGGCTAAAGGTGAGCTGACGATATGTGTTGGAAGTGTTTCCAAGTTTGATGTGATCTAACATCGCACGCTCCCTCTACCATCAAGATTAGTATTAAACCTGAATAAGTGCTCTTGCACCTAAAGGAATGGTTTATTGAATCTCGGTCGTAGTGATACACATTTTCATGCCAAAAGATATAAGATAGTAATGATAGTACCACTTACTTGTGGCACTGCCATGTAAGTCATAATGGTATAAAACGCATGAAGAAGCTCCATGTTGATGGATCTTTGGACTCACTCGTTTTGAAAAGTTTGAGACATGCGAACCATGTCTATTGGTGTATATGCATGAAGAAACTCCATGCAAATGGATCGTTTGGACTCACTTGATTTTGAATCACTTGAGATATGCAAATCATACCACATAGGCAAGATGACTGAAAAGCCTCGTTTTCAGTAAGATGGAACAAGATAGCAACTTGTAGGAAGTAACACATTTTGATGTGTCCAATCCAATGAGTGCTGAGGCATGCAGTGAATATCGTTATGATCTTACTTCACAGATGATTCGAGTAGATGTTGAGAATCTTTACTTGATGAAACACAAGTCTGAATTATTGAATGGTTCAAGTAATTTCAGAGTGAAGTAGAAGATCATTGTGACAAGAGGATAAAATGTCTATGATACGATCATAGAGATGAATATCTGAGTTACGAGTTTTGGCACACAATTAAGACATTGTGGAAATTTTTTCACAACTAATACAGCCTGGAACACCATAGTGTGATGGTGTGTCCGAACATCATAGTTGCACCCTATTGGATATGGTGCGTACCATGATGTCTCTTATCGAATTACCACTATCGTTCATGGGTTAGGCATTAGAGACAACCACATTCACTTTAAATAGGGCACCACGTAATTCCGTTGAGATGACACCATATGAATTATGGTTTAGAGAAACCTAAGTTGTCATTTCTTAAAAGTTTGGGGCTACGACGCTTATGTGAAAAAGTTTCAGGCTGATAAGCTAGAACCCAAAGCGGATAAATGCATCTTCATAGGACACCCAAAATAGTTGGGTATACCTCATGTCTCAGATCCAAAAGCAATAAAGGATTGTTTCTTGAATCAGGTCCTTTCTCGAGGAAAGGTTTCTCTCGAAAGAATTGAGTGAGAGGATGGTGGAGACTTGATGAGGTTATTGAACCATCACTTCAACCAGTGTGTAGCAGGGCACAGGAAGTTGTTCCCGTGGCACCTACACCAATTGAAGTGGAAGCTTATGATAGTGATCATGAAACTTCAGATCAAGTCACTCCCAAACCTCGTAGGATGACAAGGATGCGTACTACTTGAGAGTGGTACGTAATCCTGTCTTGGAAGTCATGTTGCTAGACAACAATGAGCCTACGAGCTATGGAGAAGTAATGGTGGGCCCGGATTCCGATAAATGGCTCGAGGCCATAAAATCCGAGAACGGATCCATGGACTTTGGCGGACTTGCCCGATGATCGGCAATCCATTGAGATAAATGGATCTTTTAAGAAGAAGACGGACGTGGATGGTAATGTCACCATCTATGAAGCTCGACTTGTGGCGAAGTGTTTTCCGACAAGTTCAAGAAGTTGACTACGATGAGATTTTCTCACTCGTAGCGATGCTTAAAGTCCGTCGGAATCATGTTAGCATTAGCTGCATTTATGAAATCTGGCAGATGGATGTCAAGACAAGTTTCCTTACTAGTTTTCGTAAGGAAAGGTTGTATGCAATACAATCAGAAAAGTTTTGTCAATCCTGAGGATGCTAAAAGGTACGCTAGCTCCAGCGATCCTTCTAAGGACTGGAGTAAGCATCTCGGAGTTGGAATGTATGCTTTGATGATGATCAAAGATTTTGGGTTTGTACAAAGTTTATGAGAAACTTGTATTTCCAAAGAAGTGAGTGGGAGCACTATAGAATTTCTGATGAGTATATGTTGTTGACATATTGTTGATCAGAAATGACGTAGAATTTCTGGAAAGCATATAGGGTTATTTTGAAAGTGTATTTCAATGGAAAGCCTGGATTAAGCTGCTTGAGCATTGAGCATCAAGATCTATAAGGATAGATCAAAATGCTTAATAATACTTTCAAATGAGCACATACCTTGACATGATCTTGAAGGTGTTCAAGATGGACCAGTCAAAGAAGGAGTTCTTGCCTGAGTTTTAAGGTACGAAGTTAAGACTTAAAGCTCGACCACGGCAGAATAGAGAGAAAGGACGAAGGTCGTCCCCTATGCTTGAGACGTAGGCTCTTCAGTATGCTATGCTGTGTACCGCACCTGAAGTGTGCCTTGCCATGAGTCAGTCAAGGGGTACAAGAGTGATCCAAGAATGGCTCACAGGACAGCGGTCAAAGTTATCCTTAGAAATTAGTGGACTAAGGAATTTTTCTCGATTATGGAGGTGGTAAAAGAGTTCGTCGTAAAAGGTTATGTCGATGCAAGCTTAACACCTATTCGGATAGCTCTGAGTAGAGATACCAGATACATACAATGGGGCAACAATTTAGAATAGCTCCAAGTAGAACAGTTATTTGGAACAACTCCAAATAGAGCGTGGTAGCTGCATCTAGGAGATGACATAGAGATTTGTAAAGCACACACGGATCTGAAAGGTTCAGACCCGTTGACTAAAACCTCTCTCAAAAGCAACATGATCAAACATAAAACTCATTGAGTGTTAATCACATAGTGATGTGAACTAGACTACTGACTCTAGTAAACTCTTGGGTATTAGTCACATGGCGATGTGACCTGTGAGTGTTAATCACATGGCGATGTGAACTAGATTATTGACTCTAGTGCAAGTGGGAGACTGTTGGAAATATGCCCTAGAGGCAATAATAAAAGTGTTATTATTATATTTCCTTGTTCATGATAATTGTCTTTTATTCATGCTATAACTGTATTATCCGGAAATCGTAATACACGTGTGAATACATAGACCACAATATGTCCCTAGTGAGCCTCTGGTTGACTAGCTCGTTGTGATCAACAGATAGTCATGGTTTCCTGGCTATGGACATTGGATGTCGTTGATAACGGGATCACATCATTAGGAGAATGATGTGATGGACAAGACCCAATCCTAAGACTAGCACAAAAGATCGTGTAGTTCATTTGCTAGAGCTTTGCCAATGTCAAGTATCTCTTCCTTTGACCATGAGATCGTGTAACTCCTGGATACCGTAGGAGTGCTTTGGGTGTATCAAACGTCACAATGTAACTGGGTGACTATAAAGGTGCACTACAGGTATCTCCGAAAGTATCTATTGTTTTATGCGGATCGAGACTGGGATTTGTCACTCCGTGTAAACGGAGAGGTATCTCTGGGCCCACTCGGTAGGACATCATCATATGCGCAATGTGACCAAGGAGTTGATCACGGGATGATGTGTTACGGAACGAGTAAAGTGACTTGCCAGTAACGAGATTGAACAAGGTATTGGATACCGACGATCGAATCTCGGGCAAGTAAAATACCGCTAGACAAAGGGAATTGAATACGGGATTGATTAAGTCCTTGACATCGTGGTTCATCCGATGAGATCATCGTGGAACATGTGGGAGCCAACATGGGTATCCAGATCCCGCTGTTGGTTATTGACCGGAGAACGTCTCGGTCATGTCTGCATGTCTCCCGAACCCGTAGGGTCTACACACTTAAGGTTCGATGACGCTAGGGTTATAAAGGAAGCTTGTATGTGGTTACCGAATGTTGTTCGGAGTCCCGGATGAGATCCCGGACGTCACGAGGAGTTCCGGAATGGTCCGGAGGTAAAGATTTATATATAGGAAGTCCTGTTTCGGCCATCGGGACAAGTTTCGGAGTCATCGGTATTGTACCGGGACCACCGGAAGGGTCCCGGGGGCCCACCGGGTGGGGCCACCTGCCCCGGGGGGCCACATGGGCTGTAGGGGGTGCGCCTTGGCCTACATGGGCCAAGGGCACCAGCCCCAAGAGGCCCATGCGCCTGGGGAAACCCTAAAGGAAGAGTCCCAGCAGGGGAAGGCACCTCCTAGGTGCCTTGGGGGGGGAGGACTCCTCCCCTGGCCGCCGCCCCCTTGGAGATTGGATCTCCTAGGGGCTGGCGCACCCCCCCTTGGGATCCCTATATATAGTGGGGTAGGAGGGCCTCCCAAAACACACCTTATGCCTTTGGTGCAGCCCCTCCCTCTCTCCCAAGTTCTTCTCCTCTCCCATGGTGCTTGGCGAAGCCCTGCGGGATTGCCACGCTCCTCCACCACCACCACGCCGTTGTGCTGCTGTTGGATGGAGTCTTCCTCAACCTCTCCCTCTCTCCTTGCTGGATCAAGGCGTGGGAGACGTCACCGGGCTGTACGTGTGTTGAACGCGGAGGTGCCGTCCGTTCGGCACTTGATCATCGGTGATTTGAATCACGACGAGAACGACTCCTTCAACCCCGTTCACTTGAACGCTTCCGCTTAGCGATCTACAAGGGTATGTAGATGCACTCTCCTTCTACTCGTAGCTGGTTTCTCCATAGATAGATCTTGGTGACGCGTAGGAAAATTTTGAATTTCTGCTACGTTACCCAACAATTACCTCCCTGGCAATTTATGCGATGTGCTCCATCAGGATCCCGCCGAAAATACTGGATCATCTGGATAAGCTGCTGCGATATTGTCTTTGGGCAAAAAAACACGAACGATGGATTGAAAGTCGTCTCCCTGGCAGCCTGGGAGTTAGTTTGCATGCCCAAGCACAAGGGAGGGCTCGGGGTGCTCGACCTGAAGATCCAAAACCAGGGCTTGCTGCTCAAACAGCTACACAAGTTCTATAACCGCATGGACATTCTGTGGGTTGATCTTGTGTGGAACACGTACTACGAAGGCCTAGTCCCGCATGCCTCTGGCCTGTGTGGATCGTTCTGGTGGAAGGACGTCATGAACCTGGCACCAACTTACAGAGCTATTACTTCGGTTGAAGTGGGAGATGGGAGCTCAACTTTGTACTGGAAAGATGCCTGGCATGGTGACACTCTGGCTGACAGTCACCCCCGACTATTCTCCTTCACCAAACATGCATATATATCTATCAAAGTGCTCCTGACATCACCCACGCTCAGACAAAAATTTTACTTGCCGTTGTCGGTCCAAGCTAGATAAGAACTTGATGATCTACAAACCTCCCTAGCTTCGATGGAGCTTGCAGAGGTGCATGATGCCTGGCGCCTGATCTGGGGATCCGAGAAGTTCGCCTCCAGCAAATTCTATCTTCACTGTTTTCGGGACATGGTAGCGGATGTTGCGTTTAAGTGGATCTGGCAATCAAAGTGCACCAACAAATGGAAAGTTTTTGTGTGGTTACTCCTTGCGGATAGGCTGAACACCCGAGGATTGCTCAAGAGAAAACATATGAAGTTGAGAGATGACAACTATGCTTGCCTGTTGTGTCATCATCCACCCGAGGAAACGGTGGAACACTTGTTCTTTCACTGTGAATTTAGTAAAACGTGTTGGGGGAAGCTGGGGATCACGTGGCCTCTGCATGGCAACCGGGTGCAACTTATGCATGCAGCTAAGAACACGTGGAGCAGACCAATGTTCATGGAGGTCTTCATTGTAGCCTCTTGGAGCATATGGAAAGAATGCAACAACAAGTTGTTCAGAAATGTGGCGCCGACCGTCGAAGGGTGGACCCATAGATTCAAAATGGACTTTGATATGATGAGACACAGGATCAAACAGGCCTTGGTGCCATTTGTTGATCAGGTAGTTGATCTGATTTAGCAGTATAGCCCTGTACCTTTGTTGTATAGGGATACCTTGAATCCTTCTGCCCCTATGTAATTTCCATCCCATGTAATCTTGTGTCTTGAAAAGTAATACAAAAGTCAGTGGGGGGCTGCCCTCACTGTCCCAAACTTTCAAAAAAACCTATCTTGTTTTTGTAATATGATTAGTTCATCGTTCCTGATTCAGCCTATTATGAATGAAACATGTTTGCAATGACAATTAGAGATTATAGTTGCTCATGTCATGCTTAATTAGCTAGGAGTTTATAATGGTTTACCTTGCGTGCCAAAATGCTATTAAAATGGTTGTGATGTGGTATGATAGGGTGGTATCCTCCTCCGAACGATTTGAGTGGCTTGACTTGGCACATGTTCACGCATGTAGTTGAAACAAAATCAACATAGCCTCCACAATATTTATGTTCATGGTAAATTATATCCTACTCATGTTTGCACTCGGTGTTGATTAATTTTAATGCATGTTCATGACTGTTTTCGCTCTCTAGCTGGTCGCTTCCTAGTCTTTTTCTAGCCTTCACTTGTACTAAGCAGGAATACAGCTTGTGCATCCACTTCCATAAACCCCAAAAGTTATTCCATATGAGTCCACCATACCTTCCTATATGCGGTATCTACCTGCCGTTCCAAGTAAATTTGTATCTGCCAAACTCTAAACCTTCAAATGATATTCTGCTTTGTATGCTCGAATAGCTCATGTATCAACTAGGGTTGTCAATATCTTCCATGCTAGGCGGGTTATTCCCAAGAGGAGTGGACTCCGCTCCTCACTCATGAGAAAATGGCTAGTGTTGGGGAACGCAGTGATTGCAAAAAAAATCGTACGCACACGCAAGATCATGGTGATGCATAGCAACGAGAGGGGAGGGTGTTGTCTACGTACCCTCGTAGACCGTAAGCGGAAGCGTTATGACAACGCAGTTGATGTAGTCGTACATCTTCACGATCGACCGATCTTAGTACCGAAAGTACGGCACCTCCGCGATTTGCACACGTTCGGCTTGGTGACGTCCCACGAACTCACGATCCAGCAGAGTGTTGAGGGAGAGCTTCGTCAGCACAACAGCGCGATGACGGTGATGATGATGCTACAGGAACAGGGCATCGCCTAAGCACCGCTATGATATGACCGAGGTGGATTATGGTGGAGGGGGGCACCACACACGGCTAAGAGATCAATGATCAACTTGTGTGTCTATGGGGTGCCCCTGGCCACGTATATAAAGGATGGAGGGAGGAGGAGGCCAACCCTCATAGGGCGCACCCAAAGTGTGGAGTCCTACTAGGACTCCCTAGTACTAGTAGGATTCCACCTCCTACATGGAATAGGAAAAAGGGAAGGGAGAAGGAGAAGGAAGGGGAGCCCCTTTCCCTAGTCCAATTCAGACCAGTCCATGGGGAATGGGCGCGGCCAGCCTTGAGGCCTTTCTCTCCTTTCCCGTATGGCCCATTAAGGCCCAATACGAATTCCCGTAACTCTTCGGTACTCCGAAAAATACCCGAATCATTCGGAACCTTTCCGATGTCCAAATATAGCCTTACAATATATCGATCTTTACGTCTCGACCATTTCAAGACTCCTCGTCATGTCCCCGGTCTCTTACAGGACTCCGAACAAACTTCGGTCATCAAATCACATAACTCATAATACAAATCGTCACAGAATGTCAAGCGTGCGGACCCTACGGGTTCTAGAACTTTGTAAACATGATTAGTTCACATCTCCATGTGACTAACACCCAAAGGGTTTACTACAGTCAATAATCTAGTTCACATCGCTATGTGATTAACACCCAAAGAGTAATCATGGTTTGCTTGTGAGAGAAATTTAGTCAACGGGTCTGCCACATTCAGAGCCGCATGTATTTTGCAAATTTTCTATGTCTACAATGCTTTGCACGGAGCTACTCTAGCTAATTGCTCCCACTTTAGATATGTATCTAGATCGAGACTTAGAGTCATCCAGATCGGTGTCAAAGCTTGCATCGACGTAAACCTTTACGACGAACTCTTTGTCACCTCCATAACCGAGAAACATGTCCTTATTCCACTAAGGATATTTTTGACAGCTGTCCAGTGATCCACTCCTGGATCACTACTGTACCCTCTTGCCAAACTCATGGTGAGGTACACAATAGGTCTGGTACATGGCATAGCATACTTTATAGAACCTATGGCTAAGGCATAGGGAATGACTTTTCATTCTCTTTCTATTTCCTGCCGTGGTCAGGTTTTGAGTCTTTACTCAACTTCACACCTTGCAACACAGGCAAGAACTCCTTCTTTGACTTTTCCATTTTGAACTACTTCAAAATCTTGTCAAGGTATGTACTCATTGAAAATATATCAAGCGTCTTGATCTATCTCTATAGATCTTGATGCTCAATATGTAAGTAGTTTCATCGAGGTCTTTCTTTGAAAAACTCTTTTCAAACACTCTTTTATGCTTTCCAGAAAATTCTATATTATTTCCGATCAACAATATGGCATTCACATATACTTATCAGAAATGTTGTAGTGCTCCCACTCACTTTCTTGTAAATACAGGCTTCACTGCAAGTCTGTATAAAACCACATGGTTTGATCATTTTATCAAAGTATATATTCCAACTCCGAGATGCTTGCACCAGTCCATAGATGGATCGCTGGAGCTTGCACACTTTGTTAGCACCTTTAGGATTGACAAAACATTCTTGTTGCATCATATACAATTCTTCTTTCAGAAATCCATTAAGGAATGCAGTTTTGACATCCATTTGCTAGATTTCATAAAATGTGGCAATTGCTAACATGATTCGGACAGAATTAAGCATCGCTACGAGTGAGAAAATCTCATCGTAGTTAACATCTTGAACTTGTCGAAAACCTTTTGTGACAATTCGAGCTTTGTAGATAGTAACACTGCTATCAGTGTCCGTCTTCCTCTTGAAAATCCATTTATTCTTAATGGCTCACCGATCAACTGGCAAGTCAATCAAAGTCCATACTTTGTTCTAATACATGGATCTCATCTCATATTTCATGGCTTCAAGCCATTTCGCGGAATCTGGGCTCATCATCGCTTCCTCATAGTTCATAGGTTCGTCATGGTCAAGTAACATGACCTCCAGAACAGGATTACCAAACCACTCTGGTGCGGAACGTATTATGGTTGACCTACGAGGTTCGGTAGTAACTTGATCTGAAGTTTCATGATCATCATCATTAACTTCCTCACTAATTGGTGTAGGAACCACTAGAATTGATTTCTGTGATGAACTACTTTCCAATTCGGGAGAAGGTACAATTACCTCATCAAGTTTTACATTCCTCCCAATCACTTCTTTCGAGAGAAACTTCTTCTCTAGAAAGGATCCATTCTTAGCAACGAATATATTGCCTTCGGATCTGTGATAGAAGGTGTACCCAACAGTTTCCTATGGGTATCCTATGAAGACGCATTTCTCCGATTTGGGGTCGAGCTTATCAGGTTGAAACTTTTTCACATAAATGATACATCTCCAACGTATCTATAATTTTTTATTGCTCCATGCTATATTATCTACTGTTTTGGACATTATTGGGCTTTATTATCCACTTTTATATTATTTTTGGGACTAACCTATTAACCGGAGGCCCATCCCAGAATTGTTGTTTTTTGCCTGTTTTAGGGTTTCGAAGAAAAGGAATATCAAACGGAGTCCAAACGGAATGAAACCTTCGGGAATGTGATTTTCTCAACGAACAATACCTAGGAGACTTGGACCCTACGTCAAGACACAAAAGAGGAGGCCACGAGGTAGGGGGCACGCCTACCCCC
>NC_041382.1:492927004-493011173 GCF_002162155.2 Triticum dicoccoides
TCTACCCTCGTGGGCCCCCTGTTGCTCCATCGATGTACTCCTTCCTCCTATATATACCTACGTACCCCCAAACGATCATATACAGAGCCAAAACCCTAATTCCACCGCCGCAACTTTCTGCATCCACGAGATCCCATCTTTGGGCCTGTTCCGGAGCTCCGTCGAAGGATCGATCATGGAGGGCTTCTACATCAACACCATAGCCCCTCCGATGAAGTGTGAGTAGTTCACCTCAGACCTATGGGTCCATAGTTAGTAGCTAGATGGCTTCTTCTCTCTTTTTGGATCTCAATACAATGTTCTCCCCCTCTCTTGTGGAGAACTATTCGATGTAATCTTCTTTTGCGGTGTGTTTGTTCAGACCGACGAATTGTGGGTTTATGATCAAGTCTATCTATGAACAATATTTGAATCTTCTCTGAATTCTTTTATGTATGATTGGTTATCTTTGCAAGTCTCTTTGAATTATCAGTTTGGTTTGGCCTACTAGATTGATCTTTCTTGCAATGGGAGAAATGCTTAGGTTTGGGCTCAATCTTGTGGTGTCCTTTCCCAGTGACAGTAGGGGCAGCAAGGCACGTATTGTATTGTTGCCATCGAGGATAACAAGATGGGGTTTTCATCATATTGCACGAGTTTATCCCTCTACATCATGTCATCTTGCTTAAGGTGTTAGTCTGTTTTCATTAACTTAATACTCTAGATGCATGCTGGATAGCGGTCGATGAGTGGAGTAATAGTAGTAGATGCAGGCAGGAGTCGGTGTACTTGTCTCGGACGTGATGCCTATATACATGATCATGCCTAGATATTCTCATAACTATGCTCAATTTTGTCAATTGCTCAACAGTAATTTGTTCACCCACCGTAGAATACTTATGCTCTCGAGAGAAGCCACTAGTGAAACCTATGGCCCCCGGGTCTATCTTCATCATATTAATCTCCTACTACTTAGTTATTGCCTTTGCTTTTTACTTTGCTTTTACTTTACTTTGCATCTTTATCACAAAAATACCAAAAATATTATCTTATCATATCTATCAGATCTCACTCTCGTAAGTGGCCGTGTAGGGATTGACAACCCCTTATCGCGAGGATTTATTTGTTTTGTGCAGGTGCGAGGGACTCGCGCGTAGCCTCCTACTAGATTGATACATTGGTTCTCAAAACTGAGGGAAATACTTATGCTACTTTGCTGCATCATCCCTTCCTCTTCGGGGAAAACCAACGCAGTGCTCAAGAGGTAGCAAGAAGGATTTCTAGCGCCGTTGCCGGGGAGGTCTACGCAGAAGTCAATATACCAAGTACCCATCACATACCCTTATCTCCCGCTTTACATTATTTGCCTCTCATTTTCCTCTCCCCCACATCACCCTTTCCGTTTTATTTGCCCTCTCTCTCGATCCTCCCTTTCTTTCTCTATTTGCCTCTTTTTGCCCGCTTGCTTTTTGTTTGCTTGTGTGTTAGTTTGCTTGTTTGTCACGATGGATCAAGATAACACTAAATTGTGTGACTTCACCAATACCAACAACAATGATTCTATTAGCACTCCGATTGCTCCTCTTACCGATGCTGAATCTTGTGAAATTAATATTGCTTTGCTGAATCTTGTCATGAAAGATCCGTTTTCCGGCCTTCCTAGTGAAGATGCCGCTACCCATCTAAATAGCTTCGTTGATTTGTGTGATATGCAAAAGAAGAAAGATGTGTATAATGATATTGTTAAATTGAAGCCATTTCCTTTTTCGCTTAGAGATCGTGCTAAAGCTTGGTTCTATTCTTTGCCTAAAAATAGTATTGATTCATGGAATAAGTGCAAAGATGCTTTTATCTCTAAGTATTTTCCTCCCGCTAAGATCATCTCCCTTAGAAACGATATTATGAATTTTAAGCAACTTGATCATGAACCTGTTGCACAAGCTTGGGAGAGAATGAAACTAATGATACATAATTGCCCTACTCATGGTTTAAATTTGTGGATGATTATACAAATTTTTTATGCTGGATTGAATTTTGCTTCTAGAAGTCTTTTAGATTCGGCCACAGGAGGCACTTTTATGGAAATCACTTTAGGAGAAGCTACTAAACTCCTAGATAATATTATGGTTAATTATTCTCAATGGCATACTAAAAGATCTACTAATAAAAAGGTGCATGCGATAGAAGAAATTAATCTTTTGAGTGGAAAGATGGATGAACTTATGAAATTATTTGCTATTAAGAGTGTTTCTTCTGATCCTAATGATATGCCCTTGTCTACTTTGATTGATAATAATAATGAATCTATGGATGTGAATTTTGTTGGTAGGAACAATTTTGGTAACAACGCGTATAGAGGAAATTTCAATCCTAGGCCTTATCCTAGTAATCCCTCTAATAATTATGGTAATTCCTACAACAATTCTTATGGAAATTATAATAAGATGCCCTCTGATTTTGAATCTAATATTAAAGAATTTATTACTTTGCAAAAGAATTTTAATGCTTTGATTGAAGAAAAATTGCTTAAGATTAATGAGTTGGCTAGGAACGTTGATAGAATTTCTCTTGATGTTGATTCTTTGAAACTTAGATATATTCCACCTAAGCATGATATCAATGAGTCTCTCAAAGTCATGAGAATTTCCATTGATGAGTGCAAAGAAAGAACCGCTAAGATAGATGCTAAGAAAGATGCCTTTATAAGAGTGTGTTCTTCTAGTTCCTATGAAAATAAAGATGAAGATCTAAAAGTTATTGATGTGTCCCCTATTAAATCTTTGTTTTGCAATATGAATCTAGATAATGATGGGACTGAATATGAACCACCTTTACCTAGAAGACGTTCCAAGAATACGGAATTTTTTGATCTTGATGCTAAAATTGATAAAAGTGGGATGGAAGAAATTAAAACCCTAGATGTTGCTAAACCCATTATTATGGATTTCAAGGAATTTAACTATGAAAATTTCTATTTGATTGATTGTATTTCCTTGTTGCAATCCTTGCTAAATTCTCCTCACGCTTATAGTCAAAATAAAGCGTTTACTAAACATATCATTGATGCCTTGATGCAATCTTATGAAGAAAAACTTGAACTGGAAGTTTCTATCCCTAGAAAACTTTATGATGAGTGGGAACCAACTATTAAAATTAAAATTAAATATCATGAATGTTATGCTTTATGTGATTTGGGTGCTAGTGTTTCCACGATTCCAAAGACTTTGTGTGATTTGTTAGGTTTCCGTGATTTTGATGATTGCTCTCTAAACTTGCACCTTGCGGATTCCACTATTAAGAAACCTATTGGAAGAATTAATTATGTTCTTATTGTTGCAAATAGGAATTATGTGCCCGTAGATTTTATTGTTCTTGACATAGATTGCAATCCTTCATGACCTATTATTCTTGGTAGACCTTTCCTTAGAACGATTGGTGCAATTATTGATATGAAGGAAGGAAATATTAGATTCTAATTTCCATTAAGGAAAGCATGGAACACTTTACTAGAAAGAAAATTTAATTACCTTATGAATCATTTATGAGAGCCACTTATGGATTGCCTACCAAAGATGGCAATACCTAGATCTATCCTTGGTTGTTATGCCTAGCTAGGGGCGTTAAACGATAGCGCTTGTTGGGAGGCAACCCAATTTTATTTTTATTCCTTGCTTTTGCCCCTATTTAGTAATAAATAATTTATCTAGCCTATGTTTTTGTTGTGTTTTTTGTGTTTAATTAGTGTTTGTGCCAAGTAGAACCGTTGGGAAGACTTGTGGAAAGTCTTGTTACACTTGCTGTAAAAAACAGAAACTTTAGCGCTCACGAGAACTGCTGCCATTTCTATTTGGAAAGTGATATTTAGTTAATTCTTTTTGCATATGATTAATAGATAAATTCATCCCTTCAATAAATTTATTTACGAATTTTTGGGAATCCATATCTTGCGCTAGCTACAGATTACTTCAGACTGTTCTGTTTTTGACAGATTCTGTTTTTCGTATGTTGTTTGCTTATTTTGATGAATCTATGGCTAGTAAAATAGTTTATAAAGCATAGAGAAGTTGGAATACAGTAGGTTTAACACCAATATAAATAAATAATGAGTTCATTACAGTATCTTTAAGTGGTCTTTTGTTTTCTTTCGCTAACGGAGCTCACGAGATTTTCTACTTTGAGTTTTGTGTTGTGAAGTTTTCAAGTTTTGGGTAAAGATTTGATGGATTATGGAACAAGGAGTGGCAAGAGCCTAAGCTTAGGTATGCCCATGGCACCCACAAGATAATGTAAGGACACCTAAAAGCAAAAGCTTGGGGATGCCCCGGAAGGCATCCCCTCTTTTGTCTACTTCTATCGGTAAATTTACTTGGAGCTATATTTTTATTCGACACATGATATGTGTTTTGCTTGGAGCGTCTTGTATGATTTGAGTCTTTAATTTTTAGTTTACCACAATCATCCTTTCTGTACACACCTTTTGAGAGAACCATACATGATTTGGAATTTGTTAGAATACTGTATGTGCTTCGCTTATATCTTTTGAGTTATATAGTTTTGCTCTAGTACTTCACTTATATCTGTTAGAGCACGGTGGTGGATTTGTTGTATAGAAATTATTTATATCTAATGCTTCACTTAGATTATTTTGAGAGTCTTAAATAGCATGGTAATTTGCTTTAAAAATCCGTATATGCTAGGTATACAAGATTAATAATAAAATTCTCTTGTGAGTGTCTTGAATACTATGAGAAGTTTGATGCTTGATAATTGTTTTGAGACATGAATAGGGTGATATTAAAGTTGTGCTAGTTGAGTAGTTGTGAATTTGAGAAATACTTGTGTTAAAGTTTGTGATTCCCGTAGCATGCACGTATGGTGAACCGTTATGTGATGAAGTCGGAGCATGATTTATTTATTGATTGTCTTCCTTATGAGTGGCGGTCGGGGACGAGCGATGGCCTTTTCCTACCAATATATCCCCCTAGGAGCATGCGCGTAATACTTTGCTTTGATAACTTGTAGATTTTTGCAATAAGTATATGCGTTCTTTATGAGTAATGTTGAGTCCATGGATTATACGCACTCTCACCCTTCCACCATTGCTAGCCTCTTTAATACCGCACACCTTTCACCGGTATCATACACCCACCATATACCTTCCTCAAAACAGCCACCATACCTACCTATTATGGCATTTCCATAGCCATTCCGAGATATATTTCCATGCAACTTTCCACCGTTCCGTTTATTATGACACACCACCATCATTGTCATATTTCTTAGCATGATCATGTAGTTGACATCGTATTTGTGGCAAAGCCACCGTTCATAATTCTTTCATACATGTCACTCATGAGTCATTGCATATCCCGGTACACCGCCGGAGGCATTCATATAGAGTCATATTTTGTTCTAAGTATCAAGTTGTAATTGTTGAGTTGTAAGAAAATAAAAGTGTGATGATCATCATTATTAGAGCATTGTCCTGGTGAGGAAAGGATGGCGGAGACTATGATTCCCCCACAAGTCGGGATGAGACTCCAGAAAAAAAGGGAAGATAAGAGGCCATAAAAAAAGAGAATAGGCCCAAATAAAAATAATGAGAGAAAAAGAGAGAAGGGGCAATGCTACTATCCTTTTACCACACTTGTGCTTCAAAGTAGCACCATGATATGCATAGTAGAGAGTCTCTCATTTCGTCACTTTCATATACTAGTGGGAATTTTTCATTATAGAACTTGGCTTGTATTTCCGATGATGGGCTTCCTCAAATTGCCCTAGGTCTTCATGAGCAAGCAAGTTGGATGCACACCCACTTAGTTTCTTTTGTTGAGCTTTCATATACTTATAGCTCTAGCACATCCGTTGCATGGCAATCCCTACTCACTCACATTGATATCTATTGATGGGCATCTCCATAGCCCGTTGATACGCCTAGTTGATGTGAGACTATCGCCCCACTTTTTGTCTTCTCCACAACCACCATTCTGTTCCACCTATAGTGCTATATCCATGGCTCACGCTCATGTATGTTGGGGAACGTTGCAGAAAATTAAAATTTTTCCTACGGTTTCACCAAGATCCATCTATGAGTTCATCTAAGCAACGAGTCTAGGGAGAGAGTTTGCATCTACATACCACTTGTAGATCGCGTGCGGAAGCTTGCAAGGTGATGATGTAGTCGTACTCGACGTGATCCAAACCACCGATGACCAGCGCCGAACGGACGGCACCTCCGCGTTCAACACACGTACGGGACGGGAGACGTCTCCTCCTTCTTGATCCAGCAAGGGGGAAGGAGAGGTTGATGAAGATCCAGCAGCACGACGGCGTGGTGGTGGATGCAGGGTGTCACAGCAGCAGGGCTTCGCCGAGACTACGAGGGAGAGACGTAACGGGGGGAGGTGGAGGCGCCAGGGGCTGGTGTATGAAGTCCCTCCTCTCCCCCACTATATATAGGGGTGCCAAGGGGGGGCGCCAGCCCTAGTAGATGAGATCTACTAGGGGGGGCGGCGGCCTAGGGGAGGTTTCCCTCCCCCTAAGGCACCTAAGGGTGCCTTCCACCACTAGGACTCCTCCTAGGGGGAAACCCTAGGCGCATGGGCCTATAGGGGCTGGTGCCCTTGGCCCATGAAGGCCAAGGCGCACCCCCTACAGCCCATGTGGCCCCCCGGGACAGGTGGCCCCACCCGGTGGACCCCCGGGACCCTTCCGGTGGTCCCGGTACAATACCGATAACCCCGAAACTTGTCCCGATGCCCGAAATAGCACTTCCTATATATAATTCTTTACCTCCGGACCATTCCGGAACTCCTTGTGACATCCGGGATCTCATCCGGGACTCCGAACAACATTCAGGTTTCTGCATATACATATCTTCATAACCCTAGCGTCACCGAACCTTAAGTGTGTAGACCCTACGGGTTCGGGAGACATGCAGACATGACCGAGACGCTCTCAGTCAATAACCATCAGCGGGATCTGGATACGCATGATGGCTCCCACATGCTCCTCGATGTTGTCATCGGATGAACCACGATGTCGAGGATTCGATCAAACCCTGTATGCAATTCCCTTTGTCAATCGGTACGTTACTTGCCCGAGACTCGATCGTCGGTATCCCAATACCTTGTTCAGTCTCGTTACCGGCAAGTCACTTTACTCGTACCGTAATGCATGATCCCGTGTCCAACACCTTGGTCACATTGAGCTCAATATGATGATGCATTACCGAGTGGGCCCAGAGATACCTCTCCGTCATACGGAGTGACAAATCCCAGTCTCGATCCGTGTCAACCCAACAGCTACTTTCGGAGATACCTGTAATGCACCTTTATAGTCACCCAGTTACGTTGTGACGTTTGATACACCCAAGGCACTTCTACGGTATCCGGGAGTTACACGATCTCATGGTCTAAGGAAGAGATACTTGACATTGACAAAGCTCTAGCAATACGAACTATACGATCTTTTATGCTATGCTTAGGATTGGGTCTTGTCCATCACATCATTCTCCTAATGATGTGATCCCGTTATCAACGACATCCAATGTCCATAGTCAGGAAACCATGACTATCTGTTGATCACAACAAGCTGGTCAACTAGAGGCTTACCAGGGACATATTGTGGTCTAAGTATTCACACGTGTATTACGATTTCCGGATAATACAGTTATAGCATGAATAAAAGACAATTATCATGAACAATGAAATATAATAATACTTTTATTATTGCCTCTAGGGCATATTTCCAACAGTCTCCCACTTGCACTAGAGTCACCAATCTAGTTACATTGTGATGAATTGAACACCCATAGAGTTCTGGTGTTGATCATGTTTTGCACGCGAGAGAGGTTTAGTCAGCGGATCTGCGACATTCAGATCCGTGTGCACTTTGCAAATCTCTATGTCTCTATCTTGAACATTTTCACGGATGGAGTTGAAACGACGCTTGATGTGCCTGGTCTTCTTGTGAAACCTGGGCTCCTTGGCGAGGGCAATAGCTCCAGTGTTGTCACAGAAGAGTTTGATCGGCCCCGATGCATTGGGTATGACTCCTAGGTCGGTGATGAACTCCTTCACCCAAATCGCTTCATGTGCTGCCTCCGAGGCTGCCATGTACTCCGCTTCACACGTAGATCCCGCCACGACGCTCTGCTTGCAGCTGCACCAGCTTACTGCTCCACCATTCAACATATACACGTATCCGGTTTGTGACTTAGAGTCATCCAGATCTGAGTCGAAGTTAGCGTCGACGTAACCCTTTACGACGAGCTCTTCGTCTCCTCCATAAATGAGAAACATGTCCTTCGTCCTTTTCAGGTACTTCAGGATATTCTTGACCGCTGTCCAGTGTTCCTTGCCGGGATTACTTTGGTATCTTGCTACCAAACTTACGGCAAGGTTTACATCGGGTCTGGTACACAGCATGGCATACATAATAGATCCTATGGCTGAAGCATAGGGGATGACACTCATCTCTTCTTTATCTTTTGCCGTGGTCGGTGACTGAGCTGAGCTCAGTCTCATACCTTGTAACATAGGCAAGAACCCCTTCTTGGACTGATCCATTCTGAATCTCTTCAAAATCTTATCAAGGTATGTGCTTTGTGAAAGACCTATGAGGCGTCTCGATCTATCTCTATAGATCTTGATGCCTAATATATAAGCAGCTTCTCCAAGGTCCTTCATTGAAAAACACTTATTCAAGTAGGCCTTAATGCTGTCCAGAAATTCTATATTATTTCCCATCAGGAGTATGTCATCTACATATAATATGAGAAATGCTACAGAGCTCCCACTCACTTTCTTGTAAACGCAGGCTTCTCCATAAGTCTGCATAAACCCAAAACGCTTTGATCATCTCATCAAAGCGAATGTTCCAACTCCGAGATGCTTGCACCAGTCCATAAATGGATCGCTGGAGCTTGCATACTTTGTTAGCGTTCCGAGGATCGACAAAACCTTCCGGCTGCATCATATACAGTTCTTCCTTAAGATGCCCGTTAAGGAATGCTGTTTTGACGTCCATCTGCCATATCTCATAATCATAGTATGCGGCAATTGCTAACATGATTCGGACGGACTTTAGCTTCGCTACGGGAGAGAATGTCTTGTCGTAGTCAATCCCTTGAACCTGTCGATAACCCTTAGCGACAAGTCGAGCTTTATAGATGGTAATATTACCATCCGCGTCCGTCTTCTTCTTAAAGATCCATTTGTTTTCTATCGCTCGCCGATCATCGGGCAAGTCTGTCAAAGTCCATACTTTGTTTTCATACATGGATTCTATCTCGGATTTCATGGCTTCAAGCCATTTGTTGGAATCCGGGCCCGCCATTGCTTCTTCATAGTTCGAAGGTTCATTGTTGTCTAACAACATGATTTCCAGGACAGGGTTGCCGTACCACTCTGGTGCGGAACGTGTCCTTGTGGACCTACGAAGTTCAGCAGTAACTTGATCCGAAGTACCTTGATCATTATCATGGTTTTCCTCTTCAGTTGGTGTGGGCATCACAGGAACGGTTTCCTGTGCCGCGTCACTATCCCGCTCAAGAGGTAGTACTTCATCGAGTTCTACTTTCCTCCCACTTACTTCTTTCGAGAGAAACTCTTTTTCCAGAAAGCATCCGTTCTTGGAAACAAAGATCTTTCCTTCGGATCTTAAGTAGAAGGTGTACCCTACAGTTTCCTTAGGGTATCCTATGAATACGCATTTTTCCGACTTGGGTTCGAGCTTTTCAGGTTGAAGTTTCTTGACATAAGCTTCGCATCCCCAAACTTTTAGAAACGACAGCTTAGGTTTCTTTCCAAACCATAATTCATACGGTGTCGTCTCAACGGATTTAGACGGTGCCCTATTTAAAGTGAATGTAGCTGTCTCTAGAGTGTATCCCCAAAATGATAGCGGTAAATCGGTAAGAGACATCATAGACCGCACCATATCCAATAGAGTGCGATTACGACGTTCAGACACACCGTTTCGCTGAGGTGTTCCAGGCGGCGTGAGCTGTGAAACGATTCCACATTTCTTTAAGTGTGTACCAAATTCGTGACTTAAGTATTCTCCTCCACGATCTGATCGTAAGAATTTTATCTTTCGGTCACGTTGATTCTCCACCTCATTCTGAAATTCCTTGAACTTTTCAAAGGTCTCAGACTTGTGTTTCATTAAGTAGACATACCCATATCTACTCAAGTCATCTGTGAGAGTGAGAACATAACGATATCCTCCGCGAGCCTCAACGCTCATTGGACCGCACACATCGGTATGTATGATTTCCAACAAGTTGGTTGCTCGCTCCATTGTTCCGGAGAACGGAGTCTTGGTCATTTTACCTAAGAGGCATGGTTCGCACGTGTCAAACGATTCATAATCAAGAGACTCTAAAAGTCCATCGGCATGGAGCTTCTTCATGCGCTTGACACCAATGTGACCAAGGCGGCAGTGCCACAAGTATGTGGGACTATCGTTATCAACTTTAAATCTTTTGGCATCTACACTATGAACATGTGTAATATTACGCTTGAGATTCATTAAGAATAAACCATTGACCATCGGAGCATGACCATAAAACATATCTCTCATATAAATCGAACAACCATTATTCTCAGACTTAAATGAGTAGCCATCTCGTATTAAACGAGATCCAGATACAATGTTCATGCTCAAACTTGGCACTAAATAACAATTATTAAGGTTCAAAACTAATCCCGTATGTAAATGTAGAGGCAGCGTGCCGACGGCGATCACATCGACTCTGGAACCATTCCCGACGCGCATCGTCACCTTGTCCTTCGCCAGTCTCCGTTTATTCCGCAGCTCCTGCTGTGAGTTACAAATATGAGCAACGGCACCGGTATCAAATACCCAGGAGTTACTACGAGTACTGGTAAGGTACACATCAATCACATGTATATCAAATATACCTTTGGTGTTGCCGGCCTTCTTATCTGCTAAGTATTTGGGGCAGTTCCGCTTCCAGTGACCCTTCCCCTTGCAATAAAAGCACTCAGTCTCAGGCTTGGGTCCATTCTTTGACTTCTTCCCGGTAACTGGCTTACCAGGAGCGGCAACATCTTTGCCGTCCTTCTTGAAGTTCTTCTTACCCTTGCCCTTCTTGAACTTAGTGGTCTTATTGACCATCAACACTTGATGTTCTTTCTTGATTTCAGCCTCTGCTGACTTGAGCATCGAGAACACTTCAGGAATGGTCTTTTCCATTCCCTGCATGTTGTAGTTCATCACAAAGCTCTTGTAGCTTGGTGGGAGTGACTGGAGGATTCTGTCAATGACCGCCTCATCTGGGAGGTTAATGTTCAGCTGGGTCATACGGTTGTGCAACCCAGACATCTTCAGGATGTGCTCACCGACAGAACTGTTTTCCTCCATC
Source organism: Triticum dicoccoides (assembly GCF_002162155.2). Taxonomy (NCBI): domain Eukaryota; kingdom Viridiplantae; phylum Streptophyta; class Magnoliopsida; order Poales; family Poaceae; genus Triticum; species Triticum dicoccoides. Next base: position 492,938,376 of record NC_041382.1, read on the forward strand.
TTACAACTGTAGAACTTGTCGGAGACATCATATCTCTCGACCCGGGCATGAGCTTGAAAAACTAGTTTCAGCTCTTCGAACATCTCATATGCTCCGTGATGCTCAAAACGCTTTTGGAGCCCTGGTTCTAAGCTGTAAAGCATGCCGCACTGAACGAGGGAGTAATCATCAGCGCGAGACTGCCAAGCATTCATAATGTCTTGGTTCTCTGGGACGGGAGCGTCACCTAGCGGTCCTTCTAGGACATATTGTTTCCTGGCAGCTATGAGGATGATCCTCAGGTTCCGGACCCAGTCCGTATAGTTGCTGCCATCATCTTTCAGCTTGGTTTTCTCTAGGAACGCGTTGAAGTTCATGTTGACATTAGCGTTGGCCATTGATCTACAAGACATGTTTGCAAAGGTTTTAGACTAAGTTCATGATAATAAAGTTCTAATCAAATTATGAACTCCCACTTAGATTAGACATCCCTTTAGTCATCTAAGTGTTACACGATCCGAGTCGACTAGTCCGTGTCCGATCATCACGTGAGACGGACTAGTCATCGTCGGTGAACATTTTCATGTTGATCGTATCTTCCATACGACTCGTGTTCGACCTTTCGGTCTCCGTGTTCCGAGGCCATGTCTGCACATGCTAGGCTCGTCAAGTTAACCCTAAGTGTTTTCGCTGTGTAAAACTGTCTTACACCCGTTGTATGTGAACGTAAGAATCCATCACACCCGATCATCACGTGGTGCTTAGAAACGACGAACTGTAGCAACGGTGCACAGTTAGGGGAGAACACTTCTTGAAATTTTATAAGGGATCATCTTATTTACTACCGTCGTCCTAAGTAGACAAGATGCATAATACATAATAAACATCACATGCAATTATATAGTTGTGACATGATATGGCCAATATCATATAGCTCCATTGATCTTCATCTTCGGGGCTCCATGATCATCTTGTCACCGGCTTGACACCATGATCTCCATCATCATGATCTCCATCATCGTGTCTTCATGAAGTTGTCACGCCAACGACTACTTCTACTTCTATGACTAACGTTTAGCAATAAAGTAAAGTAGTTTACATGACGTTATTCAATGACACGCAGGTCATACAAAAAAAAAATGACAACTCCTATGGCTCCTGCCGGTTGTCATACTCATCGACATGCAAGTCGTGAATCCTATTACAAAGAACATGATCTCATACATCACAATTCATCATTCATCACAACTTCTGGCCATATCACATCACATGATCAATCGCTGCAAAAACAAGTTAGACGTCCTCTAATTGTTGTTGCATCTTTTACGTGGCTGCAATTGGGTTCTAGCAAGAACGTTTTCTTACCTACGAATCACCACAACGTGATTTTGTCAACTTCTATTTACCCTTCATAAGGGCCCTGTTCATCGATTCCGCTCCAACTAAGGTGGGAGAGACAGACACCCGCCAGCCACCTTATGCAACTTGTGCATGTCAGTCGGTGGAACCGGTCTCACGTAAGTGTACGTGTAAGGTTGGTCCGGGCCGCTTCATCCCACAATACCGTTGAGCAAGAAAAGACTATTAGAGGCAAGTAAGATGACAAAATCCACGCCCACAACAAAGTTGTGTTCTACTCGTGCAAAGAGAACTACGCATAGACCTAGCTCATGATGCCACTGTTGGGGAACGTTGCAGAAAATTAAAATTTTTCCTACGGTTTCACCAAGATCCATCTATGAGTTCATCTAAGCAACGAGTCTAGGGAGAGAGTTTGCATCTACATACCACTTGTAGATCGCGTGCGGAAGCTTGCAAGGTGATGATGTAGTCGTACTCGACGTGATCCAAACCACCGATGACCAGCGCCGAACGGACGGCACCTCCGCGTTCAACACACGTACGGGACGGGAGACGTCTCCTCCTTCTTGATCCAGCAAGGGGGAAGGAGAGGTTGATGAAGATCCAGCAGCACGACGGCGTGGTGGTGGATGCAGGGCGTCACAGCAGCAGGGCTTCGCCGAGACTACGAGGGAGAGACGTAACGGGGGGAGGTGGAGGCGCCAGGGGCTGGTGTATGAAGTCCCTCCTCTCCCCCACTATATATAGGGGTGTCAAGGGGGGGGGGCGCCGGCCCTAGTAGATGAGATCTACTAGGGGGGGCGGCGGCCTAGGGGAGGTTTCCCTCCCCCCCAAGGCACCTAGGGGTGCCTTCCACCACTAGGACTCCTCCTAGGGGGAAACCCTAGGTGCATGGGCATATAGGGGCTGGTGCCCTTGGCCCATGAAGGCCAAGGCGCACCCCCTACAGCCCATGTGGCCCCCCGGGACAGGTGGCCCCACCCGGTGGACCCCCGGGACCCTTCCGGTGGTCCCGGTACAATAACGATAACCCCGAAACTTGTCCCGATGCCCGAAATAGCACTTCCTGTATATAATTCTTTACCTCCGGACCATTCCGGAACTCCTTGTGACGTACGGGATCTCATCCGGGACTCCGAACAACATTCGGGTTTCTGCATATACATATCTTCATAACCCTAGCGTCACCGAACCTTAAGTGTGTAGACCCTACGGGTTCGGGAGACATGCAGACATGACCGAGACGCTCTCAGTCAATAACCATCAGCGGGATCTGGATACCCATGATGGCTCCCACATGCTCCTCGATGTTGTCATCGGATGAACCACGATGTCGAGGATTCGATCAAACCCTGTATGCAATTCCCTTTGTCAATCGGTACGCTACTTGCCCGAGACTCGATCGTCGGTATCCCAATACCTTGTTCAGTCTCGTTACCGGCAAGTCACTTTACTCGTACCGTAATGCATGATCCCGTGTCCAACACCTTGGTCACATTGAGCTCAATATGATGATGCATTACCGAGTGGGCCCAGAGATACCTCTCCGTCATACGGAGTGACAAATCCCAGTCTCGATCCGTGTCAACCCAACAGCTACTTTCGGAGATACCTGTAATGCACCTTTATAGTCACCCAGTTACGTTGTGACGTTTGATACACCCAAGGCACTCTTACGGTATCCGGGAGTTACACGATCTCATGGTCGAAGGAAGAGATACTTGACACTTGCAAAGCTCTAGCAAAACGAACTACACGATCTTTTATGCTATGCTTAGGATTGGGTCTTGTCCATCACATCATTCTCCTAATGATGTGATCCCGTTATCAACGATATCCAATGTCCATAGTCAGGAAACCATGACTATCTGTTGATCACAATGAGCTGGTCAACTAGAGGCTTACCAGGGACATAGTGTGGTCTAAGTATTCACACGTGTATTACGATTTCCGGATAATACAGTTATAGCATGAATAAAAGACAATTATCATGAACAATGAAATATAATAATACTTTTATTATTGCCTCTAGGGCATATTTCCAACAGTCTCCCACTTGCACTAGAGTCACCAATCTAGTTACATTGTGATGAATCGAACACCCATAGAGTTCTGGTGTTGATCATGTTTTGCACGCGAGAGAGGTTTAGTCAGCGGATCTGCGACATTCAGATCCGTGTGCACTTTGCAAATCTCTATGTCTCCATCTTGAACATTTTCACGGATGGAGTTGAAACGACGCTTGATGTGCCTGGTCTTCTTGTGAAACCTGGGCTCCTTGGCGAGGGCAATAGCTCCAGTGTTGTCACAGAAGAGTTTGATCGGCCCCGACGCATTGGGTATGACTCCTAGGTCGGTGATGAACTCCTTCACCCAGATCGCTACATGCGCTGCCTCCGAGGCTGCCATGTACTCCGCTTCACACGTAGATCCCGCCATGACGCTCTGCTTGCAGCTGCACCAGCTTACTGCTCCACCATTCAACATATACACGTATCCGGTTTGTGACTTAGAGTCATCCAGATCTGAGTCGAAGCTAGCGTCGACGTAACCCTTTACGACGAGCTCTTCATCTCCTCCATAAACGAGAAACATGTCCTTCGTCCTTTTCAGGTACTTCAGGATATTCTTGACCGCTGTCCAGTGTTCCTTGCCGAGATTACTTTGGTATCTTGCTACCAAACTTACGGCAAGGTTTACATCGGGTCTGGTACACAGCATGGCATACATAATAGATCCTATGGCTGAAGCATAGGGGATGACACTCATCTCTTCTTTATCTTTTGCCGTGGTCGGTGACTGAGCCGAGCTCAATCTCACACCTTGTAACATAGGCAAGAACCCCTTCTTGGACTGATCCATTTTGAACCTCTTCAAAATCTTATCAAGGTATGTGCTTTGTGAAAGACCTATGAGGCGTCTCGATCTATCTCTATAGATCTTGATGCCTAATATGTAAGCAGCTTCTCCAAGGTCCTTCATTGAAAAACACTTATTCAAGTAGGCCTTAATGCTGTCCAGAAATTATATATTATTTCCCATCAAGAGTATGTCATCTACATATAATATGAGAAATGCTACAGAGCTCCCACTCACTTTCTTGTAAACGCAGGCTTCTCCATAAGTCTGCATAAACCCAAACGCTTTGATCATCTCATCAAAGCGAATATTCCAACTCCGAGATGCTTGCACCAGCCCATAAATGGATCGCTGGAGCTTGCATACTTTGTTAGCGTTCTTAGGATCGACAAAACCTTCCGGCTGCATCATATACAGTTCTTCCTTAAGATGCCCGTTAAGGAATGTTGTTTTGACGTCCATCTGCCATATCTCATAATCATAGTATGCGGCAATTGCTAACATGATTCGGACGGACTTTAGCTTCGCTACGGGAGAGAATGTCTCGTCGTAGTCAATCCCTTGAACCTGTCGATAACCCTTAGCGACAAGTCGAGCTTTATAGATGGTAATATTACCATCCGCGTCCGTCTTCTTCTTAAAGATCCATTTGTTTTCTATCGCTCGCCGATCATCGGGCAAGTCTGTCAAAGTCCATACTTTGTTTTCATACATGGATTCTATCTCGGATTTCATGGCTTCAAGCCATTTGTTGGAATCCGGGCCCGCCATTGCTTCTTCATAGTTCGAAGGTTCATTGTTGTCTAACAACATGATTTCCAGGACAGGGTTGCCGTACCACTCTGGTGCGGAACGTGTCCTTGTGGACCTACGAAGTTAAGCAGTAACTTGATCCGAAGTACCTTGATCATTATCATGGTTTTCCTCTTCAGTTGGTGTGGGCATCACAGGAACGGTTTCCTGTGCCGCGTCACTATCCCGCTCAAGAGGTAGTACTTCATCGAGTTCTACTTTCCTCCCACTTACTTCTTTCGAGAGAAACTCTTTTTCCAGAAAGCATCCGTTCTTGGCAACAAAGATCTTGCCTTCGGATCTTAAGTAGAAGGTGTACCCTACAGTTTCCTTAGGGTATCCTATGAATACGCATTTTTCCGACTTGGGTTCGAGCTTTTTAGGTTGAAGTTTCTTGACATAAGCTTCGCATCCCCAAACTTTTAGAAACGACAGCTTAAGTTTCTTTCCAAACCATAATTCATACGGTGTCGTCTCAATGGATTTAGACGGTGCCCTATTTAAAGTGAATGTAGCTGTCTCTAGAGCGTATCCCCAAAATGATAGCGGTAAATTGGTAAGAGACATCATAGACCGCACCATATCCAATAGAGTGCGATTACGACGTTCGGACACACCGTTTCGCTGAGGTGTTCCAGGCGGCGTGAGCTGTGAAACGATTCCACATTTCTTTAAGTGTGTACCAAATTCGTGACTTAAGTATTCTCCTCCACGATCTGATCGTAAGAATTTTATCTTTCGGTCACGTTGATTCTCCACCTCATTCTGAAATTCCTTGAACTTTTCAAAGGTCTCAGACTTGTGTTTCATTAAGTAGACATACCCATATCTACTCAAGTCATCTGTGAGAGTGAGAACATAATGATATCCTCCGCGAGCCTCAACGCTCATTGGACCGCACACATCGGTATGTATGATTTCCAACAAGTTGGTTGCTCGCTCCATTGTTCCGGAGAACGGAGTCTTGGTCATTTTGCCCAAGAGGCATGGTTCGCACGTGTCAAACGATTCATAATCAAGAGACTCTAAAAGTCCATCGGCATGGAGCTTCTTCATGCGCTTGACACCAATGTGACCAAGGCGGCAGTGCCACAAGTATGTGGGACTATCATTATCAACTTTAAATCTTTTGGCATCTACACTATGAACATGTGTAATATTACGCTCGAGATTCATTAAGAATAAACCATTGACCATCGGAGCATGACCATAAAACATATCTCTCATATAAATCGAACAACCATTATTCTCAGACTTAAATGAGTAGCCATCTCGTATTAAACGAGATCCTGATACAATGTTCATGCTCAAACTTGGCACTAAATAACAATTATTAAGGTTCAAAACTAATCCCGTAGGTAAATGTAGAGGCAGCGTGCCGATGGCGATCACATCGACTCTGGAACCATTCCCGACGCGCATCGTCACCTCGTCCTTTGCCAGTCTCCGTTTATTCCGCAGCTCCTGCTGTGAGTTACAAATATGAGCAACGGCACCGGTATCAAATACCCAGGAGTTACTACGATTACTGGTAAGGTACACATGAATCACATGTATATCAAATATACCTTTGGTATTGCCAGCCTTCTTATCCGCTAAGTATTTGGGGCAGTTCCGCTTCCAGTGACCCTTCCCCTTGCAATAAAAGCACTCAGTCTCAGGCTTGGGTCCATTCTTTGACTTCTTCCCGGTAACTGGCTTACCAGGCGCGGCAACATCTTTGCCGTCCTTCTTGAAGTTCTTCTTACCCTTGCCCTTCTTGAACTTAGTGGTCTTATTGACCATCAACACTTGATGTTCTTTCTTGATTTCAGCCTCTGCTGACTTCAGCATCGAGAACACTTCAGGAATGGTCTTTTCCATCCCCTGCATGTTGTAGTTCACCACAAAGCTCTTGTAGCTTGGTGGGAGCGACTGGAGGATTCTGTCAATGACCGCCTCATCTGGGAGGTTAATGTTCAGCTGGGTCATACGGTTGTGCAACCCAGACATCTTCAGGATGTGCTCACTGACAGAACTGTTTTCCTCCATCTTACAACTGTAGAACTTGTCGGAGACATCATATCTCTCGACCCGGGCATGAGCTTGAAAAACTAGTTTCAGCTCTTCGAACATCTCATATGCTCCGTGATGCTCAAAACGCTTTTGGAGCCCCGGTTCTAAGCTGTAAAGCATGCCGCACTGAACGAGGGAGTAATCATCAGCGCGAGACTGCCAAGCATTCATAATGTCTTGGTTGTCTGGGACGGGAGCGTCACCTAGCGGTCCTTCTAGGACATATTGTTTCCTGGCAGCTATGAGGATGATCCTCAGGTTCCGGACCCAGTCCGTATAGTTGCTGCCATCATCTTTCAGCTTGGTTTTCTCTAGGAACGCGTTGAAGTTCATGTTGACATTAGCGTTGGCCATTGATCTACAAGACATATTTGCAAAGGTTTTAGACTAAGTTCATGATAATAAAGTTCTAATCAAATTATGAACTCCCACTTAGATTAGACATCCCTTTAGTCATCTAAGTGTTACACGATCCGAGTCGACTAGCCCGTGTCCGATCATCACGTGAGACGGACTAGTCATCGTCGGTGAACATTTTCATGTTGATCGTATCTTCCATACGACTCGTGTTCGACCTTTCGGTCTCCGTGTTCTGTGGCCATGTCTGCACATGCTAGGCTCATCAAGTTAACCCTAAGTGTTTTCGCTGTGTAAAACTGTCTTACACCCGTTGTATGTGAACGTAAGAATCCATCACACCCGATCATCACGTGGTGCTTAGAAACGACGAACTGTAGCAACGGTGCACAGTTAGGGGAGAACACTTCTTGAAATTTTATAAGGGATCATCTTATTTACTACCGTCGTCCTAAGTAAACAAGATGCATAATACATAATAAACATCACATGCAATTATATAGTTGTGACATGATATGGCCAATATCATATAGCTCCATTGATCTTCATCTTCGGGGCTCCATGATCATCTTGTCACCGGCTTGACACCATGATCTCCATCATCATGATCTCCATCATCGTGTCTTCATGAAGTTGTCACGCCAACGACTACTTCTACTTCTATGACTAACGTTTAGCAATAAAGTAAAGTAGTTTACATGACGTTATTCAATGACACGCAGGTCATACAAAAAATAATGACAACTCCTATGGCTCCTGCCGGTTGTCATACTCATAGACATGCAAGTCGTGAATCCTATTACAAAGAACATGATCTCATACATCACAATTCATCATTCATCACAACTTCTGGCCATATCACATCACATGATCAATCGCTGCAAAAACAAGTTAGACGTCCTCTAATTGTTGTTGCATCTTTTACGTGGCTGCAATTGGGTTCTAGCAAGAACGTTTTCTTACCTACGAATCACCACAACGTGATTTTGTCAACTTCTATTTACCCTTCATAAGGGCCCTGTTCATCGATTCCGCTCCAACTAAGGTGGGAGAGACAGACACCCGCCAGCCACCTTATGCAACTTGTGCATGTTAGTCGGTGGAACCGGTCTCACGTAAGAGTACGTGTAAGGTTGGTCCGGGCCGCTTCATCCCACAATACCGTTGAGCAAGAAAAGACTAGTAGAGGCAAGTAAGATGACAAAATCCACGCCCACAACAAAGTTGTGTTCTACTCGTGCAAAGAGAACTACGCATAGACCTAGCTCATGATGCCACTGTTGGGGAACGTTGCAGAAAATTAAAATTTTTCCTACGGTTTCACCAAGATCCATCTATGAGTTCATCTAAGCAACGAGTCTAGGGAGAGAGTTTGCATCTACATACCACTTGTAGATCGCGTGCGGAAGCTTGCAAGGTGATGATGTAGTCGTACTCGACGTGATCCAAACCACCGATGACCAGCGCCGAACGGACGGCACCTCCGCGTTCAACACACGTACGGGACGGGAGACGTCTCCTCCTTCTTGATCCAGCAAGGGGGAAGGAGAGGTTGATGAAGATCCAGCAGCACGACGGCGTGGTGGTGGATGCAGGGCATCACAGCAGCAGGGCTTCGCCGAGACTACGAGGGAGAGACGTAACGGGGGGAGGTGGAGGCGCCAGGGGCTGGTGTATGAAGTCCCTCCTCTCCCCCACTATATATAGGGGTGCCAAGGGGGGGGGCGCCGACCCTAGTAGATGAGATCTACTAGGGGGGGCGGCGGCTTAGGGGAGGTTTCCCTCCCCCCCAAGGCACCTAGGGGTGCCTTCCACCACTAGGACTCCTCCTAGGGGGAAACCCTAGGCGCATGGGCCTATAGGGGATGGTGCCCTTGGCCCATGAAGGCCAAGGCGCACCCCCTACAGCCCATGTGGCCCCCCGGGACAGGTGGCCCCACCCGGTGGACCCCCGGGACCCTTCCGGTGGTCCCGGTACAATACCGATAACCCCGAAACTTGTCCCGATGCCCGAAATAGCACTTCCTATATATAATTCTTTACCTCTGGACCATTCCGGAACTCCTTGTGACGTCCGGGATCTCATCCGGGACTCCGAACAACATTCGGGTTTCTGCATATACATATCTTCATAACCCTAGCGTCACCGAACCTTAAGTGTGTAGACCCTACGGGTTCGGGAGACATGCAGACATGACCGAGACGCTCTCAGTCAATAACCATCAGCGGGATCTGGATACCCATGATGGCTCCCACATGCTCCTTGATGTTGTCATCGGATGAACCACGATGTCGAGGATTCGATCAAACCCTATATGCAATTCCCTTTGTCAATCGGTACGTTACTTGCCCGAGACTCGATCGTCGGTATCCCAATACCTTGTTCGGTCTCGTTACCGGCAAGTCACTTTACTCGTACCGTAATGCATGATCCCATGTCCAACACCTTGGTCACATTGAGCTCAATATGATGATGCATTACCGAGTGGGCCCAGAGATACCTCTCCGTCATACGGAGTGACAAATCCCAGTCTCGATCCGTGTCAACCCAACAGCTACTTTCGGAGATACCTGTAATGCACCTTTATAGTCACCCAGTTACGTTGTGACGTTTGATACACCCAAGGCACTCTTACGGTATCCGAGAGTTACACGATCTCATGGTCGAAGGAAGAGATACTTGACACTTGCAAAGCTCTAGCAAAACGAACTACACGATCTTTTATGCTATGCTTAGGATTGGGTCTTGTCCATCACATCATTCTCCTAATGATGTGATCCCGTTATCAACGACATCCAATGTCCATAGTCAGGAAACCATGACTATCTGTTGATCACAACGAGCTGGTCAACTAGAGGCTTACCAGGGACATAGTGTGGTCTAAGTATTCACACGTGTATTACGATTTCCGGATAATACAGTTATAGCATGAATAAAAGACAATTATCATGAACAATGAAATATAATAATACTTTTATTATTGCCTCTAGGGCATATTTCCAACAATGTATTGCGTGAAGATTGAAAAAGTTTTGAGAATGTCAAAAGTATGAAACAATTGCTTGGCTTGTCATCGGGGTTGTGCATGATTTAAATACTTTGTGTGGTGAAGATAGAGCATAACCAGACTATATGATTTTGTAGGGATAACTTTCTTTGGCCATGTTATTTTGAGAAGATGTGATTGCTTTATTAGTATGCTTGAAGTCATATTCTTTTTATGTCAATATGAACTTTTATCTTGAATCTTTCAGATCTGAATATTCATACCACAATTATGAAGAATTACATTAAAATTATGCCAAGTAGCACTCCGCATCAAGAATTCTGTTTTTATCATTTACCTACTCGAGGACGAGCAGGAATTAAGCTTGGGGATGCTTGATACGTCTACAACGTATCTATAATTTTTGATTGCTCCATGCTATATTCACTACAAGAAATATGTCAACTTGTGACCTTGACTATTGGTCACTGAAAGGTCATTGTTTTTCATTTGTGACCTTTTTGTGACCAAAAATAGAAGGTCAAAAGCTGGCAGTCGTAAACTGAAATTAACAACCTTCTCTGTGAGAAGGTCGTAGACGTTTATGACCAAAATATGCCTAGTGGTGTGTTTTGGTCACTAGCAGCCTCCCCAGGCCATGTAGGCATCCGACTTGGCAATCTGATGTGGCACAAGAATCAGCCCGGTCCAATTCGATGTTTATATGGGCCGAGCCCATTAATTCAGCCCATTTATGTTTTTTTGTCAATTAATTTTCGCTAGCTACATGGGCCTATCCCAACATGGCTTTTTTTGTTTTCTAAGCCTTTTCCATTTTCTGGGCCTCAGCCTTTTTGCGGTCCATTTTCTATTTTTGAGACTTCTTTTGTTCCATCTTTGTCTAGCATTGTTTGGGCCAAAGCCTCTTTCAGCCCATCAATATTTTCAGCCCGCTAATTCATAGGACTGGACAACAGAGAAATAGATGAGTTTTTTTTATTTTGCTATCAAAGCAATATTTGTTTCGCCGTACAATCATATAGCATATGTACATCTTCGTCAGATTATCTATACATAAGCAACAGCAACTAAAAGAATGCCATCTATATCAAACGATAGCGAAGCAACAAAGAAGATATACTGCCGTCAGAACTCCAACAGAATCTACAGAATACTCCAATAATTAGATTATACAACTGAGATGCTGGAAAGAACATTGCACAGGCAGGACAAACTACTCCATCTCGGACCGATCCTTGGACTTTGCTTGAATGGAGGACTTGACACTATTACTGTCAAGTATCCTGCCATATAATCTCTTGCGGTCCTTTATGTATCGAGTCTGAAAGATATATATTTTTTGTGAGCAGTCAGCACAGCAAAGTCAACCAGAAACAAAACAAGATGACTTTGATTTAGACATTTCAAACCATGCATGTTCAGAACATAAATTAGTACTAGTTCTCTATATATGGTTTTCATTGATTTCAGCATGATATATATGGACTTTGAATGTAAACAAGCAGCCAGATTTAATTTCATGCCAAAATTTCTAGATAAGGCACAGATTAGATGATGGTTTAAACTATAGCACCAAACTGTAAAAACAAGCACAGATTAGAGGATGGTTTCAAAAAAATTACCTTCCTTAAAACTAAAACCCAAACATTAATTCTCAATTCAATTCTTCCACCAACTTAATTATATCAAGGTTAACTGAACTAGTAGTTTTGTCTACTTTTGCTCAAGCAGGTGTTTGTTAGGTGATTCACCAAGAGTTTATCAAAACATGGCAACGATTAGTGGGATATTTTATTCCCAGCACAACACACAATGTCAAGAGAGCAGGTGTTTGCTACTGGTACTGGTAGTGGTAGTGGAGAAAAGAGAAAAAACGATTGTCACTGCAGCTCTGTCGGGCACTCAATCACAGTACTGGAGAGGGTTCCATTCAGGAGCATAGCAGAATTAACGAAATGACTAGTCTCATTCATTCAGGGACTTAAAAACCTATGCCGTTTGCATGACTAGTGTGAATCAACACAAATGGTGAGAAGATGGATAATTTTCTGCATCAATGAATCAATCATTCAGAAAAAGAGAAGGGAAATATGCAAACATCAAGTTGACACAAGGAAGGGCTGCTCCATGGCCCGGCGTCCTCCTGCAGCAGCATACCATGACCAATTTGTGTCCGGAAGAAGAAGAATCGCTAGCGTTCATGTGAAAATCAAATCAAATCAATAAGGGGGCTGGGTAGAGCTCACCAAATCCGTCATATAGGGGGTGGGTTGGAGGAGGACTTCCAGCTGCAGCAGCCGCCATGAGGGCTTCCTTGTGCACCACCTTGAGCAGAGCAGCTTCTACAGATCAGATCGGACAGAAAACAAATCACACGCACGCACGCAGCCAGGAGGAATCAAATGAAGAAACAGACAAAGATAAGGGAGGGATTCACGCTCACCCACCATGGCCGGCCGGAGAGGAGATGCACATCATGGAGGTCGAGGAAGAACCGGCCTTAATTGGTCGGCGTCGTCGAGAGAGAGAAGGCCATCGCATCAGGAAGGACGCTCCGGTGGGTGCGGATTTGGCGCTGATGCCGTCGTCGTCGTCCCTGCAGCAAAGCAAAAATTCATTCTTAACAGCCATGGAGCCGGAGCAGGGAGGGAATTGGGGTTCTGCCGAGATCCTCACTTGGTCCTCTCGCCAGAGTAGTCCCTGGGCACGCCGTCGATGAAGAAGAGGAGGGTGGGGTAGCCCTACACGTCATGCGCCTGCGCCAGGTCGTGGTCCTCGATGGCGTCCACCTTGGCCAGCGCGACGTCGATCCCTTGCAGTGAGGCGTGAGCGCGCGGCAATGGCCGCACCAGGGCGGATCTAAGTGGATAGGGTTCCTGGAGGAAGCTGAGGAAGGGGTCGTCACGGCCGGGGATCTGGAGCTCGAGAGGAGCGTGGGGAAGGGGGATGGTAAGTGAAATCGAGGTCGGAGACGCCGGATCCGTGCGTATGGGGCTGGCGGGGAGGGCGCGGCGCTAGGGGAGGGGAGGGAGGGACGAGGTCGGCGTCGGTGAGGAGGACGACGAGGTCGGCGCTGGGTGGGAGAGGACGGGGAGGAGGTGGATCGGGAGGGGCCGGGGACGAGGACGGGGAGGAGGAGGTGGCGGCGGCGGCAAGGAGATTGGGAGGAGGTAGGAGGGGTGCGATGGGGGAGGGGTTTGATCTAGGGTTGGGGGTGCGTGGGGTGTCTCTTTTTCTTTTTTGTTTCTTTTTCCTGTAGATAGATGGATGGATGGATGGATGTGGGATGGAGAGATGGATGGATGGACGCCATGTCATCGATCCGTGGGAAGAGCCCTGATTGGTTCGGAAGATAAGTGATTTAAAATAGTTTCTAAGTACTGAAAATAGGGGGATTTTGTCAAGCAACTATCAAAATATTTTGCAAAACGGCACAACTAAATTTTTCACTCAAGTTAGACCCCATTTTTATGGATGATCACCGATTTGCATGCATTTTTTATCTTTCTAGATATTTTTAATCATTTTCTTGTGGTAAAAATGGTTTTTTTGTGAAGAACCTACCAAATATTTGTTGTAAAATTGGACCAAATCAATTTTCTAAAATACTAGGCCATATTTACTGCACAATTGTCCAAATGGTTGGGTGTCAAAAGTTTTGATCCACCTCTGGTAAAAAGACAAATTTCCGCCGTTTCAGTTGGAAGCGGGTCAAATTTGAACTGCGGCTACCTCACAGTTTGCTATTTATTTTTTCCAAAATTCATTTCTAGGTACAAAAGTATCTATTTAATCAGAGAAATACCAAAAACATTCCAAGATTCGACCACTAGCTAGGAACGGTCATTCCCGCCGTTTTGACCGCATTTTGAAGCGGGCATAAAAAATTCAGAAAAAATCAAAAAATTGGAAAACCTTCGCATTGCGTCATCATATGTGATCAAGTTACCAGGAAAAATAATAAACTAGTAATACGGCAATTATTATAAAAAGTGTTCTCAGAAATGAGCTATCATGCGTGAAAATTCATGGCTTTCAAGCCAAATGATCAATCTTATGGCCACATTCATGGCATAGTTTGTTCAAATGATCTCATATTGTGCACAAGGGTGAATATAGGAATTCTAAACAAAGTTGCCTAAGGAAGTTTTCATTTTCTTTTCACGAAAATACCATTTCCCATTTTCCGAGTGTTCAAAATGAGTTTTTTTGTGAAGGACCTACCATATATTTGTTGCAAAATTGGACCTAATCAATTTTATAAAATACTAGGCCATATTTAATGCACAATTGACAAAATGTTCGGGTGTCAAAAGTTTTGATCCACCTCTGGTGAAAAAGACAAATTCCCGCCGATTCAGTAGGAAGCGGGTCAAATTTGAACTGTAACTGCCTCGTAGTTCGCTATTTATTTTTTCCAAAAATCATTTCTAGGTACATAAGTACCTATTTAATCAGAGAAACACCAAAAAAATCCAAGATTCAACCACTAGCTAGGAAGGTCATTCCCGCCGTTTTGACCGCATTTTGAAACGGGCATAAAAAATTCAAAAAATCAAAAAATTGGGAAACCTTTGCATTGTGTCATTATATGTGGCCAAGTTCCCAGGAAAAATAACAAACTTGTAATACGGCAATTTTTTTAAGAAAAGTGTTCTCAAAAACGAGCTATCACATGTGGAGATTGATGGCTTTCAAGCCAAATGATCAATCTTATGGCCATATCCACGGCATAGTTTGTTCAAATGATCTCATATTGTGCACAAGGGTGCATATTGGAATGACAAACAATGTTTCCTAAGGAAGTTTTCATTTTCTTTGGACGAAAAAACCATTTTCCATTTTTCGAGTGCCCAAAAGGAGGTTTTTTTGTGAAGGACCTCCCAAATAATTGTTGCAAAATTGGACCAAATCATTTTTATAAAATACTAGGCCATATTTAATGCACAATTGACCAAATGGTTGGGTGTAAAAAGTTTTGATCCACCTCTCATGAAAAAGACAAATTTCAGCCGATTCAGCTGGAAGCGGGTCAAATTTGAACTGCAGTTGCCTTGTAGTTTGCTCTTTATTTTTTACAAAAATCATTTCTAGGTACATAAGTACCTATTTAATCAGAGAAACACCAAAAAAAATTCCAAGATTCAACCACTAGCTAGGAACGGTCATTCCCGCCGTTTTGACCGCATTTTGAAACAGGCATAAAAAAATCAAAAAAATTGGGAAACCTTCGCATTGTGTCATTATATGTGGCCAAGTTCCTAGGAAAAATAACAAATTTGTAATACGGAAATTTTTTTAGATAAGTGTTCTCAAAAATGAGCTATCACGTGTGGAGATCGATGGCTTTCAAGCCAAATGATCAATCTTATGGCCACATCCATGGCATAGTTTGTTCAAATGATCTCATATTGTGCACAAGGGTGCATATTGGAATGACAAACAATATTGCTAAGGAATTTTTCATTTTCTTTGGACGAAAAAATCATTTTCCATTTTTCGAGTGCCCAAAAGGAGGTTTTTTTGTGAAGGACCTCCCAAATGATTGTTGCAAAATTGGACCAACTAATTTTTATAAAATACTAGGACATATTTAATGCACAATTGACCAAATGGTTGGGTGTAAAAGGTTTTGATCCACCTCTCGTGAAAAAGACAAATTTCCGCTGATTCAGGTGGAAGTGGGTCAAATTTGAACTGTAGCTGCCTTGTAGTTTGCTCTTTATTTTTTACAAAAATCATTTCTGGGTACATAAGTATCTATTTAATCATAAATAAATGGTTTGGTGGCGATACGTCGAGGTTTGGACGGTGGCCGAGGGCTCCAACTCTAGAGCGCTTAAACTAGCATGCCCGCCGCGTGGTCACCGCGTGACCGTGGCGTTGCCATGTTTTTTGGGCGGCCTAGGCATGTCTAGTGGGTTGGGCACTCCCCAAGTAGATGCTAGGAAGAAAACCACAACATAAGATTCTCACGAGGAGACCGGTCGATGCTCAAACATGAATAAGCAGCCAAGTGTTTGATTAGCGGTACGGGAAATGCACATGGCCAATCGGCATGAGTTTTGGCTGAGGGTGATCATCTACTAAGGAGAATGTCTTCACAAATTTTTAGCTCAAAAGGAGGATCCTAGGTGGTACTTGCTTTGACCACGCTGGACAAAAATATGAATGTTGAAGCTAGGCTCAAACTAATGAATGGATTGAGCTGAAATTTGGTGGAGGATGGTTATTTGGGCATAGGAAAGCATTGTAGAAAATTGATACCATTTGGACATGCCAAAGTAGTACTTCCTTCACAATGCTCTTCTATGGCAGAAACTTGGGAAACTAGTCAGAGAGATTGGATGAATGAAATGAGCTAAAAATTGGTGTAGGTAAGTTACATAGGTATGGTCATCTGCTGGTAAATTTTTAGATCATTTGGGTAAGCCTAGCTAGTACTTACTTCACAAAGCTTCTCTCGAGGTAGAAACTTTGAAAATTTCCTGAGAAAGATTTACTAGGAAAATTGAGCTGGATATTATCATGTGGCAATGATTTGGGTATGGAAGAGTGCCCGAAAAGTTTGAGGGTAATAGGAGGGGTCTATATAACACTTGCTTTGCAACGTGCCAATTTGGGCATAAAATATAAATTGAACCTGGGCTCACATAGATGATTTGACTGAGCTGCAATTTGGAGGAGGGTGATAATTTGGGCATATGAAGGAACTATATAAATTTCATGTCATTTCGATATATAAAAAAGGTACTTCCTTCACAATGCTTCTAGGTGGACAAAAACTTTGGAAATTTGCCGAGGAAGATTTGCTAGGAAAGTGGAGCTGAATTTTGTCATGCGGTAATGATTTGGATAGGAAAGAGTGCCCAAAAATTCCGAGGGCAACCAAGAATATATTAATAGCACTTCCTTCATAAAGTGTTATTGTGAACAGAATAGGAAAATGAATATTGTTGAATTAGTTTTGAACTAGGCAAGGAAGGATTTTCATATATTTGATGAAGATATGACCCAAAGAATTTATGAGATTTTTTTGGGAATTTTGGGAATGACAGAAATATAGGTTGCTTCACAACCTAGGGCAAAAACTGCCACATGGACATGACACATAGGCAAAACTGATGAGGTGGCGCCTAGTCATAGCAACCCACCACAATTTACAAGATTATGACCATCTATATTGGTCATGATCAGCTAGAAATAAGGCAGCAGACCAGTGCTATCTGCTTTATGACCATTTCGTGTAAGGAAATTACGACCTTTCTGACCAAAATGGTCGTTATAGTTTAGGGTTTGGAGCCCCCCGAACAGCTTTTGACCACTTGTTATTTTGATTGTTTGGTTTTATTTCCTTTTTCCAAGTGGATGGACAAGAATGCCTAAGAACCTCCTCTAGCTATCTATGCTTTTCTCGTCTCAAACTCTGTTCATGCTACATCACAAAATTTGATCAAGTCAGATTCGAACCACTCTGTGTGAGGAGCGCTCGGAGTCCCCGATTTGTCATAGACTTAAACTTCCAAAAACCTCGTTATGATTCTCGGTCTGACCAATACCCTACTTTCGGTCCTACCGAGATCATTAAGTTGATCTATGTTTTCGATCTCGGTGCAACCGATTTGAACCATTCGGTCACACCGAGTTGCAATAACTGTATACAGTTTTGCATCTCGGTGCCACCGAGTCGTTCCACTCGGTCACACCGACAGGGTCGGGCTATATATAGTCACGGGCAAAAAATTTGGAAATTTCTCCGAACCCCTTCGCCCGCGCAATAGCCTGCTCTGCCAACTTGGTCTCCGGATCGTCTCGTCGCCGCCAGCCGCCTCCAGTCGCTGGTCTCCATCGCCGTCAACGGAATTCTACCCCGCCGTTGCCGCCGTAGCGAGTCTCCGCCAAACTAGGGTATGGACTCGATCTTTGTGTTATTCCCCAATCTGATTCTTAGCACATTGTGATCATCATGATTCTTGCCACGATTGAAACACTCCTGTCTAGTCAATGCATTCGTAGATTAGTTTTGATTCGAAAATTTTAGGGTTAGGTTTCCGCCGAAACCATCTTGGACCCACCGAGTTGAAAAACTCGGTCCCACCGATTTGGCTTATGCCATTGCACAAGTGAGACTCGGTCTGACCGAGAATTACTTATCGATGTGACCGATTTTGGAACTCTGTGAAACCCTAGCAGTCTCGGTGCCACCGAACTGTGACTCGGTCTGACCGAGTTCACTAGTTTAGGTGCCAAAACTGCTTCGGTATCACCGAGTTTAGAAATCGGTAGATCCGAGATGCTTTCAGTGGAAAACTAAAACTAAGTTTTTGAATTATTCTTTTCCAAAAATCTCTACATTTTGTGATGCTTATCCACTCTATCTCATCTATAACCTATTCACAGGGTCAGCAGTCAGAGCTTGCATCATGTCAGACCAAAGTGATAGCCAGAACTTGTCAGAGCAGCAAGTGCAGATGAGTGAGGGCACTAGTCCCTCAAGTTCCTCAGATGATGGCAGCAGGAGCACCCCTAGCAATCTGCCTAAAGCTGCCACAAGATAGAGAAAGAAGAGAACCTCAGACTCAGAAGATGAGGATTATGTGGTAGAAGAGGAAGCAACTTCCATGAGAGTTGAGCCAGCATAGGGCATAAAACCAGGGATGAAGATCAAAAGGCCAGCAGGCAGGCAGCCTATGTCAAAGGCCAGAGCTTCAACTGAGAAGCCCACTCCCATTGAGCCAGTTGCTGCTGAAGGCAAGAAGAGGAAAGAAAGGGTGAAGAAAACTATAGCCAGAGTGCTTGGCAAGGCTTCCATCATGGAAGATGAGGAGGAAGAAGAAGAGGTAGCTGCACCAGCACCTAAGGCACCCAAGCTGATGGGTGATGCCATAAGAACAGGGGCAGCTGCTTCCAAGGCCAAGCCAGCTCCAAAGCCAAAGCCAAAGAGGAACACAAGAAGCATCCCAGCTACTGAGAAGAACAAGGCCCCAGGGCCTGAAGCTGCAGAAGAAGAAGAAGAGAATGTTCTTAGAAAGCTCAAGCCCAAGATCCCAGACCACAACGATGCTCATACTGTGGCTGAGGATATGAAACTCAGGAGAGATTCAGGGCTCCGGAAGTGGAGAGAAGCAGACCTGTATGCTTCAAGGAGAAGGACTGCATTTGACTACAGGTTTCACACCAAGGAGCAGCAAGACTTTTATGAGACAGTGCTGCTAGACAAGGAGCCAATTGTCTGTGATAT
This sequence comes from Triticum dicoccoides, assembly GCF_002162155.2. Classification (NCBI taxonomy): domain Eukaryota; kingdom Viridiplantae; phylum Streptophyta; class Magnoliopsida; order Poales; family Poaceae; genus Triticum; species Triticum dicoccoides. Next base: position 492,958,029 of record NC_041382.1, read on the forward strand.
GAGATGGGTTGATTGGCAATACATCAAGGACAACGAAGAGTACTACCCTGGAGTGCAGGACAGCTTCAGGGCATGTGGAGTAGAGGACTTTGTTGGGCAGAAGCTCACAAAGTGGAACGAGGAACTCATCATGCAGTTCTACTCCACAGCCCATTTCTATCCAGATGGCAGGATTGTATGGATGTCAGAGGGTACGAGGTACCAGTCTATAGTTGCTGAATGGGCTCAGCTGATTAATGCCCCAGAAGAGCATGACGATGACTTGGACATTTATGCCAAGAAGAAGATGGACCACAACTCAATGTCAAACATGTACAAGGAGATTCCAAATGAAGCACTTGATACGTTCAAGTTTGGCTCAGTACACTATCTTCTGTCAGGGCTGCCAACCATCAACTGGATTCTTAGGAACACCCTATTGCCCAAGTCTGGAGATCACAAGATGATCAGGGGCCACGCGATCAACTTGCTTCATATCTTTGACGTGCCACAAAAATTCAAAGTCATGAGCCTTATGATTGAAACAATCAAGAGGACAGCAGCAGACCAGAAGAGGAGCTGTGGATATGCCCCACAGATTCAGGAGCTCATCAACTCTAAGATGGGCACGGGGATATACTTATTGGACAAGGAACACCTGCCCATCCGTCCAGATTTTGAAGATAATCAAGTGGTCATGACTGAGAATGAGCCATCATCTGCCCAAACACAAGCCAAGAAGGAGAAGGCGAGGAAGGAGAAAGCTGCCAAGATGCCTACTCAAGAGGAGGCATCTGAATATTTCCTGAAAACCAAACAAGAGCAGCTTGGTTAGTTGATTGCATCCACCCTGCGGATTGAGCAAGGACTAGCTACCCTAACTCAGAACTAGGCAAGCTTAGAGAGGATCATGGAACAAAAGTTCTATGACTTGGATGTCAAAGTGACAGAGATTCAGACTGCAGTGGAGCAGCTCCAGGATGACATGCAGGAGAGGAGAGGCAAGACTACAACTGATGCCTTTGCCAGAGTGCCACGAGGTCCGAGGTCGCCTGTAGTGCCAGTTGCTGACCCCAGAGCCACCACGTCTGCACCAGCTACAGCCTCAGTTCCACCAGATCCAGCATCCACTTCAGCCTCGACTCCGACCACGTCTACAGAAGGCTTCGTCCTTGGAGTGCTCCGGACTCCACCACCACCTGAAGATCAAGCCTGAGTGTCGACTTAGCACTATGCATTTTCTAGGAACTTTTTGGTAACTTGTTGCCAAAGGGGGAGAAAATGTATAGATCATAGGCTTCGAGAGAGAGTGTTGCTTTTATTCTCTCTTGTTTTATTTGGTGTTTTTTTTCGAACTTTGTTTGCTTTTGTGTGAGATACTATGTCTTTGCTCATGAGACATTGATGATCATGTGTTTGATCATAAGCTACACTTAATGTTTGCTTAATATTATCATCTTATCTATCTTATGTGATCATTCACTATTCTTGGTGATGAGTGCATGTATTTCATTCTTATCATTTTAAGCGCTCCACCAAGATGTATGTGACATGGAAGAGTAACCCATGACTCTAACTCTTTGTGCATTTGCAGTCCAAAGCAAATTTTAAATATGCAAAAATTTAGGGGGAGCTCTTACTTGTCACATACTTCTCAAAGCGACGATATATTTCATGCTTATTATCATTTGTCGAAGCTTTGATCTATATGTTGTCATCAATTACCAAAAAGGGGGAGATTGAAAGTGCAACTATCCCTAGGTGGTTTTGGTAATTCATAACAACATATAGCTCATTGAGCTAATGCTATTCCAAGATGACTATTTCAGGAAAGCTCAATGATTGGCATGGCATGGATGTGAAAGTGGAACCCCCAAAATGCTAAGGACAAAGGATTGGCTCAAGCTCAAAAGCTCAAGACTCTTCATTTTATATTTTAGTGATCCAAGATTACATTGAGTCTTTAGGAAAAGCCAATACTATCAAGGAGGGATGAGGTGTTGCTTAATGAGCCTCTTGCTTCATGTGCTTAGTGATATGCTCCAAAACCCTCAACTACTTTCCCTAAACCCTAAGCCAAACTCGGTCCCACCGATTCTTTCTATCCGGCGCCACCGAGTTTCACTTGTCATAAGCCACTGCCAAACCCTAGCAATTCCGTTCTACCGATAGGGATCTCGGTCTCACTGAGATCGGATTGCAAACTCTCTGTTTCCCTTTCGTAACTTTTCGGTCTCACCGAAAGAGCGAATCGGTCCCACCGAGATTGCAGTGTAAACTCTTTGTTTCCTTTTTGTAACTTTTCGGTCTCACCGAAAGAGCAAATCGGTCCCACCGAGTTTACCTGACCAACTCTCTGGTTAGCTTATTACCAAACTCGGTCTCACCGAGTGTGTGTAATCGGTCTCACCGAGATTACGTTATGCCCAAACCCTAACCATATCGGTCCTACCGAGTTGCATGTCAGTCCCACCGAAAATCTCTAACGGTCACTAGGTTTACCTTTTCGGTCCGACCGAGTTTGTTGATTCGGTCCACCGAGATTGGAAAACTGTGTGTAACAGTTGGATTTTTTGTGGAGGCTATATATACCCCTCCACCTCCTCTTCATTCGTGGAGAGAGCCATCAGAACACATACACAATTCCAACTCATATGTTCTGAGAGAGAACCACCTACTCATGTGTTGAGACCAAGATATTCCATTCCTACCATATGAATCTTGATCTCTAGCCTTCCCCAAGTTGCTTTCCACTCAAATCTTCTTTCCACAAAATCCAAATCCTATGAGAGAGAGTTGAGTGTTGGGGAGACTATCATTTGAAGCACAAGAGCAAGGAGTTCATCATCAACACACCATTTGTTACTTCTTGGAGAGTGGTGTCTCCTAGATTGGCTAGGTGTTACTTGGGAGCCTCCGACAAGATTGTGGAGTTGAACCAAGGAGTTTGTAAGGGCAAGGAGATCGCCTACTTCGTGAAGATCTACCGCTAGTGAGGCAAGTCCTTCGTGGGCGATGGCCATGGTGGGATAGACAAGGTTGCTTCTTCGTGGACCCTTCGTGGGTGGAGCCCTCCGTGGACTCGCGCAACCATTACCCTTCGTGGGTGGAGCCCTCCGTGGACTCGCGCAACCGTTACCCTTCGTGGGTTGAAGTCTCCATCAACGTGGATGTAGGATAGCACCACCTATCCGAACCACGGGAAAAACATCTGTGTCTCCAATTGCGTTTGAATTCTCCAAACCCTTCCCTTTACATTCTTGCAAGTTGCATGCTTTACTTTCCGCTGCCAATATACTCTTTGCATGCTTGCTTGAATTGTGTGATGATTGCTTGACTTGTCCTACAATAGCTAAAATCTGCCAAGAACTAAAATTGGGAAAAGGTTAAGTTTTTATTTGGTCAAGTAGTCTAATCACCTCCCCTCTAGACATACTTTCGATCCTACAATAACAAGATGGGGTTTTCATCATATTGCATGAGTTTATCCCTCTACATCATGTCATCTTGCTTAAGGCGTTACTCTGTTTTCATTAACTTAATACTCCAGATGCATGATGGATAGCGGTCGATGAGTGGAGTAATAGTAGTAGATGCAGGCAGGAGTCGGTCTACTTGTCTCGGACGTGATGCCTATTTACATGATCATGCCTAGATATTCTCATAACTATGCTCAATTCTGTCAATTTCTCAATAGTAATTTGTTCACCCACCATAGAATACTTATGCTCTCGAGAGAAGCCACTAGTGAAACTTATGGCCCCCGGGTCTATCTTCATCATATTAATCTCCTACTACTTAGTTATTTCCTTTGCTTTTTACTTTGCTTTTACTTTACTTTGCATCTTTATCACAAAAATACCAAAAATATTATCTTATCATATCTATCAGATCTCACTCTCGTAAGTAGCCGTGTAGGGATTGACAACCCCTTATCGTGTTGGTTGCGAGGATTTATTTGTTTTGTGAAGGTGCAAGGGACTCGCGCGTAGCCTCCTACTAGATTGATACCTTGGTTCTCAAAAACTGAGGGAAATAATTATGCTACTTTGTTGCATCATCCCTTCCTCTTCGGGGAAAACCAATGCAGTGCTCAAGAGGTAGCAATAAGCATCATAGCCCCAAACTTTAAGAAATGACAGCTTATGTTTCTTGCTAAAAGACAGATCATATGGTGTCGTCTCAACACATTTAGATGGTGCCCTATTTAACATGAATGCAGCTGTCCCTAATGCATAACCCCAAAACGACAGTGATAAATCGGTAAGAGACATCATAGATTGCACCATATCTAATAAAGTATGGTTATGATGTTCGGACACACCATTACGCTGTGGTGTTCCAGGTGGCGTGAGTTTTGAAACTATTCCGCATTGTTTCGAATGAAGACCAAACTCGTAACTCAAATATTCTCCTCCATGATCAGATCACAGGAACTTTATTTTCTTGTTACGATGATTTTCCACTTCACTCTAAAATTCTTTGAACTTTTCAAATGTTTCAGACTTATGTTTCATCAAGTAGATATACCCATATCTGCTCAAATCATCTGTGAAGATCAGAAAATAATGATACCCACCACGAGCCTCAACACTCATCGGATTGCATACATCAGTATGTATTATTTCCAATAAGTCAGCTGCTTGCTCCATTGTTCCGGAGAATGGAGTTTCAGTCATCTTTCCCACGAGCCATGGTTTGCAAGCATCAAATGATTCATAATCAAGAGATTCCAAAAGCCCATCAGCATGGAGTTTCTTCATGCGCTTTACACCAATATGACCTAAACGGCAGTGCCACATATAAGTTGCACTATCATTATTAACTTTGCATCTTTTGTTTTCAATATTATGAATATGTGTATTACTACGATCAAGATTCAATAAACCATTCACCTTGGGTGTATGACCTCAGAAGGTTTTATTCATGTAAACAGAATAACAATTATCCTTGACTTAAATGAATAACTTTTTTGCAATAAACATGATCCAATCATATTATGCTTTACGCAAACACTAAATAACATTTATTTTAGGTTCAACACTAATCCCGAAGGTAAAGGGAGTGTGCGATGGTGATCTTATCAACCTTGGAATCACTTCCAACTCACATCATCACCTCGCCCTTAACTAGTCTCCTTTTATTTTGCAACTCCCGTTTCGAGTTACTACTCTTAGTAAATGAACCAGTATCAAATACTGAGGTGTTGTTATAAACACTAGTAAAGTACACATCAATAACATGTATATCAAATATATACTTCTGTTCACTTTGCCATCCTTCTTATCCGCCAAGTATCTAGGGCAGTTCCACTTCCAGTGACCATTTCCTTTGTAGTAGAAGCACTCAGTTCCAGGCTTGGGTCTAGCTTTGAGCTTCTTCATGGGAGTGGCAACTTGCTTGCCTTTCTTCTTTTAAGTTCCTCTTTCTTTCCCTTTGCCCTTTTCTTGAAACTAGTGGTCTTGTTAACCATCAACACTTGATGCTATTTCTTGATTTCTACCTTCACCGATTTCAGCATTGCAAAGAGCTTGGGGATTACTTTCGTCATCCCTTGCATATTATAGTTCATCACTAAGTTCTAGTAACTTGGTGATAGTGACTAGAGAACTTTATCAATTACTATCTTATCTGGAAGATTAACTCTCACTTGATTCAAGCAATTGTAGTACCCAGACAATCTGAGCACATGCTCACTGGTTAAGCTATTCTCCTCCACCTTGTAGGCAAAGTACTGTCAGAGGTCTCATACCTCTCGACACGGGCATGAGTATGAAATACCAATTTCAACTCTTAGAACATCTTATATGTTCCGTGGCGTTCAAAACGTTTTTGAAGTCCCGGTTCTAAGCCATAAACATGGTGCACTAAACTATTAAGTAGTCATCATACCGAGCTTTGTCAAACGTTCATAATGTGTGCATCTGCTCCTGCAATAGGTCTGTCACCTAGCAGTGCATCAAGGACATAATTCTTCTGTGCAGCAATGAGGATAATCCTCAGATCACGGACCCAGTCTGCATCATTGCTACTATCATCTTTCAACTTATTTTTCTCTAGGAACATATCAAAAATTAAACGGGGAGCTACATCGCAAGCTATTGGTCTACAACATAGATATGCAAATACTATCAGGACTAAGTTCATGATAAATTAAAGTTCAATTAATCATATTACTTAAGAACTCCCACTTAGATAGACATCCCTCTAGTCATCTAAATGATCACGTGATCCAAATCAACTAAACCATGTCTGATCATCACATGAGATGGAGTAGTTTTCAATGGTGAACATCACTATGTTGATCATATCTACTATATGATTCACGCTCGACCTTTCGGTCTCCAGTGTTCTGAGGCCATATCTGCGTATGCTAGGCTCGTCAAGTTTAATCTGAGTATTCCACGTGTGCAAAACTGGCTTGCACCCGTTGTATGTGAACGTAGAGCTTATCACACCCGATCATCACGTGGTGTCTCGGCACGACGAACTATCGCAACGGTGCATACTCAGGGAGAACACTTATACCTTGAAATTTAGTGAGAGATTATCTTATAATGCTACCGCCAAACTAAGCAAAATAAGATGCGTAAAGGATAAATATCACATGCAATCAGAATATGTGACATGATATGGCCATGATCATCTTGCGCCTTTGATCTCCATCTCCAAAGTACCGTCATGATCTCTATCGTCACTGGCATGACACCATGATCTCTATCAACGTGTCATCACATGGTCGTCTCGCCAACTATTGCTCTTGCAACTATTGCTATCGCATAGCGATAAAGTAAAGCAATTATTTGGCGCTTGCATCTTATGCAATAAAGAGACAACCATAAGGCTTCTGCCAGTTGCCGATAACTTCAACAAAAACATGATCATCTCATACAACAACTTATATCTCATCACGTATAGACCATATCACATCACAATAAGCCCTGCAAAAACAAGTTAGATGTCCTCTACTTTGTTGTTGCAAGTTTTATGTGGCTGCTATGGGCTGAGCAAGAACTGGTCTTACCTACGCATCAAAACCACAACACGGTATAGTGATTGCTTTTTGATCTTCATAAAGAACCTTGTTCATTGAATCAGATTCAACTAAAGTTGGAGAAACTGACACCCACCAGCCACCTGTGTGCGAAGCACGTCGGTAGAACCAGTCTCGCGTAAGCGTACGCGTAATGTCGGTCTGGGCTGCTTCATCCAATAATACCACCGAATCAAGAATCAACTAGTGATGACAAGCAATATGTATATACCCACGCCCACAACTCCTTTATGTCCAACTCATGCATATAACATCTACGCATAAACCTGGCTCGGATGCCACTGTTGGGGAACGCAGTAATTTCAAAAAAATCCTACGCACACGCAATATCATGGTGATGCATAGCAACGAGAGGGGAGAGTGTTGTCTACGTACCCTCGTAGATCGTAAGTGAAAGCGTTATGACAACGCGGTTGATGTAGTCGTACGTCTTCATGATCGACCGATCCTAGTACCGAAAGTACGGCACCTCCGCGATCTGCACATGTTCGGCTCGGTGGCGTCCCACGAACTCACGATCCAGTAGAGTGTCGAGGGAGAGCTTCACCAGCACGATGGCGTGATGACGGTGATGATGATGCTACCGGAACAGGGCTTCGCCTAAGCACCGCTACGATATGACCGAGGTGGATTATGGTGGAGGGGGGCACCGCACACGGCTAAGAGATCAACGATCAATTTGTGTGTCTATGGGGTGCCCCCTGGCCACGTATATAAAGGATAGAGGGAGGAGGAGGCCAACCCTCATAGGGCGCGCCCAAAGTGTGGAGTCCTACTAGGACTCCCTAGTCCTAGTAGGATTCCACCTCCTACATGGAATAGGAAAAAGGGAAGGGAGAAGGAGAAGGAAGGAAGGGGGCGCCCCCTTTCCCTAGTCCAATTCGGACCAGTCCATGGGGAAGGGGCGCGTCCACCCTTGAGGCCTTTCTCTCCTTTCCCGTATGGCCCATTAAGCCCAACACGAACTCTCGTTACTCTCCGGTACTCCGAAAAATACCCGAATCACTCGGAACCTTTTCGATGTCCGAATATAGCCTTCTAATAAATCGATCTTTATGTCTCGACCATTTTGAGACTCCTCATCATGTCCCCGATCTCATCCGGGACTCCGAACAAACTTAGGTCATCAAATCACATACTCATAATACAAATCGTCACAGAACGTTAAGCGTGCGGACCCTACGGGTTTGAGAACTATGTAGACATGACCGAGACACATCTCCGGTCAATAACCAATAGCGGAACCTGGATGCTCATATTGGCTCCTACATATTCTACGAAGATCTTTAACGGTCAAACCGCATAACAACATACGTTGTTTCCTTTGTTATTGGTATGTTACTTGCCCGAGTTTCGATCGTCAGTATCTCAATACCTAGTTCAATCTCGTTACCGGAAAGTCTCTTTACTCGTTCTGTAATGCAACATCTCGTGACTAACTCATTAGTCACATTGCTTGCAAAGCTTATAGTGATGTGCGTTACCAAGAGGGCCCTGAGATACCTCTCCGACAATCGGAGTGACAAATCCTAATCTCGATCTATGCCAACTCAACAAACACCATTGGAGACACCTGTATAGCACCTTTATAATCACCCAGTTACTTTGTGAAGTTTGGTAGCACACAAAGTGTTCCTCCGGCATTCGGGAGTTGCATGATCTCATAGTCATAGGAACATGTATAAGTTATGGAGAAAGCAATAGCAACAAACTAAATGATCATTGTGCTAAGCTAACGGTTGGGTCAAGTCAATCACATCATTCTCTAATGATGTGATCTCGTTAATCAAATGACAACTCATGTCTATGGTTAGGAAACATAACCATCATTGATTCAACGAGCTAGTCAAGTAGAGGCATACTAGTGACATTATGTTTGCCTATGTATTCACACATGTACTAAGTTTCCGGTTAATACAATTCTAGCATGAATAATAAACATTTATCATGATATAAGTAAATATAAATAACAACTTTATTATTGCCTCTAGGGCATATTTCCTTCAGCTGGTAACCGGGATGCCCAGTCCCATGCTTAAATTAAAATAATTGCAAACAAAACTCCACCAGGATTGTTGTTAGTTGGAGGCACCTGTTGTTTCGGACAAGCCATGGATTGATGTTTGTTGGTGGTAGGGGGAGTATAAACTTTACCATTCTGTTTGGGAACCACCTATAATGTGTGTAGCATGGAAGGTATCAAGATCTCTCGGTTGTTATGTTGACAATGAAAGTATACCACTCAAAATATTATTTATTTTCATTTCAAAATCGAGCTTTGGCACCTCTACAAATTCCTGCTTCCCTCTGAGAAGGGCCTATCGATTTACTTTTATGTTGAGTCACCATCCTCTTATTAAAAAGCACCAGTTGGAGAGCACCGCTGTCATTTGCATGCATTACTATTAGTTTATATTGAGTATGACTGTGAATGGATCTCTTTTACCATGAATTACAATGTTTAGTCAGTCCTTGATCTTCAGAGGTGCTCTGCATTTATGTTTTGCAGTCTCAGAAAGGGCTAGCGAGATACCATCTTGTTATACGATATTATGATTGTTTTGAGAAAGTGTTGTCATCCGAGATTTATTATTATTGCTCGCTAGTTGATTATGCTATTGATATGAGTAAACATGAGACCTAAATGTTATTGTGAATATGGTTAGTTCATAATCTTTGCTAAAAACTTGAATGCTGGCTTTACATATTTACAACAACAAGATCAAACAGAGTTTGTAAAAGTTTTTCTTCATCACTTTCAGTTTGTCAACTGAATTGCTTGAGGACAAGCAAAGGCTTAATATTGGGGGAGTTGATACGTCTCCATCATATCTATTTTTCCAAACACTTTTGACCTTGTTTTGGACTCTAACTTGCATGATTTGAATGGAACTAACCCGGACTGACATTGTTTTCAGCAGAAATGCCATGGTTTTACTTTTGTGCAGAAATAAAAGTTCTCGGAATGACCTGAAACTTCACGGAGAATATTTTTGGAATTTATAAAAAATACTGGCAAGAGAATCTACGTCAGGGGAGCCACACCCTGTCCACGAGGGTGGGGGGCGCGCCCCCCTGCCTCATGGCCCCCCTGATGCTCCACCGGCCTCAACTCCAACTCTGTATATTCACGTTCGGGGAGAAAAAAATCAGAGAGAAGGATTCATCACGTTTTACGATATGGAGCCACCGCCAAGCCCTAATCTCTCTCGGTAGGGCTGATCGGGAGTCCGTTCGGGGCTCCGGAGAGGGGAATCCATCACCATCGTCATCATCAACCTTCCTCCATCACCAATTTCATGATGCTCACCGCCGCGCTGAGTAATTCCATCATAGGCTTGCTGGACGGTGATGGGTTTTATCATGTAATCGAGTTAGTTTTGTTAGGGTTTGATCCCTAGTATCCATTATGTTCTGAGATTGATGTTGCTATGAATTTGCTATGCTTAATGCTTGTCACTAGGGCCCGAGTGCCATGATTTCAGATCTGAACCTATTATGTTTTCATGAATATATGTGAGTTCTCGATCCTATCTTGCAAGTCTATAGTCACCTATTATGTGTTATGATCCGTTAACCCCGAAGTGACAATAATCGGGATACTTATCGGTGATGACCGTAGTTTGAGAAGTTCATGTATTCACTAAGTGTTAATGCTTTGGTCCGGTACTCTATTAAAAGGAGGCCTTAATATCCCTTAGTTTCCAATAGGACCCCGCTGCCACGGGAGGGTAGGATAAAAGATGTCATGCAAGTTCTTTTCCATAAGCACATATGCCTATTTTCGGAATAGATGCCTAGATTACATTGATGAACTGGAGCTAGTTCTATGTCACCCTATGTTATAACTGTTGCATGAGGAATCGCATATGACATAATTATCCATCACTGATCCATTGCCTACGAGCTTTTCACATATTGATCTTTGCTTAGTTACTTTTCTGTCGCCACTGTTACAATCACTACAAAACCATTAATGTTACTTTTGCCACCATTACCGTTACTTCCATATTACTTTGCTAATAAATACTTTCCTGCTGATATTAAGTCTTTCAGGTGCGGTTGAATTGACAACTCAACTATTAATACTTGAAAATATTCTTTGGCTCCCCTTGTGTCGAATCAATAAATTTGGGTTGAATACTCTATCCTCGAATACTGTTGCGATCCCCTATACTTGTGGGTTTTCAAGGCCTTGTGCCGTTCCTCTCCCTTCCCCTCCCCGTCCATGACCTCTCCCTCTCGAGCCTTATCCCATGCCCTCTCTGCTCACGGTCTCGCTGGATCCCTCTCGCCGGTCTGTTGGAGAGCTCACCACATCAAGGTCGTCCTCTCCCTAGATCAGCCGCCTTTGGGTAGGTGGGAGGGCGAGTTGGGCGTAGAAGGCGTCAATATCAGGTGCAAACTCCAGCTCGATGGCGTATTAAGCCGCTTCTGGCACCATGCACTTTTCGAACTCCTTTCCTTCCGCCCCTGCTGCGACCCAAATCTGGTGGCCGCGGCGGAACAGAATCCTCGGAATGGAGCAGCAGTGACGAGATTGACAAGCAGAACAACGCTCTCCGCGAGGCTGGGGTGTGTTGTAGGCGATTCGTACGGGTGGATGGCTGGTTATCGGCATGAACCCACACACAAGTCACCTAACCAACCACCACGCCATTGCTGATCTCCGGATAAGTGGAGTCAATCGAACCTCTTGTAGATCCTCCACTCCCCTGACTGCTCTGAAGGGTCAATCTCTAGCTCGGTGACGACACGGTGGTGCTGATCACTGCCATGGCTGGAGCAACCAGAACGCCTTCCACCTGGCCCGCTACGCGAATGATGCCGAGGTGGTCTACTGGCGAGCCCACTCGATGATCTCCTCTGTTGTGGGGCTCCTTCCAGTGATCCAGCGCCCCAATTCCTCCTTTGTCACCTCGGCGCAGATCCACGTCACCAGCTTCTGTCTCGTGTCACGGCCAAGTCGGGGCAGCCTCATCATCCTCACCATGTGTGCGCTGCCTCTCTATCTCTGCCTCCTCTTTCCTTAGATCTCGTAGCATCCAAGTCAGCCCGTAGATGTGCTCGAGATGCGAGAGGTTTGGTGGATGGACGGGGGCTGTTGGAGGCCGTGAGGTGCGCTGCGGGCAGGGTGGTAGAGACTTCTATGACGGCGGGGCCGATGGCGAGAGCATTGGCTGGGCTACGGCGAGGCAAGCGGCGGCGATGGGTGTTACTCTGAATCGCTGCCATCAAACTTCCGTTAAACAAAATAAATATGGTAAAAAGCTACTAAATAACGTAATTTGCGAGAAAAACTTCCAATCTAGTAGTATTAATCAAACATCATGGCAGTATTAGTACCGGAGCGAGATGAAGACGCGTCGCTGTCATCGCCCCTCCTGTATCAAAGACAAGAAAACTTTGTTATAATAGACAATCAGGAGGTCGTCGTGCTAAGGCCCCAAAGAAACAGTGAGGCGGAACAGCAACCATTGTCAATGAGAAGATGTGTCGATCGGAAGGATCCAACCTATAGATGCAAAAAGAGCAGACGAAGGTTGGATCTAAATAGATCCACCAAAGACAAACACCAAAAGAATCCCGCAAGATCCGTCGAAGACACACCTTCACAAGAACTCCAACGACGCTAAAAGAACCGCCAAGATGAGGGTTGGGCGGGGAGAACTTTATTTCATTTTCAGGGAGGTTTCATCGACTTCCCTTCATGAGCATGACACAAACCGTAAAAACAAAAAAAACACCTAAAAGGGAAGTAGGAGCCCTCTCGCAGGCAAGGGAGGGATCCTCCGCGCCTCCATAGAAGACAAGGCAGATCGACGACGGCGACTGATGAAGCTATGTACCTAGGGTAGGGTCATGGACCTGTCCAACTTACCCTCCCCAAGGACATCTCTACAAAGAATCAGAAACAGTCGAAGAGAAACCATCAACCACTCGACCATGGAGATGCACTCACTCGACCACCTTGAAGACACTCGAACACCAGAAGATGAGGAACCCTCCACTCTGCAACGGTCAGGACTTAAACCATAGCATTATGAACATTTATGGCGCTTTACTGTAGACGTTACCAGTAACGCCTTTCCTTTATGAACATTGAATCCTGTGTAACAAAGGGGAGCTGGGGCCCTGGCGCACTCTATATAAGCCACCCCCTCCTCTGGGACAAGGGTTTGCATCTTTTGTAAACTCACACACACACACACATATAATCCAGTCGACAGCCTCAGGGCACCAAGACGTAGGGCTGTTACTTCCTCCCAGAAGGGCCTGAACTCGTAAAACTCGCGTGTACAACTCCTTCATAGCTAGGATCTTGCCTCCTCATACTTACCCCCCATTCTACTGTCAGTCTTAGATCCACGAGAGTTGGCGCCCACCGTGGGGCAGGTGTCTTAGTGACTTATTGGAGAAGTTGCAATTTTTCTGATCCCCATCATCATGATTCCAGGCGGAGGTTTGGCTGAGGGCCGCGAGATCCGTCTCGGCGCGCTCATTTTGTCGCCGACGACTCCGCTTGGCTTCAGGAGGCACCACTCGATGTCGACGCGCTCCCCACCCGCAGGGCGACGCACTTTCACGCGTGCGTCCGCGGCATCCTCCTGCGGCAACCGTCGACCCAGTACTAGTCGACTCCAATGACTTTCCCCCCTCCCTGCGACCCGTCGGAGCAAGCGCACCGGCCGGTCGAGGCTTCAACGGTGGGTGAAGCATGCGGCGACCCGCCAGTCTGCCACCCCTCAAGTTGCGGCGATCGAGCCCGACGAGTCTCTCTACGGCATGTTCGATCTGTCGACTGGCTCCGTAGAGACTGCATCCGGGTGCGGCAGCAATGACTCGGCAGCGGAAGTCCTAGTGGTCAATGAACCATGCGGCCCTCCTGGCTTCGATCGTGAAGACGGAGGTGACGGGAACGGCGGTCCGTCGCCCGTTCACGAGGAGTACCGCCCCGAGCCTCTCTCCTCGCAGCAGAGAGAAGAACTTCGTCTCCGAAACATGGATGCCCTGCATACTCCTATAGTTGGAGATACACCCGAGGCCCAGGCCTTGGAGCAGGCTCGCCTGGCCAATCTGGCTGAGCGCACTCGGCTGGAGAACCTCCAGCGCACACTCGACGATCATGCTCGTCAACGTGCTCCTGAGTCCAGCCGACGCCAACTGTTTCCACCTCTGGCTCAGGTATACCGAACACCGATCCAAAACCTAGCAGCTGCTGCTCGGATAGCAGAGTCAATTCAACCTTCCCAGTCAGAAGCTGGTTGTGGTCTAGCGCAGATCAGGGCCTTGCTCTGGGCAGCGGGAGAGCAGAATACGGCCGTGTCTCAGTCGCGGGATAGGATCCATAGCAGATCTGTGGTCGCAGATACGGTCCAGTCGGCCCATAGCCCGAGATAGCCCCCAAGGCTTGAGGAACATGGAGAGCGGCATGATCAGTACAGAAACCAGGAGCAGTATGATCGTCGAGTCGATTGCGATGGTCGTCATCGAGTGGCCACGCCTCCTCCAAGGAGTGGGTCATACGTGTCGCCGCCACATGAAGACAGACGCCCTAACAGCGTCGGAAGAGGTATTCCAGTTGACCCCAGGGAGCCAGGTTTTGATGCGAGATCTATTCTCGTGTAGGGCTTGGTCGACAGAAACAGAGCTCACCGAGATGGCCATGACAGAGGCCCGCAAACCAGCAATAGGGTGCATGTCTCTGGCCCAGAGTGCTTCAGCAGAGCTATCAGAGCTGCAGTGATTCCCCCCAACTTCATGTTGGCGATTGGAGTCAGTAAGTTCACCGGAGAGTCCAAGCCTGACACCTGGCTCGAAGACTACCGAGTGGCTGTCCAGATTAGTGGCGGCAATGATGAGGTGGCCATGAAACACCTTCCTCTGATGTTGGAGGGATCGGCTAGAGCATGGCTGAATCAGTTGGCACCTGGCAGCATCTATACTTGGGAAGATCTCGCCCGAGTGTTTGTCAGAACGTTTGAGGGTACTTGCAAACGGCCAGCAGGTTTGACAGAATTACAGTGTTGCGTCCAGAAACCGAATGAAACTTTGAGAGATTATATCCAGAGGTGGATCACCCTGCACCACACGATGGAAGACGTGTCTGATCATTAGGCAATTTGTGCTTTCAAGGAAGGCGTCAGGTACCAGGAGTTGAATCTGAAATTCGGTCGGACAGGAAACATGACTCTGACTCGGATGATGGAAATTGCCACCAAGTATGCCAATGGTGAAGAGGAAGAGCAACTGCGGAGCGGCAAGCACAAAGTAGTCGCCCACGAAGCTGGAGGAGGAAACTCCAGTCAAAAACAAAAACGCAAGGCCGAACCAGCTGCTCCGGGTGAGGTCTTGGCTGTGGTTCAAGGAAAGTTCAAGGGGAAGCCCAAAGGGCCATGGAACCCCAAGAAAGTAAAAGATCAAGATGGAAATAATGTGTTGGATCTGTCATGCCATATCCACACCAAAAAAGATGAAGAAGGTGATTTCATTTACCCAAAGCATACCACTCGACAGTGTCGGCTCCTGATCCAGCAGTTTCGAGAGAAACAGCCCAAGGAAAAGGAGAAGGAGGCAGACAAGGCTGAGAGTGAAGGAGAATATGATGATGGTTATTGCTGAGAGTGAAGCATTCCACTCTGATGATTTTTGCTGATGTTGAAAACAAGAGTTGATTGAAAGTCATCAACAGAGAAGTGAACATGGTCGCTCCGGCGACACCCAGTTACTTGAAATGGTCGTAGACTGCCATTACGTTCGACCAGTCTGATCATCCAACGCACATCGCCACCCCTGGGAGGCAAGTGCTGGTGGTCGACCCAGTGGTCGAAGGCAATCGACTGACAAAGGTCCTGATGGACGGTTGCAGTGGCCTGATGTAACACCCTCGATGCGGCTATATCTCCTACGTGTCGAACCACGACTTAGAGGCATAACCGCATTGAAAGCAATGTCACAAGTAAGGTAATCTTCACAACAACCCATGTAAATAGATAATAGGGAAAAAGGTACATAGTTGGCTTACACTCGCCACGTCACACAAATACATAAATAACATTACAATCATCCAACACACTCATGGTCCGACTACGGTACCAAAATAAAAGATCAACCCCAACATGCGACACGATCCCGATCGCCCCAACTGGGCACCACTACTGATCATCAGGGAAAGACACATAGTAATGGCGTGAGTCTTCGTCGAACTCCCACTTGAGCTCAAGCGCATCATCTGGAACGGAATCATCGGTCCCTGCATCTGGTTTGGAAGTAATCTGTGAGCCATGGGGACTCAGCAATCTCGCACCCTCGCGATCAAGACTATTTAAGCTTATAGGTAAAGGCAAGGTAATATGTGGAGCTGCAGCAAGCGACTAGCATATATGGTGTCTAACCTGTTCACAAAAGAGAGCGAGAAGAGAAGGCAAAGCACGAACGAAGAACTATAGAACAACCTACGGCAAACATTACCCCAACACCGTGTTCACTTCCCGGACTCCGCCGAGAAGAGACCATCACGGTTACACATGCAGTTGATTCATTTTAATTAAGTTAAGGTTCATGTTATCTACAACCGGACATTAACAAATTCCCATCTGCCCATAACCGCGGGCACGGCTTTCGAAAGTTCAAATCCCTGCAGGGGAGTCCCAACTTAGCCCATCACAAGCTCTCACGGTCAACAAAGGATAAACCTTCTCCCGAGACATTCCGATCACACTCGGTATCCCGGTTCTACAAGACAACTTCGACAATGGTAAAACAAGTCCAGCAACACCGCCCGAATGTGCCGAAAAATCCTGATAGGAGCTGCACAAATCTCGTTCTCAGGGCACACTCAGATTGTCCAAACTTCCAGTAGGCCAGCCCAGAGTTGCCCCTGGTGGCCATCGGCGGCTGACGAGGTGGACCAACACTCAGAGGAGCACTGGCCTGGGGGGTTTAAATAAGATGACCCTTGGGCTCCGGAAACCCAAGGGAAAAAGAGGCTAGGTGGCAAATGGTAAAACCAAGGTTGGGCATTGCTGGAGGAGTTTTATTCAAGGCGAACTGTCAAGGGGTTCCCATTATCACCCAACCGCGTAAGGAACGCAAAATCTGGGAATATAATACCAATATGACGGAAACTAGGGCGGCAAGGGTGGAACAAAACACTAGGCAAAAGGCCGAGCCTTCGACCCTTTACCAAGTATATAGATGCATTAAGATAACAAGATAATATAGTGATATCCCAACAATAAACAATGTTCCAACAAGGAACGATCTCCAAACTTCACCTACAACTAGCAATGCTATAAGAGGGGCTGAGAAAAGCGGTAACATAGCCAATCAACGGTTTGCTAGGACATGGTGCGTTAGAGGTTTGACATGGCAATTTGGGAGGCATGATAAGCAAGTGGTAGGCATCATAGCATAGGCATAGCAAAAGAGCGAGCATCTAGCAAGCAAAGATAGAAGTGATTTCGAGGGTATGATCATCTTGCCTGCAAAGTTGTCAGAGTTGACTTGATCCTCGTAAGCAAACTCAACGGGCTCCTCGTTAGCGAACTCGTCTCCCGGCTCTACCCAAACAAGACAAACAAGCAAAAGGAACACAATCAAGCACGTGCAAAGCTCAAACAAATATGATGCAAACATGGTATGCTATGCGGGATGCGATATGTGATGCATATGCAAGATTTGACAAGGAATGATTGAACCTGGAATCAACTTGGAAATCCAAGAGTGCCACTGGAAAGGTGAGGTGATTTTGGTTGAAATCGATATAAAGATCACCGGAATCGGATGCACGATTTGGAAATGGCAAGCAAAACAAATATGGCACCGGTCTGCGATAAACAGCAAGTAGCCATCTAAATGCATCAAGATAATTATGCTACAACACCCAAACATGACAACAAAATACATGGCAGGGATCCACTCATGATGCTTGACAAAAGATTAACACTGAGCTACGACCAATTCATCCATTAACAGGTTCAAACAAGCATGGCACAAATGCAAACGATAACAGGTTTCAGACTTAGTGAAATTAACACAAGTCTGGAATTTAACATCAGGTAGCACACTTTGGAGCATGAAAACTATATGCTACAGGAACTTAACATGGCAAAGCAAGGCATGACATGAAGCTATTCAAAGCACTTAACAAAAGTCCCTTAGTAACCTTGAGCCAAAAGGGATCAGAAAATACAATTGCAAGCATGTGAACATGGCAAAAACATAATCAGATTACAGACTTAGTGAAAACTGGAGCATGCAAATCTGTTAACGAGTAGGCATGTTTACGAGCTCGATGCACTCACTACAGAGCAAGGCATGACAAACTAAGCATACACCCATTAAGAATACATATCATATAAGCTAGACATGGCAATAACAACAACATAGCAAGCACGGATCACTAGCAACATCCTCGGCAAAATCGCTAACGAGTCAACAATCTGCCAGGATTCACGAAATAGCAAAAGTAGAGCTCGATTGACTCAAGCTAGGGTGCTCCATAATTGCAAACAAAGACATGGGTGGATAGAGCACCACAATATTAACAAGTCATCCTTACTGATCATCCTCAAAAGAGGCACGGATCACTAGGAAACAACATGAACATATGGCATATTGACAAAAACAGATCAACGACTTGGTGAAATTCTAAGTCCCTGAAATCAGCACTAACGAATGCACTACTTTGCAAGCTTGTGCTAGTCACCACACACATCACAAAAATACATGGTAAGCACCTCTGTAAAGATGTCATGGCATATGACAAAACTCATGTAGAACTCAGGAGCATATCATGCACACATTAATCATGGTAAAATGACAAATAGCTATTTGGTGTTGCAGATCTGACAATTATCTCATATAGCTCTCTTCCAACAGCATTTTGGGCATCAATATGAGCTCAAATGAAAATGACGCAATGAGATGAAATAATGTACTCTCAGAGGCGGACATTTTGATATGCTACACGCACAAAACGGAGCTACGGATGCGGAGTTACGACATGATGAAAAACGCAAATAAATTAGGGTTTGGGGAAAGTCAACCCTTCGGATTTCAAATCCAGATCTGGATCCGGCCAGAACAGATCCCGAGGATCTCCGGGGAAAGTGGACGCAGCGGCCGACGTTCGTCGAGGAGGGCGGCGAGGAGGGCGTCGGTCGGAGGAGGACTAGCCGGAGGACGGAGGGAGCACGTGGAGGCGGCGGCGGTCGTCGGCGGTGAGCCGGACAGCGAGGTGGGCGCCAGCGACGAGGAAGCGGGGCGGCATCGGCGCGGCGGGCGGCGAGGCGAAGACGGCGGCGCGGCGAGGTGAGGCGGGCGGAGCTCGCCGGCTCGGGTGGAGAAAGAGGCAGGCGGCGCCGTTCGGCGGTTGGGCCGCGGGGGCCGGCGTTGGGCTTCGGTGGGCCCGCGTGGGTGGCAGAGTGGTGAAGTGGGCGCGGGGTGGCGGCCAATCCTGCTGTGACACATGGCGGCTGGATTCGGACGTGTCCGGCCGGCGAGATTTCGTCCGGCCGCGCGAGAAGAGGGAGAAGGTTAGGGTTTCATCCGGAATTTCGAGGGAGGGATCTTTATATAGGCATTGAGGGCGCTAGGAGAGTCCAAATGAGGTGCGGTTTGCGGTCACACGATCGTGATCGAACGCTCTAGATGATGGAGAGAGTTTTGGTGGATTTTGGGCCAAATTGGAAGGATGTTTGGCTGCAACACACACGAGGCCTTCTCGATCCCTCGGTTAACCGTTGGAGTATCAAACGAAGTCCAAATGACACGAAACTTGACACGCGGTCTACGGGTAGTAAACCAAGGCCGCATGGCAAGTCTCGGTCCAATCCGGAAATGTTTAACCCCCACACACGAAAATAGGTAGAAAGGACCACCGGAGGAGATAGGAGCGCCGGAATGCAAAACGGACAACGGAGAAAAAGCTCGGATGCATGAGACGAACACGTATGCAAATGCAATACACATGATGACATGATATGAGATGCATGACAAAGGCAACAACACACGGAGACAAAAACCCGAACCCGAGGAAATAAAATAACTTAGCGCCGGAAATGGCAAGAGTTGGGATACATATAAGGTAAATTACATCCGGGGTGTTAAAACACTCCACCACTATGAAACGATCTCGTCCCGAGATCTAGGACTGGAAGAACGCAAGGTACTCAGCATGGAGGTGATCGTCGCGTTCCCAGGTGGCTTCATGGTCGGAATGGTGTGACCACTTGACTTTGAGGAATTTGATTGACTTATTGCGGGTCTTGCGTTCAGTCTCTTCAAGAATAGCAACTGGGTGCTCACGATAAGAAAGGTCTTCTTGGAGATCAATGTCTTCGAAGTTGACGGTGCAGTCAGGGGTCTTGAAGCACTTGCGGAGCTGAGAGACATGGAACACGTCGTGCACATTTGCAAAGTTGGGAGGAAGCTCGAGTTGATAGGCGAGATCGCCTCTCTTGCTGACGATCTTGAAAGGACCCACGTATCTAGGGGCAAGCTTCCCTTTGATACCGAAGCGACGAGTACCTTTCATTGGAGAGACGCGGAGGTAAACATGGTCTCCGATCTCGAAAGCCAAATCACGATGCTTACTAACATAGTAGCTCTTCTGGTGCGACTGCGCTGCTTTGAGGTTATCATGAATGACTTTGCACATCTCCTCTACCTTTATGATCATGTCATTTCCAAGAAGTTGGCATACACCGGTCTCTGACACGTTAAGAGGAGTACGACACTTCCTGCCATAGAGAATTTCAAATGGGGCCTTGCCCGAACTTGCTTGAAAACTATTGTTGTAGGAGAATTCAGCATATGGAAGACAATCTTCCCACTTCATACCGAAGGAGATCACACAAGCCCTGAGCATATCTTCAAGAATATGATTGACACGCTCGACTTGACCGCTAGTTTGAGGATGGAAAGCTGTGTTGAAGCGGATGTTGGTGCCCATGGCCTTCTGAAAAGAATCCCAAAACTTGGAGGTAAAGATGCTGCCACGGTCTGAAGAGATCAACTGTGGAATGCCGTGCAGAGATACAATCCGAGAGGTATAAAGCTCCGCCAATTGAGCTGCAGTGGTAGACTCTTTGATAGGCAGAAAGTGAGCCACTTTAGTGAGTTTGTCGATGACAACGAATATAGCATCATTGCCACGCTTGGACTTTGGAAACCCAGTCACGAAGTCCATCTCAATGTGGTCAAACTTCCATTCTGGAATGGCAAGAGGTTGGAAGAGACCAGCTGGTCGTTGGTGTTCTGCCTTCACTCTTCTGCAGACATCACATTCATTCACGAACTGAGCAATCTCACGCTTCATTCGAGTCCACCAATAAGCCTGCTTGAGGTCCTGATACATCTTCGTACTCCCAGGGTGGATGGAGAGGAGTGAATTGTGAGCCTCGTTCATAATAACTTTACGAAGGTCGCCTTTAGGCACAACAATACGATCCTCGAAGAAGAGAGTATCCTTGTCATCAAGGCGATAGCACTTGTACTTGGGTTGACTCTTGGCAATCCCAATCTTCACCTTCTTCACCATAGCATCAAGAAGTTGGGCATCGCGAATCTGATCTTCCAATGTAGGAGAGACTTGAAGGTTGGCGAGGAAACCTTGAGGAACAACTTGCAGATTGAGTTTGCGAAAAGCTTCACAAAGCTCGGGTTGGTAAGGCTTGAGAATCAGGCTGTTGTAGTATGCCTTCCTGCTCAAAGCGTCAACAATCACATTGGCCTTGCATGGAGTATACTCGATACTCGGATTATACTCTTGAATCATTTCGACCCAACGAGTCTGCCTAAGGTTGAGATTAGGCTGAGTGAAGATGTACTTGAGACTCTTGTGGTCAGTGAAGACGTCCATTTTTCTTCCCAATAAGAGATGTCTCCAAGTCAAAAGAGCATGCACAACTGCCACCAACTCGAGGTTATGAGTGGGGTAGTTATTCTCATTGGGCTTCAACTAGCGAGAGGTATAAGCCACAACTTTCTTCTCTTGCATCAACACTGCACCAAGACCTTGAAGAGAGGCATCGCAGAAGACCTCGAACGGTTTGGATTCATCAGGAGGAGTCAGAACTGGGGCAGTGACCAATTTCTCTTTCAAAGTGTTGAAAGCGATGTCACATTCCGGAGACCAAACATACTTGACGTGCTTCTGGAGAAGGTTTGAAAGAGGTTCCGCGATCTTTGAAAAGTTCTCAACGAACCTTCGACAGTAGCTTGCGAGACCAAGGAAGCTGCGGAGTTGCTTCATGTTCTTAGGTGGTTCCCAATTCACAATTGCAGACACCTTCTCAGGATTCACCTCTATGCCCTTAGCAGAGAAGATATGCCCAAGATAAAGAACCTTATCGAGCCAAAACACGCACTTTGAGAACTTGGCGTATAACTGATGTTCCCTGAGCTTATCGAGCACCAAACGCAAGTTCTTGGCATGATCTTCCTTGTTCTTCGAAAAGACCAGAATGTCATCGAGGTAGACCAAGACGAAGTCATTTGTGTAGGCGTTGAAGATGAAGTTCATCATGCGAGAGAAAGTCGGAGGAGCGTTGACGAGGCCAAAAGACATGACAGTGTATTCATATGAACCATAGCTTGTTCTGAATGCCGTCTTGGGAATATCTTGCTCACGAATTCGAATCTGGTGATAGCCCATACGGAGATCAAGCTTGGAGAATACTTGGGCACCTTTGAGTTGTTCAAACAGCTCATTGATGTTGGGAAGTGGGTACTTGTTCTTGATAGTCTTCTTGTTCAATGGACGGTAGTCAACACAAAGTCGGTCCGTTCCATCCTTCTTCTTCACAAAAAGAACTCCACAACCCCACGGAGAAGAACTAGGATGGATGAGACCCATTCGCTCTTGAATATCGAGTTGTTTCTTCAGCTCCTTCAACTCTTCAGGTCCAAGCTTGTAAGGACGTTTGCAAACCGGTTTCGTGCCAGGCTCAAGATCGATGACGAATTCAACTGGCTGGTGCGGAGGCATTCCTGGAAGCTCTTATGGAAAGACGTCTTGATATTCGCAAATGACTGGAATTTGAGAGATGGCATCCAGTTCACCCTTCTCATTGAGAGAAAACAGACGGATTGTATTATCCCGAGCGACAAAGACAATTACATTCTCCGACGAATGAGTCAATTGAATCTGCATGGCTACACAATCAAGCTGAGCCTTGTGCTTAGAAAGCCAGTCCATTCCAAGAATAAGATCAATATCCAAGTTACCAAGGACCATTGGAGAAGCCAGAAACTTGAAATCACCCATCATGATAGAAATATCCGGAATCTCGTAGTTTGCGAGCAAACATTTACCCGGTGAGACAACTGCTAACGGTTTATGCAAAACTTGAGAAGACAACTCATGCTTAGATGCAAAAGGTCTCGAGATGAAACAATGCGATGCACCAGTGTCAAAAAGTACTTTTGCAGGAACATCGTTAACAGGAAGGTTACCCATGATGACATCTGAAGAGTCCTTTGCCTGAGATGAATTCATCAAGTTGACCTTGGCGTGCTTGGGGTTATGCTTGACCATAGCTGTACTTGCCGATCTCACAGGAGGAGGAGGAGGGAGATGCCTCTGATTGAAGCATTTGTTGGCATAGTGACCCTTCTATTGGCACTTGTTGCACGTGACCTCTGAAAGCGGACGGTGATACGGAGCACTCGATCTTGGAGCTTGAGACGAGGTCTTGTTTTGAAAGCCAGGGTTGGGTGGGTGGGAAGATCCACTGCCACCTTTGCTCTTCTGTTGATAAGGCTGACGGAACGAAGGATGAGGAAGCCAATACTTCTGCTGCTTAGCCACTTGAGTTGAGGAAGAAGGAGTAGCATCTCTGACTCGCTTCTTGGAAGCATTGCACTTCAGTTGAGCAGACTCTTGCTTCAATGCCATGTTGTAAAACTCATCATACCTCATGGGCTCAAAGAGAACAAGAGCTAGCTGGATTTCTTCTGTAAGACCACCCCTGAACTGGTATATCATGCTCTTCTCGTCAGGGACGTCCTGCTTAGCAAAGCGGGCGAGCTTCTGAAACATCTTGTTGTACTCATAGACAGATGTAGAGCCTTGCTTCAGGTTGCGGAATTCCTCACGCTTGCTTTCAACCACGCTCTGAAGAATATGATGAGCTTTGAAGTCTTGACGGAATTCATCCCAGGTAATCACACGGCCTCCTCTGGAATCTTTGTACTGCTGAAACCATTCTGCAGCTTGGTCTTTGAGTTGGAAGGAAGCAAACTTGAGAAAGTCTTCAGGCATGACGTTACTGCACTCGAAATGCTTGCATAAGTCCACGAGCCAATCATCAGCGTCAGTTGCCTCAATGCAATTGCTGAAGGTCTTTGGCTGGTTAGCAAGGAACTGGTTGAGTGTAGCAAAGTGATTCTGATTGTTTCCTTGGTTCCCTTGGTTCGCTTGGTTGCGCTCTTGAAGAATTTGCATGATCAACTGTGTGTTTGCATTGGTAGCGGCCATCACAACTTGCCATGCCTCCGGAGGTGGAGGTGGTGGTGGCGGATCAGGATTCGGAGTCGTGCGTGTTGGAGGAGCCATCCTGAAGAGGTTGACATCCATTAGCACATTGACAGACAAATGTTGAAGTTGAACCAAACTGGTTGAAATTGCAACATATAGTCTTCACTTTCGAACAAAATGAACGAATGCATTCCAATTGGAATGGTCACATATCCATAAATTGAGAAGCCACTTAGAATTGAAGTAGAAGAAAAACAACAACAAGGTACGGAACAAGAACGAATACTCGGTAAGGATCAACCAATCTCAAACCAAATATCCGTGGAAGAAGAACTAGAGCTACAAGAATTCCCACCTATGAAACTCCCGAACCTTTCCGGTTATGCAATCAGGTGTTGGGGATACAGGGGAAGCATAATATCTCACCCAAATCTAGCAAATCCTACATCCAGCTATATCCATCCTTCAACACATAACCGAGAAAAACTTCGGAAATCGTCTACCTCAACCTTCGAAAAGCATCCGTTATACAAGTTATGGCAATACTCCCGAACTCCCTCCCCAGTACTGGGTGGCATCGAGGTTATCTCACCAACAACTGCATAAAAGAGATTTTCGATGTCGGCGAAACTAAACTCAGATATTCCAAAACTGCAACGATAAAATTATGACGACAACACCTTGGAGCTCAACTCCCCGGGACACTGCCACAACCCCTAAATGACAGGAGGCACCAAGAACAACGTTCTCGTCACAAATCAATCGGAACGATTCCAAGATACCCGCGTGATCCTAAATTTTTTTTTTGTGAAATTTGAGAAGAGAAGAGTCAAAACTCGACGTCAGGATGCCTTACCAGAGCGATGAAGGGACTGGGGAGTAAAAAGAATTCCTAAGCTCTCCGATATATAAATCCTAATGACTCAAAACATTTTTCTAGACTCAACAATGTCAGCTAAATCGATCAAGCAGGGGGGCTCCTAAGGTCGGGGAATGCTTTGATTACCAACTTGTAACGCCCTCGATGTGGCTATATCTCCTACGTGTCGAAGCATGACTTAGAGGCATAACCGCATTGAAAGCAATGTCGCAAGTAAGGTAATCTTCACAACAACCCATGTAAATAGATAATAGGGGAAAAAGGTACATAGTTGGCTTACACTCGCCACGTCACACAAATACATAAATAACATTACAATCATCCAATACACTCATGGTCCGACTACGGTACCAAAATAAAAGATCAACCCCAACATGCGACACGGTCCAGATCGCCCCAACTGGGCACCACTACTGATCATCAGGGAAAGACACATAGTAACGGCGTGAGTCTTCGTCGAACTCCCACTTGAGCTCAAGCGCATCATTTGGAACGGAATCATCGGTCCCTGCATCTGGTTTGGAAGTAATCTGTGAGCCACGGGGACTCAGCAATCTCGCACCCTCGCAATCAAGACTATTTAAGCTTATAGGTAAAGGCAAGGTAATATGTGGAGCTACAGCAAGCGACTAGCATATATGGTGTCTAACCTGTTCGCAAAAGAGAGCGAGAAGAGAAGGCAAAGCACGAACGAAGAACTATAGAACAACCTACGGCAAACATTACTCCAACACCGTGTTCACTTCCCGGACTCCGCTGAGAAGAGACCATCATGGTTACACACGCAGTTGATTCATTTTAATTAAGTTAAGGTTCATGTTATCTACAACCGGACATTAACAAATTCCCATCTGCCCATAACCGCGGGCACGGCTTTCGAAAGTTCAAATCCCTGCAGGGGAGTCCCAACTTAGCCCATCACAAGCTCTCACGGTCAACGAAGGATAAACCTTCTCCCGAGACATTCCGATCACACTCGGTATCCCGGTTCTACAAGACAACTTCGACAATGGTAAAACAAGTCCAGCAACACCGCCCGAATGTGCCGAAAAATCCTGATAGGAGCTGCAAAAATCTTGTTCTCAGGGCACACTCAGATTGTCCAAACTTCCAGTAGGCCAGCCCAGAGTTGCCCCTGGTGGCCACCGGCGGCTGACGAGGTGGACCAACACTCAGAGGAGCACTGGCCTGGGGGGTTTAAATAAGATGACCCTTGGGCTCCGGAAACCCAAGGGAAAAAGAGGCTAGGTGGAAAATGGTAAAACCAAGGTTGGGCATTGCTGGAGGAGTTTTATTCAAGGCGAACTGTCAAGGGGTTCCCATTATCACCCAACCGCGTAAGGAACGCAAAATCCAGGAATATAATACCGATATGACGGAAACTAGGGCGGCAAGGGTGGAACAAAACACTAGGCAAAAGGCCGAGCCTTCCACCCTTTACCAAGTATATAGATGCATTAAGATAACAAGATAATATAGTGATATCCCAACAATAAACAATGTTCCAACAAGGAACGATCTCCAAACTTCACCTACAACTAGCAACGCTATAAGAGGGGCTGAGCAAAGCGGTAACATAGCCAATCAACGGTTTGCTAGGACATGGTGGGTTAGAGGTTTGACATGGCAATTTGGGAGGCATGATAAGCAAGTGGTAGGCATCGTAGCATAGGCATAGCAAAAGAGCGAGCATCTAGCAAGCAAAGATAGAAGTGATTTTGAGGGTATGATCATCTTGCCTGCAAAGTTGTCAGAGTTGACTTGATCCTCGTAAGCAAACTCAACGGGCTCCTCGTCAGCGAACTCGTCTCCCGGCTCTACCCAAACAAGACAAACAAGCAAAAGGAACACAATCAACCACGTGCAAAGCTCAAACAAATATGATGCAAACATGGTATGCTATGCGGGATGCGATATGTGATGCATATGCAAGATTTGACAAGGAATGATTGAACCTGGAATCAACTTGGAAATCCAAGAGTTCCACTGGAAAGGTGAGGTGATTTTGGTTGAAATCGATATAAAGATCACCGGAATCGGATGCACGATTTGGAAATGGCAAGCAAAATAAATATGGCACCGGTCTGCGATAAACAACAAGTAGCCATCTAAATGCATCCAGATAATTATGCCACAACACCCAAACATGACAACAAAATACATGGCAGGGATCCACTCATGATGCTTGACAAAAGATTAACACTGAGCTACGGCCAATTCATCCATTAACAGGTTCAAACAAGCATGGCACAAATGCAAACGATAACAGGTTTCAGACTTAGTGAAATTAACACAAGTCTGGAATTTAACATCAGGTAGCACACTTTGGAGCATGAAAACTATATGCTACAGGAACTTCACATGGCAAAGCAAGGCATGACATGAAGCTATTCAAAGTGCTTAACAAAAGTCCATTAGTGACCTTGAGCCAAAAGGGATCAGAAAATACAATTGCAAGCATGTAAACATGGCAAAAACATAATCAGATTACAGACTTAGTGAAAAACTGGAGCATGCAAATCTGTTAACGAGTAGGCATGTTTACGAGCTCGATGCACTCACTACAGAGCAAGGCATGACAAACTAAGCATACACCCATCAAGAATACATATCATAGAAGCTAGACATGGCAAGAACAACAACATAGCACGCACGGATCACTAGCAACATCCTCGGCAAAATCGCTAACGAGTCAACAATCTGCCAGGATTCACGAAATAGCAAAAGTAGAGCTCGATTGACTCAAGCTAGGGTGCTCCATAATTGCAAACAAAGACATGGGTGGATAGAGCACCACAATATTAACAAGTCATCCTTACTGATCATCCTCAAAAGAGGCACGGATCACTAGGAAACAACATGAACATATGGCATATTAACAAAAACAGATCAACGACTTGGTGAAATTCTAAGTCCCTGAAATCAGCACTAACGAATGCACTACTTTGCAAGGTTGTGCTAGTCACCACACACATCACAAAAATACATGGTAAGCACCTCTGTAAAGATGTCATGGCATATGACAAAACTCATGTAGAACTCAGGAGCATATCATGCACACATTAATCATGGTAAAATGACAAATAGCTATTTGGTGCAGCAGATCTGACAATTATCTCATATAGCTCTCTTCCAACAGCATTTTGGGCATCAATATGAGCTCAAATGAAAATGACGCAATGAGATGAAATAATGTACTCTCAGAGGCGAACATTTTGATATGCTACACGCCCAAAATGGAGCTACAGATGCGGAGTTACGACATGATGAAAAACGCAAATAAATTACGGTTTCGGGGAAAGTCAACCCTTCGGATTTCAAATCCAGATCTGGATCCGGCTGGAACAGATCCCGAGGATCTCCGGAGAAAGTGGATGCGGCGGCCGGCGTTCGTCGAGGAGGGCGGCAAGGAGGGCGTCGGCCGGAGGAGGACTTGCCGGAGGACGGAGGGAGCACGTGGAGGCGGCGGCGGTCGTCGGCGGTGAGCCGGACAGCGAGGTGGGCGCCAGCGACGAGGAGGTGGGGCGGCATCAGCGCGGCGGGCGGCGAGGCAAAGACGGCGGCACGGCGAGGTGAGGCGGGCGGAGCTCGCCGGCTCGGGTGGAGAAAGAGGCAGGCGGCGGCGTTCGGCGGTTGGGCCGCGGGGGGCGGCGTTGGGATTCGGCGGGCCCGCGCGGGTGGCGGCATGGTGAAGTGGGTGTGGGGTGGCGGCCAATCCCGCTGTGACACGTGGGGGCTGGATTCGGACGTGTCCGGACGGCGAGATTTCGTCCGGCCGCGCGAGGAGAGGGAGAAGGTTAGGGTTTCATCCGGAATTTCGGGGAAGGGATCTTTATATAGGCATTGAGGGCGCTAGGAGAGTCCAAATGAGGTGCGGTTTACGGTCACACGATCATGATCGAACGCTCTAGATGATGGAGAGAGTTTTCGTGGCTTTGGGCCAAATTGGAAGGATGTTTGGCTGCAACACACACGAGGCCTTCTCAATCCCTCGGTTAACCGTTGGAGTATCAAACGAAGTCCAAATGACACGAAACTTGACAGGCGGTCTACGAGTAGTAAACCAAGGACGCATGGCAAGTCTCGGTCCAATCCGGAAATGTTTAACCCGCACACACGAAAATAGGTAGAAAGGACCACCGGAGGAGATAGGAGCGCTGGAATGCAAAACGGACAACGGGGAAAAGCTCGGATGCATGAGACGAACACGTATGCAAATGAAATGCACATGATGACATGATATGAGATGCATGACAAAGGCAACAACACACAGAGACAAAAACCCGAACCCGAGGAAATAAAATAACTTAGCGCCGGAAATGGCAAGAGTTGGGATACATATAAGGTAAATTACATCCGGGGTGTTACAACACTCCACCACTATGAAAGGATCTCGTCCCGAGATCTAGGACTGGAAGAACGCCAGGTACTCAGCACGGAGGTGATCGTCGCGTTCCCAGGTGGCTTCATGGTCGGAATGGTGTGACCACTTGACTTTGAGGAATTTGATTGACTTATTGCGGGTCTTGCGTTCAGTCTCTTCAAGAATAGCAACTGGGTGCTCACGATAAGAAAGGTCTTCTTGGAGATCAATGTCTTCGAAGTTGACGGTGGGGTCAGTGGTCTTGAAGCACTTGCGGAGCTGAGAGACATGGAACACGTCGTGCACATTTGCAAAGTTGGGAGGAAGCTCGAGTTGATAGGCGAGATCACCTCTCTTGCTGACGATCTTGAAAGGACCCACGTATCTAGGGGCAAGCTTCCCTTTGATACCGAAGCGACGAGTACCTTTCATTGGAGAGACGCGGAGGTAAACATGGTCTCCGATCTCGAAAGCCAAATCACGATGCTTACTAACATAGTAGCTCTTCTGGCGCGATTGCGCTGCTTTGAGGTTATCACGAATGACTTTGCACATCTCCTCTGCCTTTGTGATCAAGTCATTTCCAAGAAGTTGGCGTACACCGGTCTCTGACCAGTTAAGAGGAGTACGGCACTTCCTGCCATAGAGAATTTCAAATGGGGCCTTGCCCGAACTTGCTTGAAAACTATTGTTGTAGGAGAATTCAGCATATGGAAGACAATCTTCCTACTTCATATCGAAGGAGATCACACAAGCCCCGAGCATATCTTCAAGAATATGATTGACACGCTCGACTTGACCGCTAGTTTGAGGATGGAAAGCTGTGTTGAAGCGGATGTTGGTGCCCATGGCCTTCTGAAAAGAATCCCAAAACTTGGAGGTAAAGATGCTTCCACGGTCTAAAGAGATCAACGGTGGAATGCCGTGCAGAGATACAATCCGAGAGGTATAAAGCTCCGCCAATTGAGCTGCAGTGGTAGACTCTTTGATAGGCAGAAAGTGAGCCACTTTAGTGAGTTTGTCGATGACAACGAATATAGCATCATTGCCACGCTTGGACTTTGGAAACCCAGTCAGGAAGTCCATCTCAATGTGGTCAAACTTCCATTCTGGAATGGCAAGAGGTTGGAGGAGACCAGCTGGTCGTTGGTGTTCTGCCTTCACTCTTCTGCAGACATCACATTCATTCACGAACTGAGCAATCTCACGCTTCATTCGAGTCCACCAATAAGCCTGCTTGAGGTCCTGATACATCTTCGTACTCCCAGGGTGGATGGAGAGGAGTGAATTGTGAGCCTCATTCATAATAACTTTACGAAGGTCGCCTTTAGGCACAACAATACAATCCTCGAAGAAGAGAGTATCCTTGTCATCAAGGCGATAGCACTTGTACTTGGGTTGACTCTTGGCAATCCCAATCTTCACCTTCTTCACCATAGCATCAAGAAGTTGGGCCTCGCGAATCTGATCTTCCAATGTAGGAGAGACTTGAAGGTTGGCGAGGAAACCTTGAGGAACAACTTGCAGATTGAGTTTGCGAAAAGCTTCACAAAGCTCGGGTTGGTAAGGCTTGAGAATCAGGCTGTTGTAGTATGCCTTCCTGCTCAAAGCGTCAGCAATCACATTGGCCTTGCGTGGAGTATACTCGATACTCGGATTATACTCTTGAATCATTTCGACCCAACGAGTCTGCCTAAGGTTGAGATTAGGCTGAGTGAAGATGTACTTGAGACTCTTGTGGTCAGTGAAGACGTCCATTTTTCTTCCCAATAAGAGATGTCTCCAAGTCAAAAGAGCATGCACAACTGCCACCAACTCGAGGTTATGAGTGGGGTAGTTCTTCTCGTTGGGCTTCAACTAGCGAGAGGTATAAGCCACAACTTTCTTCTCTTGCATCAATACTGCACCAAGACCTTGAAGAGAGGCATCGCAGAAGACCTCGAACGGTTTGGATTCATCAGGAGGAGTCAGAACTGGGGCAGTGACCAATTTCTCTTTCAAAGTGTTTAAAGCGATGTCACATTCTGGAGACCAAACGTACTTGACGTGCTTCTGGAGAAGGTTTGAAAGAGGTTTCGCGATCTTTGAAAAGTTCTCAACGAACCTTCGACAGTAGCTTGCGAGACCAAGGAAGCTGCGGAGTTGCTTCACGTTCTGAGGTGGTTCCCAATTCACAATTGCAGAAACCTTCTCAGGATTCACCGCTATGCCCTTGGCAGAGATGATATGCCCAAGATAAAGAACCTCATCGAGCCAAAACACTCACTTTGAGAACTTGGCGTAGAACTGATGTTCCCTGAGCTTATCGAGCACCAAACGCAAGTGCTTGGCATGATCTTCCTTGTTCTTCGAAAATACCAGAATGTCATCGAGGTAGACCAAGACGAAGTCATTTGTGTAGGCGTTGAAGATGAAGTTCATCATGTGAGAGAAAGTCGGAGGAGCGTTGACGAGGCCAAAAGACATGACAGTGTATTCATATGAACCATAGCTTGTTCTGAATGCCATCTTGGGAATATCTTGCTCATGAATTCGAATCTGGTGATAGCCCATACGGAGATCAAGCTTGGAGAATACTTGGGCACCTTTGAGTTGTTCAAACAGTTCATTGATGTTGGGAAGTGGGTACTTGTTCTTGATAGTCTTCTTGTTCAATGGACGGTAGCCAACACAAAGTCGGTCTGTTCCATCCTTCTTCTTCACAAAAAGAACTCCACAACCCCACGGAGAAGAACTAGGACGGATGAGACCCATTCGCTCTTGAATATCGAGTTGTTTCTTTAGCTCCTTCAACTCTTCAGGTCCAAGCTTGTAAGGACGTTTGCAAACCGGTTCCGTGCCAGGCTCAAGATCGATGACGAATTCAACTGGCTGGTGCGGAGGCATTCCTGGAAGCTCTTCTAGAAAGACGTCTTGATATTTGCAAACGACTGGAATTTGAGAGATGGCATCCAGTTCACCCTTCTCATTGAGAGAAAACAAACGGATTGTATTATCCCGAGCGGCAAAGACAATTACATTCTCAGACGAATGAGTCAATTGAATCTGCCTGGCTACACAATCAAGCTGAGCCTTGTGCTTAGAAAGCCAGTCCATTCCAAGAATAAGATCAATATCTGAGTTACCAAGGACCATTGGAGAAGCCAGAAACTTGAAATCACCCATCATGATAGAAATATCCGGAATCTCGTAGTTTGTGAGCAAACATTTACCCGGTGAGACAACTGCTAACGGTTTATGCAAAACTTGAGAAGACAACTCATGCTTAGATGTAAAAGGTCTCGAGACGAAACAATGCGATGCACCAGTGTCAAAAAGTACTTTTGCAGGAACATCGTTAACAGGAAGGTTACCCATGATGACATCTGAAGAGTCCTCTGCCTGAGATGCATTCATCAAGTTGACCTTGGCGTGCTTGGGGTTATGCTTGACCACAGCTGTACTTGCCGATCTCACAGGAGGAGGAGGAGGAGGGAGATGCCTCTGATTGAAGCATTTGTTGGCATAGTGACCCTTCTATTGGCACTTGTTGCACGTGACCTCTGAAAGCGGACGGTGATACGGAGCACTCGATCTTGGAGCTTGAGACGAAGTCTTGTTTTGAAAGCCAGGGTTGGGTGGGTGGGAAGATCCACTGCCACCTTTGCTCTTCTGTTGATAAGGCTGACGGAACGAAGGAGGAGGAAGCCAATACTTCTGCTGCTTAGCCACTTGAGTTGAGGAAGAAGGAGTAGCATCTCTGACTCGCTTCTTGGAAGCATCACACTTCAGTTGAGCAGACTCTTGCTTCAATGCCATGTTGTAAAACTCATCGTACCTCATGGGCTCAAAGAGAACAAGAGCTAGCTGGATTTCTTCTCTGAGACCACCCCTGAACTGGTATATCATGCTCTTCTCGTCAGGGACGTCCTGCTTAGCAAAGCGGGCGAGCTTCTGAAACATCTTGTTGTACTCATAGACAGACGTAGAGCCTTGCTTCAGGTTGCGGAATTCCTCACGCTTGCTTTAAACCACGCTCTGAAGAATATGATGAGCTTTGAAGTCTTGACGGAATTCATCCCAGGTAATCACACGGCCTCCTCTGGAATCTTTGTACTGCTGAAACCATTCTGCAGCTTGGTCTTTGAGTTGGAAGGAAGCAAACTTGAGAAAGTCTTCAGGCATGACGTTACTGCACTCGAAATGCTTGCATAAGTCCACGAGCCAATCATCAGCGTCAGTTGCCTCAATGCAATTGCTGAAGGTCTTTGGCTGGTTAGCAAGGAACTGGTTGAGTGTAGCAAAGTGATTCTGATTGTTTCCTTGGTTCCCTTGGTTCGCTTGGTTGCGCTCTTGAAGAATTTGCATGATCAACTGTGTGTTTGCATTGGTAGCGGCCATCACAACTTGCCATGCCTCCGGAGGTGGAGGTGGTGGTGGCGGATCAGGATTCGGAGTCGTGCGTGTTGGAGGAGCCATCCTGAAGAGGTTGACATCCATTAGCACATTGACAGACAAATGTTGAAGTTGAACCAAACTGGTTGAAATTGCAACATATAGTCTTCACTTTCGAACAAAATGAACGAATGCATTCCAATTGGAATGGTCACATATCCATAAATTGAGAAGCCACTTAGAATTGAAGTAGAAGAAAAACAACAACAAGGTACGGAACAAGAACGAATACTCGGTAAGGATCAACCAATCTCAAACCAAATATCCGTGGAAGAAGAACTAGAGCTACAAGAATTCCCACCTATGAAACTCCCGAACCTTTCCGGTTATGCAATCAGGTGTTGGGGATACAGGGGAAGCATAATATCTCACCCAAATCTAGCAAATCCTACATCCAGCTGTATCCATCCTTCAACACATAACCGAGAAAAACTTCCGAAATCGTCTACCTCAACCTTCGAAAAGCATCCGTTATACAAGTTATGGCAATACTCCCGAACTCCCTCCCCAGTACTGGGTGGCATCGAGGTTATCTCACCAACAACCGCATAAAAGAGATTTTCGATGTCGGCGAAACTAAACTCAGATATTCCAGAACTGCAACAATAAAATTGTGACGACAACACCTCGGAGCTCAACTCCCCGGGACACTGCCACAACCCCTAAATGCCAGGAGGCACCAAGAACAACGTTCTCGTCACAAATCAATCGGAACGATTCCAAGATACCCGCGTGATCCTAAATTTTTTTTTTGTGAAATTTGAGAAGAGAAGAGTCAAAACTCTACATCAGGATGCCTTACCAGAGAGATGAAGGGACTGGGGAGTAAAAAGAATTCCTAAGCTCTCCGATATATAATTCATAATGACTCAAAACATTTTTCTAGACTCAACAACGTGAGCTAAATCGATCAAGCAGGGGGGCTCCTAAGGTCGGGGAATGCTTTGATTACCAACTTGTAACGCCCTCGATGTGGCTATATCTCCTACGTGTCGAAGCACGACTTAGAGGCATAACCGCATTGAAAGCAATGTCGCAAGTAAGGTAATCTTCACAACAACCCATGTAAATAGATAATAGGGGAAAAAGGTACATAGTTGGCTTACACTCGCCACGTCACACAAATACATAAATAACATTACAATCATCCAATACACTCATGGTCCGACTACGGTACCAAAATAAAAGATCAACCCCAACATGCGACACGGTCCCGATCGCCCCAACTGGGCACCACTACTGATCATCAGGGAAAGACACATAGTAACAGCGTGAGTCTTTGTCGAACTCCCACTTGAGCTCAAGCGCATCATCTGGAACGGAATCATCGGTCCCTGCATCTGGTTTGGAAGTAATCTGTGAGCCACGGGGACTCAGCAATCTCGCACCCTCGCGATCAAGACTATTTAAGCTTATAGGTAAAGGCAAGGTAATATGTGGAGCTGCAGCAAGCGACTAGCATATATGGTGTCTAACCTGTTCGCAAAAGAGAGCGAGAAGAGAAGGCAAAGCACGAACGAAGAACTATAGAACAACCTACGGCAAACATTACTCCAACACCGTGTTCACTTCCCGGACTCCACCGAGAAGAGACCATCATGGTTACACACGCAGTTGATTCATTTTAATTAAGTTAAGGTTCATGTTATCTACAACCGGACATTAACAAATTCCCATCTGCCCATAACCGCGGGCATAGCTTTCGAAAGTTCAAATCCCTGCAGGGGAGTCCCAACTTAGCCCATCACAACCTCTCACGGTCAACGAAGGATAAACCTTCTCCCGAGACATTCCGATCACACTCGGTATCCCGGTTCTACAAGACAACTTCGACAATGGTAAAACAAGTCCAGCAACACCGCCCGAATGTGCCAAAAAATCCTGATAGGAGCTGCACAAATCTCGTTCTCAGGGCACATTCAGATTGTCCAAACTTCCAGTAGGCCAGCCCAGAGTTGCCCCTGGTGGCCACCGGCGGCTGACGAGGTGGACCAACACTCAGAGGAGCACTGGCCTGGGGGGTTTAAATAAGATGACCCTTGGGCTCCGGAAACCCAAGGGAAAAAGAGGCTAGGTGGCAAATGGTAAAACCAAGGTTGGGCATTGCTGGAGGAGTTTTATTCAAGGCGAACTGTCAAGGGGTTCCCATTATCACCCAACCGCGTAAGGAACGCAAAATCCGGGAATATAATACCGATATGACGGAAACTAGGGCGGCAAGGGTGGAACAAAACACTAGGCAAAAGGCCGAGCCTTCCACCCTTTACCAAGTATATAGATGCATTAAGATAACAAGATAATATAGTGATATCCCAACAATAAACAATGTTCCAACAAGGAACGATCTCCAAACTTCACCTGCAACTAGCAATGCTATAAGAGGGGCTGAGCAAAGCGGTAACATAGCCAATCAACGGTTTGCTAGGACATGGTGGGTTAGAGGTTTGACATGGCAATTTGGGAGGCATGATAAGCAAGTGGTAGGCATCGTAGCTTAGGCATAGCAAAAGAGCGAGCATCTAGCAAGCAAAGATAGAAGTTATTTCGAGGGTATGATCATCTTGCCTGCAAAGTTGTAGAGTTGACTTGATCCTCGTAAGCAAGCTCAACGGGCTCCTCGTTAGCGAACTCGTCTCCCGGCTCTACCCAAACAAGACAAACAAGCAAAAGGAACACAATCAACCACATGCAAAGCTCAAACAAATATGATGCAAACATGGTATGCTATGCGGGATGCGATATGTGATGCATATGCAAGATTTGACAAGGAATGATTGAACCTGGAATCAACTTGGAAATCCAAGAGTGCCACTGGAAAGGTGAGGTGATTTCGGTTGAAATCGATATAAAGATCACCGGAATCGGATGCACGATTTGGAAATGGCGAGCAAAACAAATATGGCACCAGTCTGCGATAAACAGCAAGTAGCCATCTAAATGCATCAAGATAATTATGCTACAACACCCAAACATGACAACAAAATACATGGCAGGGATCCACTCATGATGGTTGACAAAAGATTAACACTGAGCTATGGCCAATTCATCCATTAACAGGTTCAAACAAGCATGGCACAAATGCAAACGATAACAGGTTTCAGACTTAGTGAAATTAACACAAGTCTGGAATTTAACATCAGGTAGCACACTTTGGAGCATGAAAACTATATGCTACAGGAACTTAACATGGCAAAGCAAGGCATGACATGAAGCTATTCAAAGCACTTAACAAAAGTCCCTTAGTGACCTTGAGCCAAAAGGGATCAGAAAATACAATTGCAAGCATGTGAACATGGCAAAAACATAATCAGATTACAGACTTAGTGAAAAACTAGAGCATGCAAATCTGTTAACGAGTAGGCATGTTTACGAGCTCGATGCACTCACTACAGAGCAAGGCATGACAAACTAAGCATACACCCATCAAGAATACATATCATAGAAGCTAGACATGGCAAGAACAACAACATAGCATGCAAGGATCACTAGCAACATCCTCGGCAAAATCGCTAACGAGTCAACAATCTGCCAGGATTCACGAAATAGCAAAAGTAGAGCTCGATTGACTCAAGCTAGGGTGCTCCATAATTGCAAATAAAGACATGGGTGGATAGAGCACCACAATATTAACAAGTCGTCCTTACTGATCATCCTCAAAAGAGGCACGGATCACTCGGAAACAACATGAACATATGGCATATTGACAAAACAGATCAACGACTTGGTGAAATTCTAAGTCCCTGAAATCAGCACTAACGAATGCACTACTTTGCAAGCTTGTGCTAGTCACCACACACATCACAAAAATACATGGTAAGCACCTCTGTAAAGATGTCATGGCATATGACAAAACTCATGTAGAACTCAGGAGCTCATGCACACATTAATCATGGTAAAATGACAAATAGCTATTTGGTGCAGCAGATCTGACAATTATCTCATATAGCTCTCTTCCAACAGCATTTTGGGCATCAATATGTGCTCAAATGAAAATGACGCAATGAGATGAAATAATGTACTCTCAGAGTCGAACATTTTGATATGCTACACGCCCAAAACGGAGTTACGGATGCGGAGTTACGACATGATGAAAAACGCAAATAAATTACGGTTTCGGGGAAAGTCAACCCTTCGGATTTCAAATCCAGATCTGGATCCGGCCGGAACAGATCCCGAGGATCTCCGGGGAAAGTGGATGCGGCGGCCGGCGTTCGTCGAGGAGGGCGGCGAGGAGGGCGTCGGTCGGAGGAGGACTTGCCGGAGGACGGAGGGAGCACGTGGAGGCGGCGGCGGTCGTCGGCGGTGAGACGGACAGCGAGGTGAGCGCCAGCGACGAGGAGGCGGGGCGGCATCGGTGCGCGGCGAGGCGAAGACGGCGGCGCAGCGAGGTGAGGCGGGCGGAGCTCGCCAGCTCGGGTGGAGAAAGAGGCAGGCGGCGGCGTTCGGCGGTTGGGCCGCAGGGGGCGGCGTTGGGCTTCGGTGGGCCCGCGCGGGTGGCGGCGTGGTGAAGTGGGCGCGGGGTGGCGGCCAATCCCGCTGTGACACATGGCGCCTGGATTCGGACGTGTCCGGCCGGCGAGATTTCGTCCGGCCGCGCGAGGAGAGGGAGAAGGTTAGGGTTTCATCCGGAATTTCGGGGAAGGGATCTTTATATAGGCATTGAGGGCGCTAGGAGAGTCCAAATGAGGTGCGGTTTGCGGTCACACGATCGTGATCGAACGCTCTAGATGATGGAGAGAGTTTTGGTGGCTTTGGGCCAAATTGGAAGGGTGTTTGGCTGCAACACACACGAGGCCTTCTCGATCCCTCGGTTAACCGTTGGAGTATCAAACGAAGTCCAAATGACACGAAACTTGACAGGCGGTCTATTGGTAGTAAACCAAGGCCGCATGGCAAGTCTCGGTCCAATCCAGAAATGTTTAACCCCCACACACGAAAATAGGTAGAAAGGACCACCGGAGGAGAAAGGAGCGCCGGAATGCAAAACGGACAACGGGGGAAAAGCTCGGATGCATGAGACGAACACGTATGCAAATGCAATGCACATGATGACATGATATGAGATGCATGACAAAGGCAACAACACACGGAGAATAAAACCCGAACCCAAGGAAATAAAATAACTTAGCGCCGGAAATGGCAAGAGTTGGGATACATATAAGGTAAATTACATCCGGGGTGTTACAACACTCCACCACTATGAAAGGATCTCGTCCCAAGATCTAGGACTGGAAGAACGCCAGGTACTCAGCACGGAGGTGATCGTCGCGTTCCCAGGTGGCTTCATGGTCGGAATGGTGTGACCACTTGACTTTGAGGAATTTGATTGACTTATTGCGGGTCTTGCGTTCAGTCTCTTCAAGAATAGCAACTGGGTGCTGACGATAAGAAAGGTCTTCTTGGAGATCAATGTCTTCGAAGTTGACGGTGCGGTCAGGGGTCTTGAAGCACTTGCGGAGCTGAGAGACATGGAACACGTCGTGCACATTTGCAAAGTTGGGAGGAAGCTTGAGTTGATAGGCGAGATCGCCTCTCTTGCTGACGATCTTGAAAGGACCCACGTATCTAGGGGCAAGCTTCCCTTTGATACCGAAGCGACGAGTACCTTTCATTGGAGTGACGCGGAGGTAAACATGGTCTCCGATCTCGAAAGCCAAATCACGATGCTTACTAACATAGTAGCTCTTCTGGCGCGATTGCGCTGCTTTGAGGTTATCACGAATGACTTTGCACATCTCCTCTGCCTTTGTGATCAAGTCATTTCCAAGAAGTTGGCGTACACCGGTCTCTGACCAATTAAGAGGAGTACGGCACTTCCTGCCATAGAGAATTTCAAATGGGGCCTTGCCCGAACTTGCTTGAAAACTATTGTTGTAGGAGAATTCAGCATATGGAAGACAATCTTCCCACTTCATACCGAAGGAGATCACACAAGCCCTGAGCATATCTTCAAGAATATGATTGACACGCTCGACTTGACCGCTAGTTTGAGGATGGAAAGCTGTGTTGAAGCGGATGTTGGTGCCCATGGCCTTCTGAAAAGAATCCCACAACTTGGAGGTAAAGATGTTGCCACGGTCTGAAGAGATCAACTGTGGAATGCCGTGCAGAGATACAATCCGAGAGGTATAAAGCTCCGCCAATTGAGCTGCAGTGGTAGACTCTTGATAGGCAGAAAGTGAGCCACTTTGGTGAGTTTGTCGATGACAACGAATATAGCATCATTGCCACGCTTGGACTTTGGAAACCCAGTCACGGAGTCCATCTCAATGTGGTCAAACTTCCATTCTGGAATGGCAAGAGGTTGGAGGAGAGCAGCTGGTCGTTGGTGTTCTGCCTTCACTCTTCTGCAGACATCACATTCATTCATGAACTGAGCAATCTCACGCTTCATTCGAGTCCACCAATAAGCCTGCTTGAGGTCCTGATACATCTTCGTACTCCCAGGGTGGATGGAGAGGAGTGAATTGTGAGCCTCGTTCATAATAACTTTACGAAGGTCGCCTTTAGGCACAACAATACGATCCTCGAAGAAGAGAGTATCCTTGTCATCAAGGCGATAGCACTTGTACTTGGGTTGACTCTTGGCAATCCCAATCTTCACCTTCTTCACCATAGCATCAAGAAGTTGGGCCTCGCGAATCTGATCTTCCAATGTAGGAGAGACTTGAAGGTTGGCGAGGAAACCTTGAGGAACAACTTGCAGATTGAGTTTGCGAAAAGCTTCACAAAGCTCGGGTTGGTAAGGCTTGAGAATCAGGCTGTTGTAGTATGCCTTCCTGCTCAAAGCGTCAGCAATCACATTGGCCTTGCGTGGAGTATACTCGATACTCGGATTATACTCTTGAATCATTTCGACCCAACGAGTCTGCCTAAGGTTGAGATTAGGCTGAGTGAAGATGTACTTGAGACTCTTGTGGTCAGTGAAGACGTCCATTTTTCTTCCCAATAAGAGATGTCTCCAAGTCAAAAGAGCATGCACAACTGCCACCAACTCGAGGTTATGAGTGGGGTAGTTCTTCTCGTTGGGCTTCAACTAGCGAGAGGTATAAGCCACAACTTTCTTCTCTTGCATCAACACTTCACCAAGACCTTGAAGAGAGGCATCGCAGAAGACCTCGAACGGTTTGGATTCATTAGGAGGAGTCAGAACTGGGGCAGTGACCAATTTCTCTTTCAAAGTGTTCAAAGCAATGTCACATTCCGGAGACCAAACGTACTTGACGTGCTTCTGGAGAAGGTTTGAAAGAGGTTTCGCGATCTTGAAAAGTTCTCAACGAACCTTCGACAGTAGCTTGCGAGACCAAGGAAGCTGCAGAGTTGCTTCACGTTCTAAGGTGGTTCCCAATTCACAATTGCAGACACCTTCTCAGGATTCACCGCTATGCCCTTGGCAGAGATGATATGCCCAAGATAAAGAACCTCATCGAGCCAAAACACGCACTTCGAGAACTTGGCGTAGAACTGATGTTCCCTGAGCTTATCGAGCACCAAACGCAAGTGCTTGGCATGATCTTCCTTGTTCTTCGAAAAGACCAGAATGTCATCGAGGTAGACCAAGACGAAGTCATTTGTGTAGGCGTTGAAGATGAAGTTCATCATGCGAGAGAAAGTCGGAGGAGCGTTGACGAGGCCAAAAGACATGACAGTGTATTCATATGAACCATAGCTCGTTCTGAATGCCGTCTTGGGAATATCTTGCTCACGAATTCGAATCTGGTGATAGCCCATATGGAGATCAAGCTTGAAGAATACTTGGGCACCTTTGAGTTGTTCAAACAGCTCATTGATGTTGGGAAGTGGGTACTTGTTCTTGATACTCTTCTTGTTCAATGGACGGTAGTCAACACAAAGTCGGTCTGTTCCATCCTTCTTCTTCACAAAAAGAACTCCACAACCCCATGGAGAAGAACTAGGATGGATGAGACCCATTCGCTCTTGAATATCGAGTTGTTTCTTCAGCTCCTTCAACTCTTCAGGTCCAAGCTTGTAAGGACGTTTACAAACCGGTTCCGTGCCAGGCTCAAGATCGATGACGAATTCAACTGGCTGGTGCAGAGGCATTCCTGGAAGCTCTTCTGGAAAGACGTCTTGATATTCGCAAACGACTGGAATTTGAGAGATGGCATCCAGTTCACCCTTCTCATTGAGAGAAAACAAACGGATTGTATTATCCCGAGCGGCAAAGACAATTACATTCTCAGACGAATGAGTCAATTGAATCTGCCTGGCTACACAATCAAGCTGAGCCTTGTGCTTAGAAAGCCAGTCCATTCCAAGAATAAGATCAATATCCGAGTTACCAAGGACCATTGGAGAAGCCAGAAACTTGAAATCACCCATCATGGTAGAAATATCCGGAATCTCGTAGTTTGCGAGCAAACATTTACCCGGTGAGACAACTGCTAACGGTTTATGCAAAACTTGAGAAGACAACTCATGCTTAGATGTAAAAGGTCTCGAGATGAAACAGTGCGATGCACCAATGTCAAAAAGTACTTTTGCAGGAACATCGTTAACAGGAAGGTTATCCATGATGACATCTGAAGAGTCCTCTGCCTGAGATGCATTCATCAAGTTGACCTTGGCGTGCTTGGGGTTATGCTTGACCACAACTGTACTTGCCGATCTCACAGGAGGAGGAGGAGGGAGATGCCTCTGATTGAAGCATTTGTTGGCATAGTGACCCTTCTATTGGCACTTGTTGCACGTGACCTCTGAAAGCGGACGGTGATACGGAGCACTCGATCTTGGAGCTTCAGACGAAGTCTTGTTTTGAAAGCCAGGGTTGGGTGGGTGGGAAGATCCACTGCCACCTTTGCTCTTCTGTTGATAAGGCTGACGGAACGAAGGAGGAGGAAGCCAATACTTCTGCTGCTTAGCCACTTGAGTTGAGGAAGAAGGGGTAGCATCTCTGACTCACTTCTTGGAAGCATCGCACTTCAGTTGAGCAGACTCTTGCTTCAATGCCATGTTGTAAAACTCATCGTACCTCATGGGTCAAAGAGAACAAGAGCTAGCTGGATTTCTTCTCTGAGACCACCTCTGAACTGGTATATCATGCTCTTCTCGTCAGGGACGTCTTGCTTAGCAAAGCGGGCGAGCTTCTGAAACATCTTGTTGTACTCATAGACAGACGTAGAGCCTTGCGTCAGGTTGCGGAATTCCTCACGCTTGCTTTAAACCACGCTCTGAAGAATATGATGAGCTTTGAAGTCTTGACGGAATTCATCCCAGGTAATCACACGGCCTCCTCTGGAATCTTTGTACTGCTGAAACCATTTTGCAGCTTGGTCTTTGAGTTGGAAGGAAGCAAACTTGAGAAAGTCCTTAGGCATGACGTTACTGCACTCGAAATGCTTGCATAAGTCCACGAGCCAATCATCAGCGTCAGTTGCCTCAACGCAATTGCTGAAGGTCTTTGGCTGGTTAGCAAGGAACTGGTTGAGTGTAGCAAAGTGATTCTGATTGTTGCCTTGGTTCCCTTGGTTCGCTTGGTTGCGCTCTTGAAGAATTTGCATGATCAACTGTGTGTTTGCATTGGTAGCGGCCATCACAACTTGCCATGCCTCCGGAGGTGGAGGTGGTGGTGGCGGATCAGGATTCGGAGTCGTGCGCGTTGGAGGAGCCATCCTGAAGAGGTTGACATCCATTAGCACA
Source organism: Triticum dicoccoides (assembly GCF_002162155.2). Lineage (NCBI taxonomy): Eukaryota > Viridiplantae > Streptophyta > Magnoliopsida > Poales > Poaceae > Triticum > Triticum dicoccoides. Next base: position 493,001,884 of record NC_041382.1, read on the forward strand.
TTGACAGACAAATGTTGAAGTTGAACCAAACGGGTTGAAATTGCAACATATAGTCTTCACATCCAAACAAAATGAACGAATGCATTCCAATTGGAATGGTCACATATCCATAAATTGAGAAGCCACTTAGAATTGAAGTAGAAGAAAAACAACAACAAGGTACGGAACAAGAACGAATACTCGGTAAGGATCACCCAATCTCAAACCAAATATCCGTGGAAGAAGAACTAGAGCTATAAGAATTCCCACCTATGAAACTCCCGAACCTTTCCGGTTATGCAATCAGGTGTTGGGGATACAGGGGAAGCATAATATCTCACCCAAATCAAGCAAATCCTACATCCAGTTGTATCCATCCTTCAACACGTAACCGAGAAAAACTTCGGAAATCGTCTACCTCAACCTTCAAAAAGCATCCGTTATACAAGTTATGGCAATACTCCCGAACTCCCTCCCCAGTACTGGGTGGCATTGAGGTTATCTCACCAACAACTGCATAAAAGAGATTTTCAATGTCGGCGAAACTAAACTCAGATATTCCAGAACTGCAACGATAAAATTGTGACGACAACACCTCGGAGCTCAACTCCCCGGGACACTGCCACAACCCCTAAATGATAGGAGGCACCAAGAACAACGTTCTCGTCACAAATCAATCGGAACGATTCCAAGATACCCGCGTGATCCTAAATTTTTTTTTGTGAAATTTGAGAAGAGAAGAGTCAAAACTCTATGTCAGGATGCCTTACCAGAGCGATGAAGGGACTGGGGAGTAGAAAGAATTCCTAAGCTCTCCGATATATAATTCCTAATGACTCAAAACATTTTTCTAGACTCAACAACGTCAGCTAAATCGATCAAGCAGGGGGGCTCCTAAGGTCGGGGAATGCTTTGATTACCAACTTGTAACGCCCTCGATGTGGCTATATCTCCTACGTGTCGAAGCACGACTTAGAGGCATAACCGCATTGAAAGCAATGTCGCAAGTAAGGTAATCTTCACAACAACCCATGTAAATAGATAATAGGGGAAAAAGGTACATAGTTGGCTTACACTCGCCACGTCACACAAATACATAAATAACATTACAATCATCCAATACACTCATGGTCCGACTACGGTACCAAAATAAAAGATCAACCCCAACATGCGACACGGTCCCGATCACCCCAACTGGGCAGCACTACTGATCATCAGGGAAAGACACATAGTAACGGCGTGAGTCTTCGTCGAACTCCCACTTGAGCTCAAGCGCATCATCTGGAACGGAATCATCGGTCCCTGCATCTGGTTTGGAAGTAATCTGTGAGCCACGGGGACTCAGCAATCTCGCACCCTCGCGATCAAGACTATTTAAGCTTATAGGTAAAGGCAAGGTAATATGTGGAGCTGCAGCAAGCGACTAGCATATATGGTGTCTAACCTGTTCGCAAAAGAGAGCGAGAAGAGAAGGCAAAGCACGAACGAAGAACTATAGAACAACCTACGGCAAACATTACTCCAACACCGTGTTCACTTCCCGGACTCCGCCGAGAAGAGACCATCACGGTTACACACGTAGTTGATTCATTTTAATTAAGTTAAGGTTCATGTTATCTACAACCGGACATTAACAAATTCCCATCTGCCCATAACCGCGGGCACAGCTTTCGAAAGTTCAAATCCCTGCAGGGGAGTCCCAACTTAGCCCATCACAAGCTCTCACGGTCAATTGAAGGATAAACCTTCTCCCGAGACATTCCGATCACACTCGGTATCCCGGTTCTACAAGACAACTTCGACAATGGTAAAACAAGTCCAGCAACACAGCCCGAATGTGCCAAAAAATCCTGATAGGAGCTGCACAAATCTCGTTCTCAGGGCACACTCAGATTGTCCAAACTTCCAGTAGGCCAGCCCAGAGTTGCCCCTGGTGGCCACCGGCGGCTGACGAGGTGGACCAACACTCAGAGGAGCACTGGCCTGGGGGTTTAAATAAGATGACCCTTGGGCTCCGGAAACCCAAGGGAAAAAGAGGCTAGGTGGCAAATGGTAAAACCAAGGTTGGGCATTGCTGGAGGAGTTTTATTCAAGGCGAACTGTCAAGGGGTTCCCATTATCACCCAACCGCGTAAGGAACGCAAAATCCGGGAATATAATACCGATATGACGGAAACTAGGGCGGCAAGGGTGGAACAAAACACTAGGCAAAAGGCCGAGCCTTCCACCCTTTACCAAGTATATAGATGCATTAAGATAACAAGATAATATAGTGATATCCCAACAATAAACAATGTTCCAACAAGGAACGATCTCCAAACTTCACCTGCAACTAGCAACGCTATAAGAGGGGCTGAGCAAAGCGGTAACATAGCCAATCAACGGTTTGCTAGGACATGGTGGGTTAGAGGTTTGACATGGCAATTTGGGAGGCATGATAAGCAAGTGGTAGGCATCCTAGCATAGGCATAGCAAAAGAGAAAGCATCTAGCAAGCAAAGATAGAAGTGATTTCGAGGGTATGATCATCTTGCCTGCAAAGTTGTCAGAGCTGACTTGATCCTCGTAAGCAAACTCAACGGGCTCCTCGTTAGCGAACTCGTCTCCCGGCTCTACCCAAACAAGACAAACAAGCAAAAGGAACACAATCAACCACATGCAAAGCTCAAACAAATATGATGCAAACATGGTATGCTATGCGGGATGCAATATGTGATGCATATGCAAGATTTGACAAGGAATGATTGAACTTGGAATCAACTTGGAAATCCAAGAGTGCCACTGGAAAGGTGAGGTGATTTCGGTTGAAATCGATACAAAGATCACCGGAATCGGATGCACGATTTGGAAATGGCAAGCAAAACAAATATGACACCGGTCTGCGATATACAGCAAGTAGCCATCTAAATGCATCAAGATAATTATGCTACAACACCTAAACATGACAACAAAATACATGGCAGGGATCCACTCATGATGCTTGACAAAAGATTAACACTGAGCTACGGACAATTCATCCATTAACAGGTTCAAACAAGCATGGCACAAATGCAAACGATAACAGGTTTTCAGACTTAGTGAAATTAACACAAGTCTGGAATTTAACATCAGGTAGCACACTTTGGAGCATGAAAACTATATGCTACAGGAACTTAACATGGCAAAGCAAGGCATGACATGAAGCTATTCAAAGCACTTAACAAAAGTCCCTTAGTGACCTTGAGCCAAAAGGGATCAGAAAATACAATTGCAAGCAGGTGAACATGTCAAAAACATAAACAGATCTCGGACTCTGTGAAAAACTGGAGCATGCAAATCTGTTAACGAGTAGGCATGTTTACGAGCTCGATGCACTCACTACAGATCAAGGCATGACAAACTAAGCATACACCCATCAAGAATACATATCATAGAAGCTAGACATGGCAAGAACAACAACATAGCACGCACGGATCACTAGCAACATCCTCGGCAAAATCGCTAACGAGTCAACAATCTGCCAGGATTCATGAAATAGCAAAAGTAGAGCTCGATTGACTCAAGCTAGGGTGCTCCATAATTGCAAACAAAGACATGGGTGGATAGAGCACCACAATATTAACAAGTCATCCTTACTGATCATCCTCAAAAGAGGCACGGATCACTAGGAAACAATATGAACATATGGCATATTGACAAAAACAGATCAACGACTTGGTGAAATTCTAAGTCCCTGAAATCAGCACTAATGAATGCACTACTTTGCAAGCTTGTGCTAGTCACCACACACATCACAAAAATACATGGTAAGCACCTCTGTAAAGATGGCATGGCATATGACAAAACTCATGTAGAACTCAGGAGCATATCATGCACACATTAATCATGGTAAAAATGACAAATAGCTATTTGGTGCAGCAGATCTGACAATTATCTCATATAGCTCTCTTCCAACAGCATTTTGGGCATCAATATTAGGTCAAATGAAAATGACGCAATGAGGCCAAATAATGTACTCTTAGAGGCGAACATTTTGATATGCTACACGCCCAAAACGGAGCTACGGATGCAGAGTTACGACATGATGAAAAACGCAAATAAATTAGGGTTTCGGGCAAAGTCAACCCTTCGGATTTCAAATCCAGATCTGGATCCGGCCGGAACGGATCCCGAGGATCACCAGGGAAAGTGGACGCGGCAGCCGGCGTTCGTCGAGGAGGGCGGCGAGGAGATCGTCGGCCGGAGGAGGACTTGCCGGAGGACGGAGGGAGCACGTGGAGGCGGCGGCGGTCGTCGACGGTGAGCCGGACAGCGAGGTGGGCGCCGGCGACGAGGAGGCGTGGCGGCGTCTGCGCGGCGGGCGGCGAGGCGAAGATGGTGGCGCGGCGAGGTGAGGCGGGCGGAGCTCGCCGGCTCGGGTGGAGAAAGAGGCAGGCGGCGGCGTTCGGCGGTTGGGCCGCGGGGGCGGCGTTGGGCTTCGGTGGGCCCACGCTGGTGGCGGCGCGGTGAAGTGGGCGCGGGGCGGCGGCCAATCCCGCTGCGACACGTGGCGGCGGCGGCTAGATTTGGCGTGTCCGGCCAGCGAGATTTCGTCCGGCCGCGCGAGGAGAGGGAGAAGGTTATGGTTTCATCCGGAATTTCGGGGAAGGGATCTTTATATAGGCATTGAGGGCGCTAAGAGTTTTGGTGGATTTTGGGCCAAATTGGAAGGATGTTTGGCTGCAACACACACGAGGCCTTCTCGATCCCTCGGTTAACCGTTGGAGTATCAAACGAAGTCCAAATGACACGAAACTTGACAGGCGGTCTATTGGTAGTAAACCAAGGCCGCATGGCAAGTCTCGGTCCAATCCGGAAATGTTTAACCCCCACACACGAAAATAGGTAGAAAGGACCACCGGAGGAGATAGGAGCGCCGGAATGCAAAACGGACAACGGGGGAAAAGCTCGGATGCATGAGACGAACACGTATGCAAATGCAATGCACATGATGACATGATATGAGATGCGTGACAAAGGCAACAACACATGGAGAATAAAACCCGAACCCAAGGAAATAAAATAACTTAGCGCCGGAAATGGCAAGAGTTGGGATACATATAAGGTAAATTACATCCGGGGTGTTACACCTGAACATTCTGTATGCAGAAACATTGAAAGGAATGGGCATTCCGATGTCCAGACTCAGTGAAAGCCATATGAGTTTCCATGGGGTCATCCCAGGCAAGAAGGTTGCGTCCCTCGGTCAGATTGCACTCGGTGTGGTTTTCAGTGATGCCAAAAATTACCGCAAAGAAAAGTTGACGTTTGAAGTCGTGGATTTTTAGAGTGCGTATCATGCAATTCTGGGCAGGCCAGCTTATGCACGATTCGTGGCTCGACCTTGTTACATGTACCTCAAACTGAAGATGCCTGGTCCCAGAGGAGTGATCACTATCTCTGGTAATCGGAAAAAGGCGGAAGAGTGTTTCTAGAAGGGCTCAAAGATCGCCGATGCCCAGATGGCCGTGGTAGAATTGCAAGAATATCAGAAAAATGCAGACCCGAGTGACTTGCTGTGAGCCAAGAAGCCAGCCACGGATTCAGCATTCCAGTCGTCTGGCGAGACGAAGTCTGTTCACATTCACCTGACGGACCCCAATGCAGCTCCGACCCACATTTCGATCACACTCGACTCCAAATAGGAAGAAGCGCTCATCCAGTTCCTCCGTGAGAACTGGGACATCTTCGCATGGAAGCCTTCTGACATGCCAGGTGTTCCCAGGGGACTGGCTGAGCATCGTTTGCGAGTCGACCCGAAAGTGAAACCACTCAAAGAGCATCTTCGACGGTCCGCCGTCTAGAAAAGAAAAGCAATCAGCGAAGAGGTGGCTCGGTTTTTGGCGGCTGAGTTTATCCGAGAGATTTACCACTTCGAGTGGTTAGCCAATGTTGTCATGGTCCCAAAGAAAGATGACTCACTCTGCATGTGCATCGATTTCAAGCATATCAATCGGGCCTGCCCGAAAGATCACTTCCCTCTCCCTCGCATCGATCAGATAGTCGATTCGACTGCTGGGTGCGAGCGTTTGTCCTTTTTGGATGCCTACTCCAGGTACCACCAGATCCGTCTGTACGGACCCGATGAAATAAAGACAGCTTTTATCACCCCGTTTGGGTGCTTCTGTTATGTCACAATGCCATTCGGCTTGAAGAATGCCGGAGCCACATTTATGCGGATGATTCAGAAGTGCCTGCTCACTCAGATCAGTCGGAATGTGGAAGCATACATGGATGACATTATGGTCAAGTCATGTAAAGGTTCCGACCTGCTGACCGACCTCGCTGAAACCTTTGCCAACCTCTGAAGGTATGATATCAAGCTCAATCCATCAAAGTGCACGTTTGGAGTTCCAGGCGGCAAGTTACTCGGTTTTCTTGTTTCCGAACGAGGAATCAATGCTAACCCAGAGAAAGTAGGCGCTATACTCCGAATGAAACGCCCTGTGCATGTGCATGATGTCCAGAAGCTCATGGGTTGCTTGGTCGCCCTAAGTCGATTCATTTCTCGCCTCGGTGAAAAGGTGCTGCCTCTTTACCGACTGATGAAGAAATCAGATAAGTTCGAGTGGACTCCAGAAGCTGATACAGCATTTGCAGAGCTAAAAGCCCTTCTTTCCACCCAGCCGGTGCTTGCTGCTCTAGTCAGCAAAGAGCCTCTACTGCTTTATATAGCAGCCACTGGACAAGTCGTCAGTACAGTACTTACGGTCGAGCAGGAAGAAGAAGGAAAAGCGTACAAAGTCCAACGCCCAGTTTATTATATCTCTGGAGTCTTGACCCCGTCAAAGCAGAGATATCCTCACTATCAGAAGCTTGTCTATGGAATTTACATGACCATGAAGAAGGTTGCACACTACTTCTTAGATCACTCTGTTACAGTCGTCAGCGACGCTCCATTGTTAGAGATTCTGCACAACAGAGATGCAACTGGTCGAGTGGCAAAATGGGTGATTGAACTCCTTCCTTTGGATATCAAGTTTGAGGCAAAGAAAGCCATCAAGTCCCAAGCAATAGCAGATTTCCTCGCCGAGTGGATCAAATAGCAACTGCCGACTCAAGTTCACTTTGAGCACTGGACCATGTTCTTTGACGGATCCAAGATGTTGAACGGTTCTGGTGCTGGAGTAGTTCTGGTATCCCCCCGAGGAGACAAGCTCAGATATGTCCTCCAGATTCACTTTGATTCCTCCAACAATGAAGCAGAATATGAAGCACTCCTGTATGGTTTGCGCATGGCCATCTCACTCGGCATCCGTCGCCTCATGGTCTATGGCGACTCAGATTTGGTAGTTAATCAAGTGATGAAGGAGTGGGACGTCAGAAGTCCAGCCATGACTGGTTACTGCAACGCGGTGAGAAAGCTTGAGAAGAAGTTCGAGGGGTTAGAACTCCACCACGTCCCCCGATTGAAAAATCAAGCAGCTGATGAATTGGCAAAGATAGGTTCCAAGAGAGAAGCCATTCCCAGCAATGTGTTCTTGGAGCATATTCACACGCCGACAATTCAGGAAGACCCTTTCACTGAAGAGCCCCCGCAACCCAAGAGCGCCAGGGATCCGACTGAAGTCGAGGTCCCAGCTGTGGTCGACCTAATCATGGAGGTTTTGGCCATTACTCCCGACTGGATGGTGCCCTACATTGCGTACATCCTCAAGAAAGAGCTCCCAGAGGATGAAGAAGAAGCTCGACAGATCGTCCGTCGATCCAAAGCTTTTACTGTGATAAGAGGGCAGCTGTTCAGGGAAAGTGTGACTGGAGTCGGTCAGAAGTGCATAACACCAGAAGAAGGTCGAATGATCCTCAATGACATCCACTCGGGGACCTGTGGCCACCACGCGTCCTCTTGGGCCATCGTGGCTAAAGCATACCGAGCTGGATTCTATTGGCCACGAGCAAATGAGGTGGCGAAAGATATAGTCGATGGATGTGAAGGCTGTCAATTTTACTCTGATATGTCTCACAAGCCAGCGTCAGCCCTGAAGACCATCCCCCTCGTCTGGCCCTTTGCTGTTTGGGGACTAGATATGGTTGGACCGCTGAGGACCGGCAAAAGCGGCTTCACTCACGTGCTCGTTGCAGTTGACAAGTTTACCAAATGGATTGAAGCCAAACCTATCAAGAACCTTGATGCTAGCACCGCTGTCAGTTTATCAGGGAATTGACATTCAGATATGGAGTCCCACACAGCATCATCACGGACAATGGGTCAAACTTTGATTCCGATGAGTTCAGAGCTTTCTACGCCTCTTAGGGCACTCGAGTCGACTATGCTTCTATCGCTCACCCGCAGTCGAACGGACAAGCAAAAAGAGCCAATGGCCTAATTCTCAAAGGAATGAAACCCCGACTGATGCGTGATCTCAAACATGCGGGAGGTGCTTGGGTTGATGAACTTTAGTCAGTTCTATGGGGCTTAAGAACAACTCCTAATCGGTCGACTGGAAGAACTCCTTTCTTCTTAGTCTATGGAGCCGAAGTTGTTCTGCCAAGTGACTTGCTCCACAATGCACCCCGAGTTGAACTCTTCTCCGAAGCGGAAGCAGAGCAGGCCCGGCAAGATTCAGTCGATCTCCTAGAGGAGGAAAGAGAGATGGCCTTGATCCGCTCGACCATTTATCAGCAAGACTTGCGTCGATTCCATGCCAGGAATGTGAGGGGTCGGGCCTTTCAAGAAGGAGACTTGGTTCTTCGAGTGGATTAGCAGAAACCACACAAGCTCGCTCCAACTTGGGAAGGCCCCTTCATCGTCACCAAAGTTCTCCACAACGGAGCATACCATCTTTATAGTATCAAGCATCAGAAAGACGAGCCACGGGCTTGGAACGCGGAGCTGCTCCGCCCCTTTTATACTTAAACACTCGCTCGAATAAAATGTAATAAGCAACACCTTTTGTAATTCGTTTATCAAAGACAAGAGCTTACGGTTCTCTCATTCGATTGTGTTGTTCTTATTTACTTTTCAAATCCCCCAGTGGGTGGGCTTAATCGCGAATCCGTTTCGCCTAAGTTCGAAAAAACCCTACCGAGTGGAGAGCAACCCTCCCACTCGGGGGCTTAGCTGCAGTCGAGCACTCGCCTAAGTTCTCTCACTAAGAGACTTAACAGCAGTCGAGCACTGCCTAAGTTTGAAAAAATCCCACCGATTGGAGGGCAATCCTCCCACTCGGGGGCTTAGCTGCAGTCGAGCACTCGCCTAAGTTCTCTCACTAAGAGACTTAACGGCAGTCGAGCACTCGCCTAAGTTTGAAAAAATCCCACCGAGTGGAAAGCAACCCTCCCACTCGAGGGCTT
>NC_041382.1:493011661-493012170 GCF_002162155.2 Triticum dicoccoides
CTCAGAGACTTAATGGCAGTCCAGCACTCGCCTAAGTTTGAAAAAATCCTATCAAGTGGAGAGCAATCCTCCCACTCGGGGGCTTAGCTGCAGTCGAGCACTCGCCTAAGTTCTGTCACTAAGAGACTTAACGGCAGTCCAGCACTCGCCTAAGTTTGAAAAAATCCTACCGAGTGGAGAGAAATCCTCCCACTCAGGGGCTTAGCTACAGTCGAGCACTCGCCTAAGTTCTCTCACTAAGAGACTTAACGGCAGTCCTGCACTCGCCTAAGTTTGAAAAAATCCTACCAAGTGGAGAGCAATCCTCCCACTCAGGGGCTTAACTACAATACAATACTCGCCTAAGTTTGAGACCCATCCCTATCCGCAAGGACGACGAGGTGCAGGTCGACTGCAACCTTCTCCTTCGGAGCTGCAGTACAAATACAACGTCCGCTCCATCCCTATCCGCAAGGACGACGAGGTGCAGGTTGACTGCCACCTTCTACTTCGGAGCTACGGCACAAATA